>NC_138997.1:95209742-95780722 GCF_964374135.1 Grampus griseus | reverse complement strand
CACAAAATGAAAATGTTCCCATACATTTGTCAGCAAGGTACACATGATATGTCATAAAGAATTTTTACTTATTATTAAGAATATTCAACACAATAACTTCATTTATTTCTGGCACCTAGTGATGCAAACATGTTTTTTCATAATAAGCCTGTTTTCTGGGGCAAGCTTATGTTTGCATGTGTGCTTTATGAAAGACTGCCATGCATGTGATGATGCCCATATGAACAAGCAATGAGAAGATACTCATGTATGGTTCTTGTATCAACACTGCCAGACTGGAAATCTCAGGATTTCTCCAGTTACTAGACATCTGTCACTCCTGCGCATGTCTGGGTTGCCAAAAAATAGAAAGTATTAGAAACAAAGATTTGTTTTTCAATAAATGAAAGACTAGGAATGTTTCTTTCCCACTCATACATTGACTTTGCGGGTTTTTTTGGTTGTATTTTCACAGTACTATTGAGAACTTTATTTTTTTATTTTTTCCCATGCTAGAATTTTTGGGGCTATTTTATTATCTTTTCAAGTTTTCATTGGAGTATAGTTGATTTACAATGTTGTGTTTTAGGTGTACAGCAAAGTGAATCTGTTATACATATACATATATCCACTCTTTTTTAGATTCTTTTCCCATATAGGCCATTACAGAGTACTGAATAGAGTTCCCTGTGCTATACACTAGGTCCTTATTAGTTACCTATTTTATATATGGTAGTGCATACACTGACTTTGATTCACATATCTGGTGTTGGGGAAAAGAATGCTGTGGCTAGACTTCAGATTTGTCAAAAAGAAGGAGCTCCTGGAATCCTTCAGGCTGAACATCAAGTCGATACAGCAAAGATCCAAAGGCCCAAGAAGGTAAGTTCACAAAAGTAATTTTAATGATCTTCCAGTAAGAGAAAAGAGAGAAAGACTGGTGGGTAGACATAAATTCAGAAAGCTGGTTTCTCTACTAGATACACACAGGGACGACTGAGTTTAGCACATCCCACCTGCTAATGACCTGACTTTCACAAGGTTATGCTTCAAGAAACAAACTGGAGGGCTGAAGTAACATTTTTTAAAAATCAGCACTCAGTGATGGAACCACATGTGTTATCCCAAGGAGCTATAATTGGAAACGGATTTTTTTTTCTGCAGTCTCATATTTCAACAATTTAAGTCACACATGAAAGAAGCACTCATTCATGAGAAGAGAGAAAAAATTCTAAATGACGAATGAATTTCTTTTCAAAATGATGATTCATCTGTTTGACTTCTGAAAGATGGATCCTCAGAAGAAACAATAGATGATTCAATCATTTATTAACCTCTTGAGACACAATCACTCACTATTTGTGATCACTTCCATCATCAACAAAAACAAAGGAGGGAAAGGGAGGGAAGGGGAGAGGTAGAAAAAGGAGGGAGTAAGGGAGGGAGGAAAGAGTGAGGATGGGAAGGGAAAAGCAAAGAACAGAACAGAACAGAAAACCCCAAGGAAAAAGAGATCAACCTAAAACTCATTACTTGATGTATCAATTTCTAAATTGCACACTAAAATACGACAAATGAGACTATTTTAAAATTACTAGAAAGGTTCCAATCACACATTCACCAAAAAAAAAACGAAAAAAGAAAAAAGCTATTAAGAATCTATAAAGTGACTTTGACAAACTCAATAAAAAATAAATCTCGTGCTTCCCTGGTGGCACAGTGGTTAAGAATCTGCCTGCCAATGCAGGGGACACGGGTGTGAGCCCTGGTCCAGGAAGATCTCACATGCCACAGAGCCACTAAGCCCATGTGCCACAACTACTGAGCCTGTGCTCTAGAGCCTGCGAGCCACAACTTCTGAGCCCGTGTGCCACAACTACTGAGGCCCACATGCCTACAGCCCATGCTCCGCTACAAGAGAAGCTGCCGGAATGAGAAGCCTGCTCCCTGCAACAAAGAGTAGCCCCTGCTCGCCACAACAGAGAAAGCCCATGCGCAGCAATGAAGACCCAACGCAGCCAAAAATAAATAAATAAAAATAAAAAAAAAATTTTAATTAATAAATCTCAACCCAAAAATAGATGCCATAAGACCAGAAGAATTGTTTCTGAAATGCTTGCCACAGCTGCATGATGGCTTTAAATAAACCTTTCAGAGTTACATTCCTGGGGCTTGGTAATCTAAACAATTTGCTTTTCTACATGTATAAATGCATACTGCTTTAATTTGCAGCTTAAATCAAAATTGGTACAAATACTATGAACTGAGACTTTGTTTGCAAACCATCTCTGGATTCAGGCAATTCACAGCAAGTCTTCTCCATTAGCACTGCTAGTTGAAATTTGTTATATAATATTGCTTTCTCCCTAATTCCCAGAGGGGCACCAGGATCACGCCATATGCTGAGTGTTTATTCAGGGGAAGAAGCAGGAAGCAGTCCCACCACCATAAATTAGCCTTTTGTCCTTTGCCATCATATCTGTGGAAAGTTGCTGCTCCCATCACCAGCACAGGTGGCCCCAGCTGGAGGCAGGTCTGCCTACGGGAAGCCAAGATACTAGGAAAAGGGTTAATCTCCTCTGTTTTAGGGTTGGATTCCTAAAACATTCTTAAATAGTAAGAATAGCCACTTGCATAATGCATACAGGATGTCTAGAAGGAGGGCTCAGAGAAATGGAAAAGGAAAAGAAGGTATAGCATATGCTGCCTCTCTCCATGTATATCAACAATAACAACAAAAATACATTGTCTAAGAATACAGGTAAAATTGTATTTGTTTCAGAAAAAGAGCAACACTTCCAATCCAATTCTACCCCCATCTACAGCTCGGCTTGGAATCCTTTATTACAGTGCTTTCAAGATTATTACAGTGCTAACTTGTATCAGAATTATTTAAGTATGTGTCTTTCTTCCTCACTAGATTATATTAAATCTGTAATCCAAACCATAGTCTGCCATGATACACTGCAAACAGTAGAGATGCAATAAATTGTTGAACTAGATGGAATTAATTTTTAGTGCCACAAATTGGGGGAAGGGGTCATTTAAATAATCCATCCAATTGGAAATAGGAATGGGTCTCACCTTTCATGAAAAAACAATTTTACCGCAAGTGGAGATTATAGAAAGCAGGCATACTACCTTTGGTCTCGTAAACCCTTGATATAAATCACAAGGATCAGAGTTAATCTGCAAATTTTTCACCACTACATTCTTTGTCTCTAGAATTCAAAACGTACACATTAGTTTAATACAGCTTCTACAGCGGACCGACACTGCTCTTCCCATCGTGTACACCAGACCAAGCCACTGGTTAGCTCAGCACTGGCAAGGTAAGGATACTGATAAAACTGACATCTGAGCTTGCTCAAGACGAGAAAGCCAAGTTGCTGGAGGGTCCTTCAGCACAAGCTACAGCCAGACCAAAATCTCCCACGTCGAAAACTGGCTCTCACCAAATCCACTGAATAAGTGAAAATTCCCTAAATGGCGGGAACCCTAATTCTAGGAGTCACTCAAAAGTGACGACATAGTCATTCTAAAATGAGTCGTCTAACCCAAATTTTCTTAATTTTTCAGAACTATGTTTTCTTCACAGTGAGTGGAAGAAAGAAAAGCATTTATAACCTCATAATTTACAGAGATGGTCTGCATTTTTAAGTGTTTAAATAATCTTCAAGAACCCTTCCAAGGTCATTCTCCCTACCAAGTTCACCAAAAATTACTTTCCTATATTTTTACCGGTTACCTTAGTTTTTAAATCCTTTTTCACTCAACAGAAGTTAAAACCTGAGAATCCTGTATCTAGTCAAAAAACCTTTTTCCACCTAGAAGTCCTGAATTGTTCTGGGTTAACCAGAGGGAAGAAAGAGTAGCCTTTCCAGTCTGTGAATTCTTTTGGGTAATATTTTCATGTGCATCCAGAAACTTTAGTACCCAAAGCCTGTCATTTGAACACATTCATTACTGACCACCCTTTGACAAAGCAGCAAAGGTGCTTTCTTAAAAGGCTTGAAAACCATAGAGTGGAATTAGCCAAACTGTGCTATTTCTAATAACCTAAAATTATCTTATCAAGAGGCTGTACAGGTTGAGAGTGGAATACGATGGTCTGAGTTTGTGTCCTAACTGCTACTGACACTGCTATGACCCCTTGGAAAAAAGATCTCATGTCAACACCCCCTCAGTTTCTTTACCACTAAAATGGAAATAAGAAGAATAGCATCCTCATAGGGTTATTGTGAAGATTTGATGGTTAACTCTAAGGCACTTGGAACAGCGTCTGGCTCACAGGCCCCCGGTAAGTGCTGACCTTTATTGCTGAATTTAGTTCTATTTCCTCAAGGAAACACAAATGTTCTGAGATCCTTAAAAAAAAAAAAAAGTAATTGACTGTTGACTGGGAGATAATGAGAATCCATCTTGAAACACATTCCAGGGATCTTCGTTTGGAAAATATCCACAAAAGCAGAGTGGGATAATAGAGCAGAGGTGATCCCATCTCATGCCCCCCGAACACAGCGCCATAAAGAAAAATGATCAAAGCCAATCGAAACCAACCTTCCTCTGCCCAGATATTTATGCAACATGTTGAGAGCAAAAGGTGTTTATAAATAAAACTAGCTGACAGCAAAAGAAATATCTGTTAAAATGTTCTTACTGGGAGAACAAGTAGGAGTCCCCCCCCCCACCAAAAAAAAAAATCTGAGGAGAAGCAACTCTTTGTTTCCTCAAATCACAGAAAACTCTGTTAAATAAGTGTCCTCCTATATCCCAGTGATCTGGGGTCACAGGTTCTCTATAATATCCAAGCAACACAACTTCAGTCTCTATCCTGTTTGGCTGGGGAAGTCCAGCACAGCTGCTGTTATTTCTGAGCCTTCCTGGGGGAGGTAGCCTACATTTTCTTGTCACTTCCAACCACTATTTTCTTCTCCCGGCTGGACCCTCACTGATGCCCCCAACCCCGCACACCCTCCCCACTTCCTGTGGCTACTCAGCTCAGCCCCAGCTGTGCTCTTTCTCCTTCACTCTCCGCAGCACATCAGACACCCAGTGGTCCCTGGAAAGCTGGAAAGGAATGATGCTAGGGGGTAGAACCCAAAACCAAACATAACTTACAGCAAGTCCCCTACATACGAAAGAGTTCCGTTCCGAGAGTGTGTTCATAAGTCCAATTTGTTCATAAGTCCAACCAAGTCAGCCTAGCTACCCAACTAACACAATCAGCTATGTAGTACTGTACTGTAATAGGTTTATAATACTTTTCTCACAAACAATACATAAAAAACAAACGAACACAAAAAATAAAACAGTTTTAATCTTACAGCACAGTACCTTGAAAAGTACAGTAGTACAGTACAACAGCTGGCATACAGGGCTGGCATCGAGTGAACAGGCAAGAAGAGTTACTGACTGGAGGAGGGAGAGGAGGTGGGAGATCATAGAGCTGAAGGATCGTCAGCAACAGGAGACGGAGGGCAAGCTGCAGTTTCACTCACACCTGACATTGACGGCACAGGTTCTGGTTCCTTGCTGGATTCAATTCTATCTACTCTCTTGAAAAAAGGATCTGGTGATGTCTGGAGAGTACTGTACCAGCTACATCACCACTGCTTTTACACTTGCTTCCGGACATCCTGGGCTTGAAATAAAGATACTGTACTACTGTACTCTATATAATACTGTACAGTACACAAAAGCATAACCACTTGTAGAGGATGCACACACGTGACAATGTACGCCAGACACGTGAACTAACTTACGTGACTGGACATGCAAACGCACGTTCGCATCTTTGAAAGCTCGCAACTTGAAGGTTCACATGCAGGGGACTTACTATAAACTGTATTCTTTGACACCTTCAAGTTTCTAGGCTTTCCCTCCTTTGAGGTGTTCCGTCTCTGATCAATCTCCTGCTTAACTCTTGGTCTGCTGCCTTGGCCTTTATCCTTCTCATGACCCTTCTGGGCCTCTACTTCCTCCCCAGATTCCACCACCCCACGCTTTTTTTGAACTTCCAGAAATGGTCTAAGTTAACTGCCACTTTATTACGCAAAACAATTCAGCTCTTTTCCTCTTATTCTCCCTCAGTTAGACCAGCCCTTAGGGCTTAACCTTTGTCATCTGAGGGCCCTTTAAGGTATTTTCCCATTTAAAAGAACAGTCTTCTCCAGGGACAAATTATGTTTTTCTTAGAAGGCAGGAACCACAAAGTCAAGTGTCTGCAAGGCCTTTGTGGGTCTCTCTACAGATATACATATGGATATAGAGACACAGATATAGATGCAGATATCTAGATCTGTTTATCTATATCATAGGCAAACACACACACATATACAGCATGATGCCTGGCGTAAGGCGAAAGGATCTATTCAAGAGAAAACACATCAGTCTAAATGTGTTTAAATTAATGAGATAAAAATGCCTAGATATAATATACTGTCATTGTAAACATGGGGACTTTTTAGTCAGCTAAATATGGGTTCATATCCTAGGCCTACCACGTACCAGCTATGTGTCCTTGGATAAGTCAAGATCTTAGAAACTTTTCTGAACAGGGAGGGGAGTTGGGGAGGGATGGATTGGGAGACTCTGGGATGAGCAGATGCCAACTATTATAAATAGAATGAATAAACAACAAGGTCCTACTTTATAGCACAGGGAACTATACCAATATCCTGTGATAAACCACAATAGAAAAGAATATTTTAAAAGTGCATATATATGTATAACTGAATCACTTTGCTATACAGCAGAAATTAACATAACACTGTAAATCAACTCTACTTCCACAAAATTTTTTTTTTTAAAAGAGGAAAGAAACCTTTCTGGAATTCATTTCCTCTTCTGTAAGAGAGGTAACCACATTTCAGATTTCTTGGCAAGATTACAGGATGCATGTAAAGCAATTAGTGTACAGCCTGGATTAGAACAGGCACTAGTAAAATTAACAGCTAACCACATTTAAAAAGAAATAAATAATAAAAGGGGAAAAAATAACACACCACAAAACTTGTGGGGGAAGGAGGAAAAGCAATGAGGATGGTGAGGCACTGTCCTGCAGCTGTAACCCCATCCCCTGGGAATCTCTGCAGCCCTCAGAAAAGGGGACAGCCAGCAGAGCCAGAAGATCCTGACTAGGAAGAGCTGAAATTTGGTTAGTATCCATAAGGTTGTCCCAGAGGTTATTTCTGAACTGCTCTGTAGTCAACTGTCCTGGACACCAAGAATAAAATCCCTCCTAGCCCACCTACTTTTTTTTCTTTCCCCGGGACCCTCCCACAGTTTGATAACTGAAGGTGAATGAATTCCTGGCATTCACGCCTAGGGCTTCCAGCACTAGGAGCCAGCATCTATTCTACCAGGTTGCTGCCTTTGCCCCCAAGGTTGTTGAGTGTTTGGATTATCCTTGCTAAAGGCAGAAGAGATTCACAGGCCAAAGGGAATCAGCAGCTGTTTCTGCCACTGTAGAGAGTGGGGAAGAATACATGACCCCAAAATATGCCATTTTGGCATGTCGATTATTTTGAGCCGAAGGCAATCAAGATCTAGCAGCCTCAAGAAAAATGTTTACCTCTCCCTTAACTACCTAGAAGACAGGGGAGCAGGACCAGAAGGAGAGCTATTAGCAGAGAGAACTTATCTGAAAGATCCAACTGCATGGCAAGGCAGACTTCTAATTACAAACATCTGCTCTTCTTATCCTCCCGTGGATTACCCTCCTCCCCTCCCCTGCAGCTCGAGACCTCTATTCCATATAGTTCAGGATGGCTTATAAGCCTCAGCTACCCGACTTGTCCTTAAGTCTCAAATCTCTGGGTCTCCTATACATAGGAAGTTAATTTTTTTTCCTCCTGTTAATCTGGCTTATGTATTTAATTATTAAACCAGCCAAAGAACCTAACAGGGGAAAAAGGAAAAGTTGTTCTCCCTTCCACTAGGTATGAATATGCTCTTGCTTCATTCCAGGCTAAAGTACAGAATAGTGAAGCAAAGGTTAGTGAGATGTTTTCATGCCTTAGAACATCTTAAGAAGAGAGGGAGGGAAAAAGGGAACAAGTAGGCGAGGGAAAAAAGTCCTGAAATCATTTAATAGAATTACCTTAAGAAGGAACAGAAAATGGATTCAATTACTGCGATTCATCCACGGTTTCTTATTTTATTTTATTTTATTTTATTTTATGTATGTATGTATGTAGGCTACGTTGGGTCTTTGTTGCTGCGCGCGGGCTTTCTCTAGTGGTGGCGAGCGGGAGCTACTCTTCCTTGTGGTGTGTGGGCTTCTCATTGTGGTGGCTTCTCTTGTTGCAGAGCACGGGCTCTAGGCACACAGGCTTCAGTAGCTGTGGCACATGGGCTCAGTAGTTGTGGCTCATGGGCTCTAGAGCACAGGCTCAGTAGCTGTGATGCACGGGCTTAGTTGCTCCACGGCATATAGGATCTTCCTGGACCAGGGCTCAAACCCGTGTTCCCTGCATTGGCAGGTGGATTCTTAACCACTGCGCCACCAGGGAAGCCCCATCCACGGTTTCTTGTCTCACAGTAACACCTAATGATTTAATTCATTTCACCAAGATAGGTGCTCCTGAAGAGATATGGTACTGAGAAACATCTTTCAAGAATTCTTAAAATTGTTCTCCGTTGTAACGTATCATTGTGTCTAACTAAGATACAAATGTATCACCAACTTTTTCTATGAAGCCAGGATGAACATCCATGTAACTGTCACAGACAGAAAATGTAACCTTATTCTTCAACGTGCGATTGTTTCTCCGATTCCACTTAGAAGTGGTCTGTAGTTTAAAACTCAGTGATTCGTAAAATATGCTCCATTAGCCTCATCATTCATATATAGATTCATAGATACCATTAGTGAAAACCTTTAGAAATGTGAACCACAGAAAGGTATTCACCAATTTATATGTGAATTTTTAACTGTCACTTTTTAAAATATGACAAAAGTAGGAAGAAGAAGGTGAGAACCACACATTGCCCCAAAAAAGGCTAATTCCTTTGAGTGTTTAAACCGTTAAATTAATTTATTCAACAAAGTTTTTTTTCTTTTCTTTTTTTTTTGTGGTACGTGGGCCTCTCACCGTTGCGGCCCCTCCCGTTGCGGAGCACAGGCTCCGGACGCACAGGCTCAGCGGCCGTGGCTCACGGTCTTAGTTGCTCCGCGGCATGTGGGATCTTCCCGGACCGGGGCACGAACCCGTGTCCCCTGCATCGGCAGGTGGACTCTCAACCACTGCGCCACCAGGGAAGCCCTCAACAAAGATTTTGAGAGCCTTCTGGGTGCGAAGTAATTCGTACTTGAAGTGAACTTGTCTGTTACTACAAAGGTTTCCTCTCATTGAAAAGAAGTGGTTCTAGACCTGACAGACGCAATGGTCAACCAGGTGAGCCTAAGTGCTACTCCTCGCGTGCATGCCTGTCACAGACAGTGCTCATCAGTGACAGAACTCTTTTCTGCTGAGCTCAAGCAAGACCTGAGAAGTGATCCCAAGAGAACAATACAAAAACAGTATTATCAGTCTATTAGAATTAAAGGAAATGAAAGTGACTTACCCTATTAGAGACTTACCCTATTAGAGCTAGCTAATGTATCTTTAATAACTACCACAGTGCCTGGCACAAAATAGTCACTGAGAAAATGGTGAATGAATGATTCGCTGAATGAATGACTGCTGAAGGTCTAAATTTTTCTTTTGCATAAAATGATAAAACCAAGCATTTGGAATAATTTCTTTGAACACACAGCCTTATCTACCACAACAAAATTATACATAAGACACAAAGGAATCCCTTGTTGAAAGCAACCCTGTCACAAAAATAAGTCCTGAATTGCCTTCTGAAAAGTGATCAATAGAAAACCTCAAATGAATAGGTCTTGCAGGAGTTATCAATGGCAGCTGGGTGAAAGATTCAGCAGGCTCTAGGACAAATGAGAGCATTTATCTTTGTCTGGCCACTTAAGAACAGGGAGAAAAACAAGGCTGAGACCTACTGTCAGGTTAGTTGAAACGTCTACCTCCCCATGCACTGGTTCACTCTGTCCACATGAGGTAATTTGCTTGTGCAGCTCCCTCTGTATTTCACAGACTTGCAAGGCAACAATCCTGGACTTTTGTAGAGCTATAGCACATTCACTGTGACAGATGATACAGCCTCAAAAAGGAACCACACTGTCATCTGAGGGGGCCTCCTGACCATATCATTTGGTAGAATTGTTACAGCTGAATGGCGATGTCACACTTTATTCTAACGTTTACACAGGTGTCCAAAGCAGGAATTATTTATAGGACCCAGGTTTCATGGTCAGAGCAGCTTCCTGTGACTATTTTAATTTTTATGGTGTCCTCCTTCTCTGAATTTCTAAATGCTTCTTACAATATTTTGCTGACTATTTTCTGTTGGACTCTTCAGATTCACTCTCCATCCTTCCCCATCCTATTCCACGAGGCTGTCTGTCCTGGGTTCCTGAGATCTCCGGCTTCCAGTCACTTTTCAGGTTTGGTGAAGACAGAGATTAGGATATATATCCCCCTGGGCTCTCTCCCACATTGTGGTGGCTATAAAGTCCTATCAGAAGAGGTTCTTTTACAGTGATAGCCATGGCTTGCTCCCGGTTCTGGTAATGGCTTCCTGCCCTCCCCAGTTCAAGGAGTAGTCATGGCTCCCCATGTTTGCCAACCCTTCAGCGCAGCACCATTCTGCATTGGTTCCCTTAACCTTACCCACATATTTGTAAACTGTCCTTTCATTAAAGTCCCTTCTGTTTTGTGCGAGGATTATAATTAATATAAATATATGCCATAACGTTTAGCATTTGTTTTTTCCTGCCATTTGGTATTTTCCATTTGATTCCAACATATATACATATACGTTGGATTTAGAATTACCTACATATATATGTAATTTCTTTTTTTTTTGATATTCAGGATTGGATTTTTTATATCTTTATTGGAATATAATTGCTTTACAACATTGTGTTAGTTTCTGTTGTACAACGAAGTGAATCAGCTATAAGTATACATATATCCCCATGTCTCCTCCCTCTTGCGTCTCCCTCCCACTATCCCTATGCCACCCCTCTAGGTGGACACAAAGCACCGAGCTGGTCTCCCTGTGCTATGCAGCAGCTTCCCACTAGCCAGCCATTTTACATTTGGTAGTGTGTATATGTCCATGCCACTCTCACTTCATCCCAGCTTCCTCTTCCACCCCTGTGTCAAGTCCGTTCTCTATGTCTGCGTCTTTATTCCTGTCCTGCCACTTGGTTCATCAGTACCAATTTTTTAGATTCCGTGTGTGTGTTAGCATACGGTATTTGTTTTTCTCTTTCTGACTTACTTCACTCTGCACGGCAGACTCTAGGTCCATCCACCTCATTATAAATAACTCAATTTTGTTCCTTTTCATGGCTGAGTAATTTCTAGTGTAGAGTCATCCTTCAGTAACCCTGGGGGATTGCTTCCAGGAACCCCTTGGATAACAAAACCCAAGAATGCTCAAGTCCCTCATATAAAGTGATACAGTATTTGCATATAACCTACACACATCCTCCCATATACCTGTCATCTCTAGCTTACTTATAGTATCTAAAATAATGTAAATGATATGTAAATAGTTGTAAATACAATGTAAATGCTATGTAAATAGTTACTTGTGTGTGACAAATTCAAGTTCTGCTTTTTGGAACTTTCTGGAATATTTAAAAAAATATTTTCAAGCTGCAGTTGGTTGACTCCTTGGATGCAGAACCTGCAGATACAGAGTGCTAATTATATATCTATATGTATATGCAATCATATGTATATAATTTCTAACTTAATCGTATTTTCCTGAGACAAGGAGTATGTTATGTCCTCTGGGTCATGGTAAGAGTTAAACTGAGTTTAGGATTTGACATAATCCTTGAATTGATTGCTAGGAAAGGGACATGTCCGAGCAGAGTTTTGACAACAAATAACAATTTAAGGGATCTGTATGTACCAGACAACTGTGGCAGACATTTTTCATGTAACTCTTTTGACTCCCATAACTACTTTACAAGTCATATTTTATTATTCTCATTTTCAAGACAGGCAATCGGAAGCTCAGACGTAATTTTAACATGGTCTCAGACCCAGGAAGTAGTAGAGCCAGGATGCAGACTTGGGTCCATCTGACACCTGAGTTCAGGTGCTAGATCTGACATCATCTCTCACAGAAGACGTGGAAGACTCCTGCTCCAATTAACCAATTACTGCAAATGGAGTATCTGTATCTTCATTAGATACAGAGTCACCAAGAGCCAACAGACACTCGGGATTTGATTAATTCTGAGATTCAGACAAATAAATATGCAAAAGTATGTTTCTCGCTTTATTTTTTTTCATCCGTTTTCTCAATTAGTGCTTTCTAACCTTAAAATATTCTACGGTGGGGCTTCCCTGGTGGCGCAGTGGTTTAGAGTCCGCCTGCCGATGCAGGGGACACGGGTTGGTGCCCCGGTCCGGGAAGATCCCACATGCCGCGGAGCGGCTGGGCCCGTCAGCCATGGCCGCTGAGCCTGCGCGTCCGGAGCCTGTGCTCCGCAACGGGAGGGGCCACAACAGTGAGAGGCCCGCGTACAGCAAAAAAAAAAAAAAAAAAAAAAAAAATTCTACGGTGATTTGGGCATGCTGCATTTAGTACCCTGTGTGGTATATTAAACATTCATACACCAGTAAAAGTGGACATTATTTGCACATTGTCTGGTATATTGTAAGCACTTGATATTTTAATCAATTAAATTGTTACAGAAGCCTTTTTGTCACAGAAAATCAACGCCTGTGTTCAGCAGTTGGAGAAAGAACATCTTATCATTCATGGCAGAATAAGAGTTTTGATTATACGGTGCTGAAAAGGGAAACAGAGCAAATTTTCAGATGAGTGTAATTGCACTGTGGTAATTACACAGGTCTGATTTCATTATAGTAAATGTTAATTTAATGTCTGATTCATTTTTCTAACTGGCACGAAAAATGCTTTTATTTCACATGCAGTGTAAAAACATATTAGATCATAGGATTTTGGAAGAAAATACAAGTTTGTTGATTTACGGGCATTTCAGGATAAGTAAAGCACATTCAAACTATGGTTTACACAGAAAAAGGAAACTTCAGAGAAACCAATTTAAGTTCTTAACAGTTTTTGAACTACGGACTCCTTTTGCAGTTTTATGAAGCCTATGGACCCCTCTGCAGAACAATGCTTTTAGATGAATAAAGGAACATACACAGGATTATAAAGGGAACTAACTATACTGGGAAAAGTTATCAAAATACTACAAAAATAATTGTGTGACACCATAATATATTTCATTGTAAAAATATTAACTACCAGTATGTAGTAGTGCATCCAATAACTACTGTAATTTTTAACCATATCAGCAACTGCAATGTGATATTATATCTGTGATTCCATTGGTGATGGGTTGCATATAATTTCTGTGGTTTATTGATACCTATAATTGAAGGACTTGCTAAATTTCAGTTAGCCAGAAGTTAGTAAAATAAAGATGCAATTTATACTCCAATGTAAATTTACTGAACCCCTGAATTCTGTTGCTGGATCCCAGGTGAAGGAAACCTGACACAGTAGAAGCAGTATAGGCAACGTATTTAAAGAGGAAATACAGTAACCAGAAAGAAAGGAAGCAGGAAAAGCCTTCCTTTCTCCAAGACTGAGCGGAGAGAAAGTGAAAACGGTTCAAGTGGGATTCATTTTAGAGCCAAATATATCCATGCTCCACAGAATAAAATAAAATGCTATTAAAAAAATAAGTTAAAATAGATTTCAAGCAGACTGCCTCATGAAAGTCTTTGGAAAAGTAATGTACTGGATTTTTAAATGATTGACAGCACAAAGCCTCTTTTAAAATTTCTAATGTATATTTCATCATCAAAAGTGAATGAAAGTTCGAAGGAAAAAATAGTAGGACTACTCATTTATTTGATATACCTAGAAAAGCAAATATGTTCTGTCTCCTGGGGGCTTGAATCTAGTTTATTAGCATTAGCATACTCTCAAATTTGTAACCATATAATAGGCCAGCCGCGGACCAGCCCATCTGTTAGTGGCCAGCCAGTCCCAAATAGGCACCACTTAATTGCCTGGAGTTGAATCAAAGAGGATTAAACGTCAGCAAAAACACAGCGACCAAGATCAAAATCAGCAAATTAAAAAGCAGCTCCATTAAAAGCAAACACTGTTACCATTCTCATTTAATGTTTAATACAGTGCCAAGATCCACCATATGGGACATCCTAGAATTGAGCAGCAGAATCAGTAACATAAAGGGAACATAGAGGGTACTTCCTAACAGGAGCAGATGATTACTATTAACAAAAACAAAAAACAACAGGCCCCAAATGGAGTTGCTTATACTAAGCCCCACGACACCAAACCAACACTTAATTACATCTTCAGCTCTCCCAGAAATGGAATTTTAAACCAGTAAATTGGGAATCACCTGATAAACACTAGTTAGGTCATCTGCCTGATAGACGCCTGCCATGCAATAAAGGAAAGTAACCTTGCTATAACCAACCCACTTTTCGTCTAACATAATCTGCTTGTTCCTTCTGCCTATAAAAGTCTTTCATTTGTACAGCTCCTTGGAGCCCCTTTCTATCTGCTAGATTGGATGCTGCCTGATAAAAAGTTATTTTTGCTCAAATAAACTCTTAACATTTTTAACATGCTTCAGGTTATCTTTTAACATTACCTTAGCACCCTAATGCTTTGTGTCTTAGCTTTATTTTCCCAATTCCCTCTCTTTTCAATGTCAAAGTGAACTAAAGTTCAACTGTCAAACAAGAATTTTGGGGGTTCTTGATTTTTCCTAACCCTCTTCTTTGTTCTCTGGTAGTTACTGTCCTCCTGCCTACCCCTTTCTTAACCGTTGCTTATTCTGACCTAAAACACTTAGTGCATTTATTTATTTATTTATTTTGCGGTACGCAGGCCTCTCACTGTTGTGGCCTCTCCTGTTGCAGAGCACAGGCTCCGGACGCGCAGGCTCAGCAGCCATGGCCCACGGGCCCAGCCGCTCCGCGGCATGTGGGATCTTCCCGGACCGGGGCACGAACCTGTGTCCCCTGCATCGGCAGGAGGACTCTCAACCACTGCGCCACCGGGGAAGCCCCCGGGGAAGCCCCTTAGTGCATTTTTTATACAATCCCACTTCAGATGCCCCAGCTCTTCCTGGGTCACCAGATGTTCTCTAGTCCTGGTTCTATTTCTGGCCCTTCTCCTTTTACAGAATCCTCTTAGGCAGTAAACCTTGGCCCAGCAAAGAGATGGAAGGTCTACAAATTTATCTCCAACTCGTTCAACCTTCAAGTAGACACTGAGGAATTTTCTGGGGTTGCAGGCAAAGAGCCAGACCTCAGAGCAATTAGGATGAGCTGAGAGAGCACAAAGACACCTTCTGAGAGTAGAAAGGTAAGAGCCTCTCAGAAGGTCTTAACATGGGGACATGAGAGCTTGTCTCTTTGTCTGGAAGGTCACTGTGTTCTCTGCTCAAAGCTCTCTGTGTATGAAATAGTTATTGCATCTTCTGCCTATAATTGATTAAGCTGTATCATTTCCCACCATTGGTTGGTATCTTTTCACCCATCACCATCACCCTCTTAAGAAGCACATGCCTTCTCTGTAGATTCCGTTCCTGGTCCCCTCCTGGCTAAATCTAGACAATGAGCAAGGCTTTCAATAATTCTGTTGAACAAACTTACTAATTTAAAGCTTAGGTCACTCCTAAGGTAATTTCTATATTTAATCAATTATTTCATTTTCTTTTTATTCTGGACAACATGAACACAACAGGAGGACTCATAGATGATATAATAAAATCTGGTCAGACAAGCCCAAGTTCCTCCTAAACCACCTGGGCCTCAGTGCTCTCATTCCCACAAAAGGATAGTGACTATTGTTAGAATGCGGTGAGGAGATTATAGGGAAGGTAGCGGTTCCTTAAATGGGAATTCCCCGACTCATGCTGCTCCGTGGTGATGCTTTCACATATCCAGAATAAAACTAAAAGAAAAATACAGTAGGTTTTCATAAGGCAACATCTATCCAATTGAAATATTGTCTTTTATTCTCAAATTATAATGTGCTGCCTACATTTGGGAATAACGCTCTTTCTTTTATAAAATCACCATGATTATAGATGGTAGTTTTTCCCCCGATGTACTGGGATTGCAAAATGAAAATATTACCCTACGCCATGCTACGACTCTCCACGTTTTAAGAAATTGCACATCTTCAAGAAGTAGAGAAGTCTGAAAACCCGAGATCCTAGTCGCGAGGTACAACAGTTTCTGAGCATAGCTGAACTTGAGTTTGTTTGGAAGCCCAGAAGAATCATGTTGAAGCCAAGCAAACCCCACGTTAGAAATGTCTATCAGCCCTACTGTGCCCCATCCCTCAGTGGCCTCTCCTGGAAGAGGCCAGCAGCTTGTGAGATGCTCTTCTCGGATCAGAGGCTGATCTGACCATCATGTCTGGTGCCCTCAGGTGAGGCTGGCTATAGACTGAAGAGTTCCATGCCCTCCTGCACTAAGCTTGGTGACTGGCTTTCTTCAACTCAATGGATTGACTCATTTGTTCCTTAATTTTTTTTTCTGAATATATAATTATTCCATGCACATTGTAAAAGATTTAGTGAACACAGAAGAGTAAGAAACCTTACTAAAATATCATCATTCAAAGACAACCAGTGTTGCCATTTGAGCCTTAATTTCCTGCCTTTGATAATTCATATGTTCTTTTCTGGCATAATTTGAATCAGATTCTATGTACATCTGGCTATCTTGCTTTTTTTAAAAAACGATATAGTCTTGAGAGACTTTTCTCATTATGAAGCAATCTCTGAAATCATTGTGTTGAAGGACCACAACATGTTTCACCACATATTTGTCTATTCTTTAAAAACAGCCTAATGGAAATCTTTGTTTACAAATCATCATGAGAAAATGCAATTATCTCTGTAAGCAAATGAGGAGAACTACTAAGTCAAAAGGTATGAAATTTTGAGATATTCCCATAGCCTAATTACTTTGGTTTTCCCAGTTTACACTCTTACCATCAATGTATGAATGCCTGTACCTCTAATATTGGTATCTATTGTTAACCAGAGTTAATTTAAAAATTACAAAGTCAGCATCTATTTATTTTTATTTCTTCATCTTAAAAGCCTACTGGGGTTGAACATTTTTGGTGCTTTTTAGTCACACCTGTCCCTTGGCCATTTTTCTATCATTGACTTAAAGTTTCCTCAACAAAATGTCATTTTTCTGTCAATTTCTAAGGAAAAAAGGAGGGGAGGAATGTTAAGATCTTACTATATGGTAGGTATAAAAATCTATCCCAATCTTGCAGTAGCTCTTGTAATTATTCTACTGGGCAACCACCTAGATTACCCAGTAAATAGACAAGCTAGAATCCAAACCCAGCTGTGTTTGTCTCCAAAATCTTGAGCTTTGCAATATGGTGCACTTCCAGGGATGCCGTCAACGTGCGCAACTTAATGACTCTATAGTTTTAACCTCTTACTCCTTAAATGAATTTACCAAAAACCAAAGTAAGCCAGAAGTGGCAAAAATAAAGATAAAACCCTTATTAACTTGTGGTTTCCTACTTCTTCCTTTCCCAAGGATACCTCCTTCTTTATGTGAGAAGTTTTCTGATATCAAATTGTGAAATCGTATTCTTTTAAGAATGTGGTTGATTTTTTAATCAGTATTGTATATGATGGTATTTTTAAGTCTCCAAGTTCTTAGTTTTCTAGCTTTCTTCTAAAGGAAGTTCCTTTATTTCACTTTAGAGAAACCCTGCTCCCTTCTTTAGACTAATACTTTTTTGCAAATAAGTTAGCCAATTGTTCTTCACCAAAGACATTATTCAAAGAGAAATTTACTTATTATATCAAAATAAAGGAAAAGAATAAAAGTGCTATCATAATTGGGTCAATATAGAGCAGCCAACTGCTTTTTGCCTAGCATTGATATGTTTAATTGTAGTAAGTTTCAGAAGCTAAATATTAAGGCAACTAAAAGGAAATGGTACCTTGAGAAAAATAGTAATTATTATTTTCAATTAATAAAATAATAATGAGGATTTAAAACATTCATCTCAAATCCATTCAAGAAAATACCCAATTTTAACTAGGTCACCATCCTTGGATTTGAAAGGGTTTCTGGCCTACTCTAATGGTTCTGGTACCTAGAAATAGTATTAAAGCATCAGATTCATGGGTAATATGTAGAGTTAAGAAACAGCACAATATCTGGGTTTGTGCAAGCTGTCTTTTACAGAAGTAAAAATTTAAGCTCATTTATATATCTATAATTTTCTAAACATGTTTTTAGGTGAGTTTCAGGTAGCCCGCTGTTAATGACCGTTTCCAAAAAGCATCAGCATTCAACTTTAAAGCCTTTGAGTAGGTTAAATTGCCTTGACTCAGATTTGGCTCAGTACCTTTCTGTTGGTTCATATAAAACAAACAATAGCAGCTGCTCATAGAGATCTCAGAGCCCGCCACTTCATTTGTTACAAGTCCATACCCCATGGACATGTAAAGTTATATGTAAAGCGTGGAATAAGCCTCTTCTACATGTTTGCACACGAATTGAAAAGGATCTCTGCTGACTCCCATTGACAGGGATTTGAATCTACTAATATACTAAGGTTTATTAAGCAGAAATTGTATCTACTACTTTTATGGTTAAGTATCCCTGTTCATATGCTAGTGAGTGCTATTAAGTATATGTACTCCATCTCTGAGATGTTACCTTCTCTTTTTTAAAATTACTGTATAATTAATAGACCTCAAGGGGTAAGGTGCCTGAGAGGCACTGTGTGCTAAGTATTTAAACAACGCTGGCTTATTTCATGCTCATCTGCCCCAGGAAGTGGGTATTACTATCTCACCTTTGTAGGTGAAAAAACCAAGGCTGGAGAGAATAATTAGCCTAACATCGCAAAGCGTTCAGATCCGGAAGGTGTGGCTTGAAAAGCTACTCAAGAAACAAAGGGCAGAAACCAGTGAAAGGAATCGTTTTACAGAAACGTGAAGAGTTCTGTAAATTTTATGTTTTGATTATTATTTGGTCTTTAATGTTTCAGAGGTGGACTTAGAAGTTAAGGAATGTGTGTATTTCAGGAAGAGGAAGGGAGGACCTTTTGGAATCTGGCAGTGGGGATAGTTTATGGGCAGAGGAAAAGCCTGCCGAGGGAGAAAGGCAAGGGTGTGGGAGACCAGGCAGGGTTAAAACAAAAACTGAGATTGCGCCAAAAGGCAGCCTAGAGCAGTCTTTCAAATCGCTGAGTTCCTGCCTTCTGTAGGAAAAAGAGCAGAGGGACTTTCAACTAGCATGGACTTCGTGAAGCTCTAACATTTATATAAAGGTATGGAGAACTTACGAGCAAAAATGGAATGCGAAACCTCATCGGTGAGAGGTTTTCCTGAATAAGGGTCTCAAGAACTTCTCATCTGGAATAACCAGATGCTACATGCATGAGCTTCTGATACGCTGCACTTCGCTGAGAGAGTAAAAATGAGAAATAAACGGCTTGACAAAAATTGTTAGTACTTGATTTTTTTCCCCTGAATTCATTTAAATTCAATGTAGCTATTCAGAACCTTGAAATAAAAATAGACTCATCATAGACCTTATCTTCTGTGCTATCTAGGTCTAAAGGATAAAATTTTAAGAGCACTAAATTGGCATCAAAGTGAGGCAAATAAGCTCTATAAAAGTAAGGACTTTTAAATAGACAAAACTATAAAACACTGGTAAAGGTGAGGGGAGTTACACTAGACTGACAAAGGTATATTAATGGAAGAATTTTTAAACACCCTAGATCCACAAAGCCATGTGTGAGGAACCACTGATCTTGTGTTCTATCTAAAAGCAAAGAATGTATTTTTTTTTTCTGACCACTGCTCTGGCAAACAAATGATCCTAATTAACTCTGTACATATTTTCATCACAGCAATTGTCATTCTACAGTGTCACTGACTGTCCACATCTTGTTCCTTTTTTTTGAACTGTAAGTTTATTGAAAAAAGAGTGTGGGGCTTCCCTGGTGGCGCAGTGGTTGAGAGTCCGCCTGCCGATGCAGGGGACACGGGTTCGCGCCCCAGTCCGGGAAGATCCCACATGCCATGGAGCAGCTGGGCCCGTGAGCCATGGCCACTGAGCCTGCGTGTCCGGAGCCTGTGCTCCGCAATGGGAGAGGCCACAACAGTGAGAGGCCCGCGTACTACAAAAAAAAAAAAAAAAAAAAAAGAGTGTGGATCTTTTCAAGGTGTTTTTTTGTCTTTGCATCCGTGCCTCACAAAATTCCTGGCTCGTAGAAAGTGCTCAGTTCCAGACTGATTAAAAACCTTCCAACTAACTGGTCAATGACTGCCATGACTGAAGGATGGATGGGTACCCAAGCGAATGGTTAAGTGGAGACTCCTTTGTTTGGAATAAGCTATGCAGGAACTAACTACTTTAATCATTAGAGTTATTCAAGGGTGGATCACATCACCATTCGCTGGGAATACAGAAGAAGGAACTCAAACATGGGGTGAATGAGAGAATAAGCTTGCTCTGTAGGCTTCTGCCAAGCTGAGAGCCCTTCGTTCTATTTGCTATTTATGGCATAAAAGGATGTGGCTTATGTGTGGGAGATATAGGAAGATATATTTTAGGATGACAATAGGACCCATAGCAATAACAGACGTTTTTATTCCAAAGCACAAATGAAGCATCCTGTGCTTTCATTTGCTGATAGCATGGTGGCCAGTTCTTGAGGACAAGCTACTGTGACACATAATACTCCATTTCAACAGAAGGTGATGGTGAAGAACAGATGCAGAAGGACTGTACTCAGAGGGCCACTTGGTTCTGAATACAATGCTCCTTAACCTTGGGAGGAGCACCGCCAGAGAAGAAAGTACAGTTGGAGCAGCTCTCGCTAGAGGAGAATGCTCACATCATGTCTCCCAACCATCCCACATCATCCCAACGCCATGTCAGAGTCAGGGGCACCATCAGTCCCCCAGCAATTCCCCAAGCCCGGCCTGTTACCTTTAGAAAACTCTGAAGGGGACAAATATGATTTATTTGTAAATAATTCCCCAATGCAATGACCTTCTGGGGCTCTGAATTTTGCAATTTTGAATAAGCAAATAAGAAGGCAGAGGAAAAGGAAGGAAGAAAGAAGGGGAAGATAATTCCCTTGTCTTCTTGCAGATTCAACAAAAGAAACAAAAGTGAGTTCTACCACTTCCACACACTATCTAGTAGATCTGGAATTTTATGGAACATATATCTTGACATATTTACCTCCCTTCCCAAATATGAATTGTCTTTGTAATATTTTCTTCACATACCCAAATGGAATGTAAGTGCAAGCAGCATAACGACCACACTAAGCAACACCCAAAGTACAAATGCTTTACATTTTCAACCTAGAGACAAAGCTGTCTTTTGAAGCCTCGGACAAAAATATATATATGGGGAGCTAATTCTGCATTCTATCCTTCCAGATAACAAAACATAAATCAACACTAAACACAACGGAAACACTTTGTAGGAAAGTAGTATATCGTCCAGCTGGCCATTAGCTGGGGTTTGAGGCCAGGCTGCCAGGGCACGAATCCTGAGCCTGGCACTCAAGCTCTATGACCTCAGGTCACTCTCCTGCTCTGAATGCATTTCCTCCTTTGTAAATGGAGGTAAAGACAATATCCACTTTGGAGGGTTATGAGCTTTCAGGACAGTAACTCGTATAAAAGTACTCAGCCTAACACCTGCCATATAATATGTGCTCAGTAAATGATATCCCTGCCATTATTAGCAAGTCTTGAATTTCTGAGGCTTTCCGTGTTGCCTGTCTCCCAACGAATAGCATATGAAAAAATTACCTATAGTCAGAATGACCTGAGAGCTCCTCCAGAGCTCATTCAAGGGCCAGTGTACCTCAGACCCTTGACTTCTGCCAGGCTCTCCTCACTTTGAGATGTCGTTCAGCATCACACTGAGATATTCGTAGCTCTTCTCCTCGTTTCAGTCATGTCACCTCTTTCAGGGAGAACTCACCTGACCCTCCCCACCAGTCCTCTGTGACACTTCTTTGTTCAAATCTCCGTGTGGTACTTTCCATTGACTCTCACTTTGCTCCTCTATCATCTGTTCTCTCCACCTTTCCTGCACCCAGGCCTTGTCTCTCTTCTGATGTTTCCCTAGTGCCTTAAATAGTACCTGGCCTTGGTAAGTCCTAGAAACATACCTACTGACTGAATGAATAAGTGCTTACACAAGTACATGGTGGATGTGGGCACTGGGTGGGTTTGGTAACAAGGATGGACTGCAATATCATGATGGCCCAATCAGAAACCCACCCAGCACAGGAACTAAAGAGGGCCCAATGAGAAGGGCTTAAATCACTGTCTTTCAGATTTGTTTCTAGGGACAACCAGAAGAAAAGAAATGACAGTCTGCTTTCCCACTACAGATCTTCCTTGACTTACGATGGAGTTACATCCTGACAAGCCCATCATAAGTTGAAAATATCGTAAGTTGAAAATGCCTTAAATATACCTAACCTACCAAACATCAGAGCTTAGCTGAGCCTACCTTAAATGTGCTCAGACACTTGCTGTAGCCTACAATTCGGCAAAATCATCTAAAACGAAACCTGTTTTATAATAAAGTGGGTTTTTTTGTTTTTTGGGGTTTTTTAATTTATTTTTATTTTATCTGTGGCTGCATCAGTTTTTTTTTAATTAATTAATTAATTTATTATTTTTAGCTGTGTTTCTGTGCTAGAGCTTTCTCCAGTTGCGGCGAGCGGGGGCCACTCTTCAATAATAAAGTGTTGAGTATCTTGTGTAATTTATTGAACACTGTACTGAAAGTGAAAAAAAGAATAGTTGTCCAGGTGCAGAATGGTCATAAGTGTATCGGTTGTTTACCCTTGTGATCACGTGACTGGAAGCTACAGCTCCCAAAAAGATCAAAATGCAAAGTTCGAAGTGTGGTTTCAAATGAGTACCACTTTCTCACCATCGTAAAGCCAAAGAATCAAAAGTGAAACCATCAAAAGTTAGGGACAGTCTGTACTTTCTAGCCATATCACCTCTCTTCCAGATTCTGAAAGGTGATGTCACCACTAAAGCCACTACCATTCCCTCTTCCCAGAACCCTCTCCCATCATATCTTCAACAGCTGCTGGCTGCAACCCATCCCTCAGGTAACCATCTCACAGATGCTCTGCTGACTGCAGTACCTTGTCCTCCCTACCACTACTGTTATTTTCTAATTTAGCTGCTTGATTGGGTCCTCCATGGCACTTGTCACAATCTGTAATATATTTACTTTCTTTATTCTATTTTGCCCCTTAGAATATACACTCCGTGAAAGATCAACTTTTTTGTTTTTGGAATTGCATCCTCAGCGCCTTATACAATTCCTGGCATGTAACTTGAGTTTGATAAATAAATATCAAGGGAAGAGAGAAGAGAGGGAGCCAGGAGCACAAGGAAGAAATACTTGGACCAATCGATCTCATTTCATAAAAGTCTTTCCAAAATCCATTCAATATTCATGTATTGAGCAGCTACTGTCGACTACAGGAAGAGAAGCTAGCACCAATCTCTCGTGAAGAAAGTCTCTCCATGAAGACAAATACAGATACCATGTCTAGTAAATGCTTAGCATTTTGCTTCACTGCAAAATCCTGAAAGAAACAGTTCATTTATTGACCCCCAACCCACAGCTCTTTGTCCTTCAAATTAGGAACTACAGGAAATGGCAATGAATCACCTTCCCACCAACTTCTGTGTCTCATTTTCTTGCCACTGCCTCTGTTCACCCACTTCCAGAGTCTTAAGTCAATCAAACTTTTATAACCAAATCTCTCCTTAACAAATGCAAGACTCACTTCCCACCAAACACCCTAATTTAGCACAAACTTTAAATTTCAAAGGAAATTTGAACGTGCTGTGCTTTAAATGTCAGGAATGGATACTCAGATGGAATAATTAAGGGGGAGGAAACATCTCTTTCCAATAAAAAAGGATTGCTAGTTTATGCAAAGTACTAAGAATATTACGTTTTAAATACGCCTGCCTCCGTATACTGCTAATAGGCATCCTGACCATCAGCGTAGAACGTGCCTCTGTGTCCTGATTGCCAGCAAGATGGGGATACAGACACTGAAATTCAAAGGACGGACATCACCTCTTAAAAGGCAGACCCATCAACTTGTACCTCCTAATATGTCAGCAGTTTTCATTTTCACAATAATCTAGAATCCCTTTCCCATGTGCATGAGGCCAGCAGATTCCTAGTTCTCTTATAAGTAAGCAGTTCTTAAGTACACACCACTGTGTATTGCTTAGGAATGAGTAAGGTTCTGACAGTTTTATAAACAGTGTCTTTGTAAACAGTTTGGAAATTCTTGTTTTCCTGTGACTAATAATGACCAACAGATGTGTACAGATGAGCAACAGTTTGAGAAGATTCTGACACCAATTTTTCCCTCCAAATGCCTTGTTTACAGCCTAATTGTCTAGAAATGGCTATTAAAGATACAGAGAAATTGGACTAATTCACAACTGGAAACACTGTAACTTTGATTTAGGAGAAATTGTTGAAAAGTATTCAATAAAATTTTGAGCAAATAAAAAATATTATGATTTTCCAGGGTTAATGTTGAGAATCTGATAAACATGACTGTGAAAAGCTTTGCTGGAGTATATTAGACTGAGGTTAAGCTCTAAAGATCCCAGAAAACAAACAAAAAGCAGATCTTCAGAAAGTATTTGTTCACAACACAAAAATTTTCACACAATACCTCATTTTCTCTCTAAGCCCATTTTCCAAAGGTCCTTCAATTTCTCTAACTATATCAGGGGAGATTTCTCAGTGAGTTACTAAAATATACTTAACACCCCTCTTCAACATTTATTCCTCATGTGTTCTTCCATGAGGGAGCAAGCTATGGGTTTTCTGCCATTGTCAGAGAGATATAAACAGCTTCCTGGGCGGGGCAACAGCATATAACTAAAGCTAAGATCAAAATTGTGAATCTTTAAATCTGTGAATCCAAAGGTTTTCCACACTAATAAACTTCATCATGGTTTTTGTGTCTTATGAAGAGACATGGTATTTATTAGCTTCAAATGTCTCTAAAGACTTATTAAAATATCAGTGATATTCATAGTTAAGTAAATGCATCCAATACCCGTGGCACTCAGGGCACAAAGAAATGTTATATTTTGCTATCTCCTTGTGTCCTTTTTATCCTTCATTTTTTTCATACTTCTAATGTTCATTATGTTAGGAAAGTAAGACATATGTAAATAGATGCTTTTGCGTTTTAGGCTGTGAGTGCTCAAATGATTATGGCTTGGAGATGCACAAACAAAAAAGTTTGAAGACATTGAAAAGACTGAATGAAGTCACACATAAGGAAATATGCTGAAAGCCCTAGTCTTAATCAAAAATGTCCCAAGTAGCGAATTTTTGACATAATTGTCAGCTTCAGCACAAAGCCTAAGCACCTTTCAAAAAAGAAAACTGACTTTCCTGTGTAAAAATATATACTCTTGAGACAAAATACACAGCAAATGCTGTTTTTAAGGGTAGATGATAATTGCTGGGGACAGGGAATTTTACTTTACAAAGATGCCACAAAGAGATTTGAAATGTTGGATTGTCCCCTCCCCCCATTTATTTTGCTGAATTGTTTCAGACACATAGACTTATGAAAGAAACTGAATTTTCTGTCTTTTTTTTTTTTTTGCAGTACGCGGGCCTCTCACTGTTGTGGCCTCTCGCGTTGCGGGGCACAGGCTCCGGACGCGCAGGCTCAGCGGCCATGGCTCACGGGCCCAGCCACTCCGCGGCATGTGGGATCTTCCCGGACCGGGGCACGAACCCGTGTCCCCTGCATCGGCAGGCGGACTCTCAACCACTGCGCCACCAGCGAAGCCCAGAATTTTCTGTCTTTAATGATTACCGTGCTTAAGGAAATTATGCTAAACTCATTTGCATGTAGATGATTCAGTCTTTTGAATAATGAGTTCCTTAACTAACACAGTTATTATTATAGATGAGGTTACATAACAGAAAAGCTTAAAAGAGGTTGTAACTACCTTTGATATATTCTAACCCATAAAGAAAACATTGCTGATGATTGAAACCAGTTAATTTTGCTGAACAGTTGCTGAGCTTATAGAAGAGTCTTAGCAATTACTTTCTGACTTTCATACATAAACTTTGGACAATTACAAAAACTGTTAAAACTTCCTATCTAGTGTTTTGTTATTAGTTGTTCAATCATGAGAGTTCATATTTGTATAGCACTTACTATGTTCCAGGTACTGTTCTAGCTGATTCATGTTCATGATTTCATTATATTGCCAGACTCTGTGGCTTATGGAGTATTAGATATGAATATTAGTACTACTTTACAGAGTGTTGTAATAGTTAAAACTAAGGCAGAGAGAGGTTAAATGACTTATCCAAGGTCTCACAGATAGTAAGACCTGGAGCTGGAATTCAAAAACCAAGTGGTCTGGCTCCACAATCTTTGCTCTTAACTCCACTACACTAACCTAACTCTGAACAAGGATAAATCAAAGACCAGTTTAACACTCTGACTCATACACAGAATACATTAAAGAGGAGAGAAACTGGCATGGGTCAGAATAATTACTTAGGAATATTCTCTGTGGAATTTTATGCAAAGCGTGTTGGATAATTTTTATCTTTTAACAGAACAGCAACAAAAATACAACTGTTGACTAAAGAGTTACTCATCTTGCCTAGACTCAGAGGAATCAGTTGCGGTAAAGATGAGTGAAAATTTCAAGTGCACATTTGTACTTTGTACCCAAAGCCTGTGAGCCCAAGGAGGAAAAGGAGATAAAAGGAAATTACAACGGTACACAAGACTTTCTGAAAGGTCTGTGACACATATGGTGATTAGGAGACACTCTCATCAACAACTGTTTGTTTTCACCCTCGGGTTCAATCGTACCAGAAGTAGTTCATTATATACCCTCCCCTTTGCTACTTTCATATTTTGTATGTGCTGTTCCATTGCATCAACCACAGTATTTTAACTATCCAGCACCTACCAAAGGGCTCTGTCCTGCCTCAGCACTGGTCTAGAACTAGTTCCCTCTCTGTGGCTCGTGTAACTGTTCCAGGCTTTGGCTCCCAATCTCTGACCTGAAACTTCTGTCTCTCTTGTGAGTCCTTCTAGTCTCCTGGGCTTTGGTTTCATATCCAGCTTGACTCCTTACTTCCAGTCAAATGGATCACCTGTCCAGTTCTACTCTTACTACTGCTACTAATAGCTACCTACAAGCATCATGCTAGATGCTGACTACTCATTTACCTCAAATGCTGATCAACCATGCAAATTACAAACTGTAATCCCTGTTGTCCTAATGTAGAGGGGAGGCTAGAGAAGGTGTGTCTTGGGAAGTGACATTTAAGCAAAGAACTTAAGTGTGAGAAGGGTTTCAATTTGTAAAGATCACAAACTACTCCAGGCAGAGGCTTCGGTAGATGCAAATGTCTTTAAGTAGGAAAAACCCTGGTATTTAGAACTAGCTAATGTGGCTATCAAAACATGTGTGAGGAGTAGAGCTGTGGGGTATCTCAAGACGAAGGACATATGGGGCCAGGTAGGCAAAGCAGGATCAAACAATGCCAATTTTGTATTTCCTCCATTAAACTAGGTACACAGTAAAGTCATGGACCATGTTCTGTCCATGTGGGCTCCCAAAGCCTAGCATATCTGTTGACCTTTAGTGTCAGTTTGAATATTGGTTTTGGAGTTGGTGGTACTGGTGACAAAACTGCTAGTGTTATTAGGTAGTGGAATTGTTTACGGTGCTGCAACTGTTGGTAGTATTCGTGGTGCAATTGGTGGTGGTATGCATGGTAGAATTGTTGGTACTTTTGGTGGCAGAATTGCCAGTGGTGTTGGTGATGGTATTTGTGGATTCACTGTGATAGAAGCACAGTGAATGTCTATTGATGATCACTTCCTAAATGAAGGCCTGTATCCCGTTTCCCATATGTGACAATTCATACCATTCAGAGGCAAATTAATAGCTAACAATGAATCCTAGACTAGGAGGTGAAAGGCAATGAAAATAGTTCAGCTGGTTTTATTAACATTGCTTGACCAGAGGTAGACCTGAGGATTCGGACAAAACTGAATTTAAGTAATTGAAACTCCTTAATGATCACATCCTTAACATAATTATTTCTGCACTTGTAGAATATGCTCTGACTCTTGTGCAAATACAGCCTAACCCTACCTGAATCCCCTAGCTGTGACACTGTTACCTGGAAATGTTCTCCTACAGGGAATAGATGTGGAGAGCTTAAAGACAGATTTTATAGTTTTGTTAGTAATTCAGTATTCATCCAGAAGGGCAAAGGGGCCAGGGAGAAAAGGAGCTTCCTCTTTCATGAGAATATTATTCACCAGCCAGTAGGACTTATATAAAACACAAGTTCCCTTAAAAATTTACAAGCACCCTCCTACCAAATACTATTATAGAGATGAATAAGACAGAGTCCCAGACCTTCAGCAGCTATTAATGATACCATTTATTCAGCACCAAATACTTATATTAGGTTGTAATATCTATTACATTATTTAATCTAATGAAAATACTATACCAGTTTCATACTTGAGGTAACTAATGCCTAGAAAAGCAACTACTTTTCCTATTGAAAAAACCCATGCACTTGCCATCAGTCAATCTTTCCTCCCTTCCTGCTCCATGGATAAAGACACCAGGAAATATTTAATATGACTTAATGGCATCAATGAACCTTAAAGCTAAGGATCTAGGGTCCATGTACGAGAGCCCATAGGGAAATCCCACAGCATCCTTAGGATCCAAAGAAAAGGACCCCGGCAATCAAACACCTGAAGGAGAGACAATGATGCAGAAACTGAGGCTGTATGAACACACTCTTAGAGCAGGTTGACATACTCTGATCAGTGGTATTTGATAGAATGGGGCTGGGACTTAAAGGGGTTTAGTAAACCTGTCTAAGTATACATAAGCAATAGTTAGTGAGTAACCAATTAATTATTTAATCACTTTGTGTTACCTCATAACGTTTTGTTCAAAAAATTTTAAAACAAAACTCCCTATCCAAATAAGAGAAAACTACTTGCTTAACTCTGCCTATGATGATCTTATGCTCTGAAATTCCACAGTCAGAAAGTTGTCTCTTTAAATCAAGATACTATCCTTTGAAATAAGTTTGGAATTAATAGACACGGTATATCTTAGAGTAAATTAATCTGCCTTTTCCTTATTTCAGAAAGGTTTTGATTAATGAAGTTGGGAATGGTGGTAAGAATTACAATAAGTAAAAGAAAAGAAAAGAAAAGAAAGGTTTGGAAGGGAAGAGCTAGAGCTGACTTCTGCCAACTTAAAATTTAAAAATTACAATTTGAAAAGCTCGAGATTTTCCTAGGTATATATTGAATAGAAATACATACATGTTTACCAAAGATGTGCTCTAGAATCTTGAGAGAGTTCTGTTGGCAGCAGATAAAAATTGGAACTACGAAAACTTCCACCAGTACTAGAATGAATAATAAGTGTTGTATATTCACACAAAGAAACACTATAAGCAGTGAGGGTAAATTAATCATTTCTGCACAATACAACATGGACGGATCTCACATACATAATGATCATTAAAAGAACGTATACACAAGTGAGTACATATTGGGTGATTCTATTTACCTAAATACAAAACAATAGATGAATCTCAGCAATGCTGTAGAAGTCAGCGTAGTGACTGCTCTCGTGAGAGTAATTAGTGATTGGAGGAGGCCAGAGGAGGGCATTTGTGCAGCTGGTTACACAGGTATGTTCAGTCTGTGAAAATTCACTGGGCTGTACATTAATGGCACTGCCATTTTTTTCCTGTCTGTATATTATGGCCCCAAAAAAAGTCAAAAGGAAAAAGAGCCAGTGATTTTGTATCAGAAGTCTAGACTTAAAGTTAGGATGTACATTATTAGGTAATCCCTTAACCTCTCTTAAAGCTTGAATTCTTTGTCTATAACACAGGACTGATGCCCATCTCACCAGATTAAGTGAGATTAAAAATTGTGACATGCTTTGTAAATTATAAAGTTCCGTACAACTATCAATTATTTAGGCCAGTGGTTTGCAACCCTAGCTGTGAGATTCACCTAAGGAGATGAACGAGGACAGCAAGATAGATGCCCTAGTCCCACCACCACCCTAGAGATTTTGATTCATAGGTCTGGGGAGGGACCAGTTTCAGAAGCTCCACAGGTGACAGTGGTTTTGGACCACCAATTTAGAAAACAGGGATTGACATGTACCCACTACTATATTTAAAACAAATAACAACAAGGACCTACTATACAGCACAGGGAACTCTGCTCAATATGCTGTAATAACCTAAATGGGGAAAGAATTTGAAAAAGAATAGATACTTGTATCTGTTGATTCTATATAACTGAATCACTTCCCTGTACACCTGAAGCTAACACAACATTGTTAACCAACTACGCTCCAATATAAAATAAAAATTAAAAACAAAAAACAGGGAAAATAAATTAACACATATGCCATTTCAGGCTCATTTCTGGGATCCGTGCTATCCATCTGCATTTTGCCAGTCACAAGTCATGCAGACACAATGAACTTTCAGAAAGGTGTAATGCAGTGGAATAACAAATACTTTCAGAGTATGCAAGGGCCAAAAGGTACGATGAGCCAAAAGGCATCTCATGTTAAACCAGGTACCCTGAAGCAAGATACTTTTTTATTTGTGAAAAACTCACAAATGAATGGAAGAGCAGCACATCTTCATAGTAATATCCGAAGTCTAAATATATGCCATTGCAAATCTATGCCAGGAATCATGATCCAACTCATGCTTTGGTTTTGTTTTGCCTCCACTGAGGAAATGAAAAACAGATGTTGGAACAGTTTTTGATAATATTTCTTTTGACATCCTTTTTGTGTTGTTAATAGTACATTGTTTCAATAGCATGACTCCTTAGACTTATAAAATTGCCAGACTTCAAGAAATACATCAATTCCCACCAAAGAGTAAAATGCATAAAGTCAGAATGTTTTTTTGAGGTTTTTCTTTGAATCCCTATGACACTCAAATTGCTTCTTTTCTCTCCCCCTAATTTCTAATTTTCTCCTAAAGTCATTACACACAAGAAAGGGTTCATAGCAAAGCAATCCAACATTTGCATGTTGCTTGTGTATAATATGCCTCAACAGGAGGCACTTAATAAATAATTACTGAATGTAACAGATTAGTCATTTTGAGACTAGATCATTTTCTCTAGCCAAAGGTAAGCCCATAGATCTTATGCGGTCTAGTTGTTAAAATGCAGTTAAAACTAACAACTCTTCATTGAATCTGTAAAGTTATATTTGCGTGAGACTTTTATAGGCCAACATATAGTGCTGCAGTAGATTACATCTGAATTGAATTTTTAATGCTGCTAGGTGCATATTAAGAGTTGCCTTTATTTCCTGTTTTAGGATCCTGGTTAGCATTATTCATAGCCTGAAAAGAATCTATTCTAGTTGCATCCTACAGTTTTATCATATATATGTCTGGAAGAATTTGTCAACTAGGTAACAATGTGAATTAATTAAAAAAAAAAACAATGAAAAGCCACTTATTAATTCAACTTCTTAGAAACTTGCTTAGATTTTTTCTTAGAAACTTGTTTGATTTTAATTAGGTGTAGTTCATCAATTTCCAGCTACCTTGAACAATAAAGCACCACAAAGATAATAGGTACATCATTTGTGACTAAGACTACCTGAAGAAAAACAGAAATTACAAAGAAGTAACTGAGTAATAATATCGGGATAATATGGAATTTTCCATTTTCAGCCAATTGTGTCATCAAAGACATAAATGCAGAGAATTACAGAATATTCAAGAGATAACATTAAAAATTCATATTCTGATTAGTGTTACTTTATCACTTATAAATAATTTAAATAAAAGTTTGGTACTGCCCTGTTATTTGACATTGTTAAGGTATTAGCACTTTCAACCAAAGTTATTTTTGCTGTTTTTTATTTTCAAAGAAAACCTTCATTTTTTCCTCTTATGCAGTGTAGAGCTGAAGTCCTTCCACAACTTAGTAAAGAGAATACGCTGAGTTAAATGTCTTGATATCTTAGTACTCAACCTCTTCCCTAAATGTTGCTTCTTAAAGGCATCTGGGGGCTTCCCTGGTGGCGCAGTGGTTGAGAGTCTGCCTGCCGATGCAGGAGACACGGGTTCGTGCCCCGGTCCAGGAAGATCCCACATGCCGCGGAGCAGCTGGGCCCGTGAGCCATGGCCGCTGAGCCTGCACGTCCGGAGCCTATCCTCCCTGCAGAGCTGTTCTCCATCCTCCGAGGCTTACTTTTGCAGCTGTCTCTCACTGTCCACTGTCCTCTAATCCATGTTTTCTTATCTCTTCTTCCCATGACATTCTCCCCTTGTTATCCATGAGAGTAGAGGGTCTTTTCCACATACAACGGGACCACCACTTTTTCCCCAATTCTAAACTAGAAAGTGATGGATTGGAGAGTTTCGTGGAACAACTTTGATATGGATGTCTTGCTAGACTTAATAGGCCCTGATTTTTTTATTTTTATTTTTTTTTCTGTTTTGGTGATAGGATAACCTTGACTGAGCAAAGATCTAGGATGATGAGGTCACTTTCAGTCAAACTGGGACAGACAATTGATTTCAACATACATTTCTTTCTCTCTTGGTATGTGACAAGGAGAAAGGATAAAACTCTCAAATGGCAGTAAGAATACAGATTTAACAGTGCAATGAACAACAGTGTTGCCTTTAGAACCATTTTGTTAGCACAGTGCAGTGGTGGAATCATGGGCCAATAAGAGTTACACTTCGCAAATTCAAACCCCAGTTCTACCATTTATTAGCTATGTAACCAGGGCAGACTCTCTGTCTCAGTATTAGGAATGATAATAATCCGATTTCATAGGATCACTGTGGGAATTAAATAAGATCATACATTTCAGACACTTAAAATAGGATCTAGCATAACGTAAATGCTCAAATGTTAAATTATTATGAATGTCTTTTGGATTTCATTAGGCTAGTGAGAGTCCTGACAATGATGCAGTCATGATAGTAAGAATCATGATAAGAAGAAAGTGATCACACTATACCTCTCATAATCCAAAAGAAACTAATTAGAAAGTGGCCCATTATGGAAAACAATATGGAAGTTCCTCAGAAAATTAAAATTAGATCTACCATGTGATCCACAATTCCAATTATGAATATACACCCAAAGGAAATGAAAACAAGACACTGAAGAGATATGCACTCCCATGTTTACTGCAGCACTACTCACCAATAGCCAAGATACGGAAACAACCTAAGTGCCCATCAATGGATGAATGAATAAAGAAGATGTAGTGTATATGTATACAATGGACTAATTTTCAGCCATGAAAGATAAGAACCGTCTGCCGTCTGTGCCATGAAGACACGGTAAGTGAGATAAGTCAGAAAGAGAAAGACGAATGCTGTATGATATCACTTCTGTGTGGAACCTAAAAAAGCCAAACTTGTAAGAACAGAGTAAAATGGTGGTTACCAGGTGCTGGAGACTGGCACGATAGGAGAGATGCTGTTTAAAGGTACAAACTTGAAATGAGTAGTAAATAAGTCCTACAGATCTCACGCAAAGTACAGTGAAATATACGAAATTGTATCATAATCATCAAAATTGCTAAGATACTAGGTCTTAATTATTCTAACCATTCAAAAGAAAGGATAATTATGTGACACGACAGAGGTGCTAATTATCACTACAACGGCAATCATATTATAATATATAAATGTGTCAAATCAGCACGTTGTACAATTTAAATTTACATAATGTTATATGTCAAATATATTTCAATAAAAAATTAATAAGGAAAAAAAAAGAAAGTGGCCCATAACATCTGCCCTCTGATCGGGGATACAAAAAAACCCATCCCCTGTCCACCTCCAATTGGTTGCCACCAACAACACTCAATAAAGCTCAGATCGTTCACTGACTAATTGATTAATATCTCCCATCTTTCTATCAAAGTTCCGTAACTTTGCTTCATAATAAATTCTATGGTGCCCTCTCTGAATCACCTAGGCATCCCTAGATTCCTCTAGGTCAAAAGAGGGGTGGGGAGGAAAGCTGTCCAGTCTGTATTGGTGAAGCTTTGCCACCAATCCAGGGTTCTAGGTGCCTTAAAACAAACAAGTCTGTTCTAATCTAGGCTAAACTCTTTACACAGATTGCCTCATTTCCTCCTTATAACTCTCCTACACAACGAAGTCTCTAACTTTCTCCATTTTACATACACGCATTTACTATTTGCCTGGCGTTTAAAACCACGGATAAAAAATGATGCAGACAGACACAATCATTACACTCCTACAACTGACATTATAATGGAGAGAATAGACAGTTAACTCTAATAACAATACAATTTATTTACAATTGTGATACATACTTGAAGGAACAGTGCAAGGTGCTATGAGTTCACATCTCAGGGGGATCTGAGTTTAGGGATCCAGACAAGAACAAGTATATGCATACAGACAGGTGGTTACTGGGGATGGGTGGTGGGAGTCCAAAAAAAAAAAAAGACTTGTAGGGGCTTCCCTCATGGTGCAGTGGTTGAGAGTCCACTTGCCGATGCAGGGGCCATGGGTTCGTGCCCCGGTCCGGGAAGATGCCACATGCCGCGGAATGGCTAGGCCCGTGAGCCATGGCCCCTGAGCCTGCGCGTCCGGAGCCTGTGCTCCGCAATGGGAGAGGCCACAACAGTGAGAGGCCACAACAGTGAGAGGCCTGCATACTGCAAAAAAAAAAAAAAAAAAAAAAAAAGAAGAACTTGTGTTTGCAATGAACCTGGAGTAAGAGGTAGCATGGCACATTCTAGGATATAAAAGAAGACCTGGATTGCTGGAAGACAGAGAGAGAGAAGGAGGAGAATGGCAGAGGTTAATGTGAGTGAGGCCAGTTGGGGTCGAGTAATGCAAGGCCTCATGATCACATAAAATATTTTAAACTTGATTCATAAAATAATGTAGAACCACTGAAATATATATATATATATATATATATATATATATATATATATATATATATATTTTTTTTTTGCTGTACGCGGGCCTCTCACTGCTGTGGCCTCTCCCGTTGTGGAGCACAGGCTCCGGACGCACAGGCTCAGCGGCCATGGCTCACGGGCCCAGCCGCTCCACGGCATGTGGGATCCTCCCGGACCGGGGCACGAACCCGTGTCCCCTGAATCAGCAGGCCGACTCTCAACCACTGCGCCACCAGGGAAGCCCTCACTGAAATATTTTAATCATGGAAATGGCATGCTCATATTTGTTTGTAGTATATAGATTGAACACTGCCTCTCTCTCTTACATTTAACTCTTCATTCTCTCTTGTGTGATATTTCTGTATAAAGCTTTATATAATAGATATTTTAAATCTACGCTTTACTTTTTAAATAATGGAACAATATGCCTTTCAGCCACATTTCATTTTTAAGAGGATATTTACAATCCTCAAGAAAAGTCAGCAAAGGTATTGACTATAGAAATAGGGATTTGGGACTAAGAAGATATTTTCCCTTCTGCCAGCATTCCAGTATTTCAGGAATTTTGATAAGACAGCAAAAGAATAACATACCTTTAAAATATGGGTTCTAATTTACATAGCAACTTAATTGGCCATGAGATCTTCAACTTCACTTCCTTCTAGGCCAAGTGTCAAACTTTCTTTTCTTGCTCTAAAAATCCTCAAACAGTAAACAGATTTATATAACACAAAGAAGTTCTTAAAACTTCATCCTACTCATAATTCAGTGTTATTTTAACTCTTTTATAAATAAGTTCTAGGCAACATGCTGCAGTGTGAAATATGAAAGTGAAAGAGACACATTTTCTAACTGTTAGAGTTTGGAGGGCAAGAAAGTTTTTTAAAAACAACAACAACAAAAAAAGAGAAACCATGAAAGGTCCTTACAATGGAAACTGTGTAGAACTTCCAGTGATCAAGCTAAAACATTCAGAATTTTGTTGAGATTGGAAACATTATATTTCATAGTTATTCTGTCCCATAAACTCAAACCTAACTATTTAAACAATATTTGATCATTAATCCTTTGATTGTTCTTCTAATAACAATAGTTTTTAAAAATAGTGGGAAAATATGAAGTTGATATTTCAAATGTGAAAACATATCAGTAAGTTGTGGCCAAGATGGTAGAGCAGGAAGACTCTGAGCTCACCTCCTCCCACGGAAACAACAAAATTACAACTATTTACAGAGCAACTATCTACGATGACTACCTGAAGACCAGCAGAAAAGATTTTACACAACTAAAGATAAAGAAGGAGCCACAATGAGACAGATAGGAGGTGAGGAGACGTGGTATAGTCAAGACCCACACCCTTGGTTAACAACCCACAAACAGAAGGATAATCATAACTGCAGAGTTTCTCCCCAAAGAGCGAGGGGTCTGAGTCCCACATCAGGCTCCCCAGCCTGAGGTGGGTCCTGCACTTGGAAGATAAGCTCCCAGAAGTCTGGCACTGAAGGCCAGTGAGACTTGCATACAAGAGAGCAAGAGGGCTATAAGAAACAAATACTCTGCTTTTAAAGGCATGTGCAAAATCACACACTCTGAGTCCCAGCAAGGCAGTAATTCGAAAGGAGCCTGGGTCAGACCCACCTGCTAATCTTGGAGCACCTCCTGGAAAAGTAGGAGGCAACTGGGACTCCCCCTGGAGACACAGACACTGGCGGCAGCCATATGGAGTCCTCTGTCTAAACTATTAGCACAAGGCACTTACCAACCGAAAGTGGACCAGTACCAGTCCCAGGACCACCCAGGTCCCACAGCCAGCCACCCTGAGACAGAGCCCCACACACCAGTGGGCTGGCACCAACCCCAGGCTTCCCCAGGCCGTGTAGCCAGCCATACTAGAACCCAGCCCCAACCCGTGGGCCAGCAACCACCAAATAAGACAGGGCTTGGCAATCAACCAGGACGAGGATTAGCCCTGCCCACCAGCACACCCATAGTAGTTGGCCATGCCACAACAGAACCGCCCATGCAGCCCAACAGGGGGCACCCCTACAGCATATAGAGCTGGTGACCAGAGGGGAGTGTGCTGCTGGACCCCATAGGACATCTCCTACATAAGGCCACTTCTCCAAGATTGAGAAAGGTAACCAACATACATAATACACAGAAATAAGCACAGAGAATGAGGTAAAATGAGGAGACAGAGGAACATGTTCCTAATGAAGGAACAAGACAAAACCTAACCTTACACTTAAAACAACTGGTTTGGTTGGTTGTTTTTTGATGTATTCCTTCCACATATCAGGGTGATGTTGGCCTCATTCTCTTAGGCCAACATCACTCTGATACCAAAACCAGACAAAGACAACACAAAAAAGAAATTACAGGTCCATATCACTGATGAACATCGATGCAAAAATCCTCAACAAAATATTAGCAAACTGAATTCAATCATACATGAAAAGGATCAGACACCATGATCAAGTGGGATTTATCACCGGGATGCAAAGATGGTTCAGCATCCACAAGTGAATCAATATGATACACCACATTGACAAACTGAAGAATAAAAATCATATTATCATCTCAACAGATGCAGGGAAAGCTTCTGAAAAATTCAACATCCATTAATGATAAAAACCCTCAGCAAGTTGGGTATGGAGGTAACAGACCTCAACATAATAAAGGCTATATATGACAACCTACAGCAAACATCATACTCAATGGCGAAAAGCTAAAATATTTTCTTTAAGATCAGGAACAAGACAAGGATGCCCACTCTCACCACTTTTCTACAACATAGTATTGGAAGTCCTAGCCACAGCAAACAGACAAGAAAAAGAAAGAAAGAAAATGAAACCAAACTGGAAGAAAGAAGTAAAACTATCACTGACTGCAGATGACATAATACCATACATAGAAAATCCTAAATATGCCACCAAAAAACTATTAGAACTCATCAATGAATTCGGTAAAGTTGTAGGATACAAAACTAACATACAGAATCTGTGGTGTTTCTATATACTAACAATGAAATAGCAGAAAGAGAAATTAAGAAAACAATCCCATTTACAACTGCATCAAAAAGAATAAAATACCTAGGACTAAATCTAACCATGGAGGTAAAAGATGTGTACTCAGAAAACTACAAGATGATGAAAATGTGAAGACAACACAAACAAATGGAAAGATATATTGTGCTCATGCATTCAAGGAATTAATAATGTTAAAATGATCATACTATCCAAATCAATCTGCAGATTTAACGCAATCCTACCAAAATACCAATGGCATTTTTCACAAAACTAGAACAAATAATTTGTAAGGAAACACAAAAGAACCTGGAATAGCCAAAGCAATCTTGAAAAAGAAGAACAAAGTTGGGGGTATCATGCCCTCTGATTTCAAACTGTACTACAGAGCTACAGTCATCAAAACAGTATGATACTGGCATGAAAACAGACACATACATAAATGGAACAGAACAGAGACCCCAGAAATAAACCCATGCATTTATGGTCACTTAATCAATGACAAAGGAGGTAGGAATATATAATGGGGAAAAGACTGCCTCTTCAATAAATGGTGCTGGGAAAAATGGACAGCTACATGCAAAAGAATCCTACTGAACTACTTTCTCACACTATCTACAAAAATAAACTCAAAATGGCTTAAAGACTTAAATATAAGACATGAAACCATAAAACGCCTAGAAGAAAACATCGTCAGTAGGTTCTTTGACATCAGTCTTAGCAATATTTTTTTTTGATATGTCTCCTCAGGCAAGGGCAACAAAAGCAAAAATAAACAAATGGGATTATATCAAACTGAAAAGGTTTTGCACACTGAAGGAAATTATCAACAAAACAAAAAGACAACCTACTGAATGGGAAAAGATATTTGCAAGCAATATATTCACAAGGGGTTAATAACCAAAATAGCAAAGAACTCATACAACTCAACATCAATAAAATAAACAACCTGGTTAAAAAATGGGCACAGGGCCTGAAAGACATTCTTCCAAACACATATGGATGGCCAAGAGACACATGAAAAGATGCCCAACATCACTTACCGTCAGGGAAATGCAAATCAGAACCACAGTGAGATACCACCTCACACCTCTCAGATTGCTTATCATCAAAAAGAAAACAAATAACAAATATTGACAAGGATGTGTATTACTCTGTTGGTGGGAATGTAAATTGGTACAGCTACTATGAAAAACAGTATGGAGGCCCCTCAAAAAATTATAAATAGAACTACCATATGATCCAACAAGTCTACTTCTGGATATTTATCCAAAGAAAACAAAAACACTAATTTGAAAAGATATATGCACTTCAATGTCCATTGTAGCAATATTTACAATAGCCAAGATATGAAAGCAACCTAAGTGTCCATTGATAGATAAATGGACAAAGAAGATGTGGCATATATATATATATATATATATATATATATATATATATATATATATATATAAAATGGAATATTACTAAGCCATACAAAAATAATGAAATCTTGCCATTTGTGACAACATGCATGGATCTAGAGGTTATTATGGTAGTAAGTCAGACAGAGAAAGACAAATACCACAGGATCTCACTTATATGTGGAATCTAAAAATCAAAACAAACAAAACAAAATGAAAACAGATCACTGATGCAGAGAACAAACAGGTGGTTGCCAAAAGGGAGTTGGGGAGTGGGAGGTCCAGGTGAGGGGGTGGAGGGTGAAATAGGTGTACAGGATTAAGAGGTACAAACTTTCAGTTAAACAATAAAAAGTCATGGGGATGTAATATGTAGCATAAGAAATATGGTTAATAATACTGTAATAAATTTGTATGAGAACAGATGGTTACTAGACTTATCATGGTGATCATTTCATAATGTATGCAAATATCAAGTTATTACGTAGTACATGCGAAACTAACGTAACACTGTACATCAACTATTTCAATAAGAATAAAAAACATAAAATCAATAATTTTTATCAAAATTTGGGTTCAGAACATTAACACTAAGGGAACTTGCTGATAGATCATGAAGATAAGTCACAATGAAAAATAATTAGAAAATCTGAGGCACCTCAATTTAAAAAACAAATAAAGGCAATAGTATTAATAGAAAACCAGAGTGTCCTGGCTAAGGCTGATATAAACCTACTGAGAGTTTAGAGCTAGCTGGGTTGGCTGATTCATTTCGTGAATGAGTAACCGTCACCTTTGTCTATACTTTAGCCAAGTAAGAGGCCTTCTCTCCTGGCTCCCCTAACTGAGGAAGTAATACCAATCCATGAAGCTGGAGTGGATTTGGCACCTTGCACTGGAATTGCCATAGCTTTTGTGAAGAGAGTCACACAGGCCATCAAGAGACTGAGCAAGAATTTTGCACATCTGACTCACCCATTTCATTTTATTATTTATAAGTCATTCTCCAAACTTTTCTATAACCATACTTTCTGTTTACTACACTTACAATAATTGCATCCATCTTAAGTTTAGATTTCTGATCCAAAGCTTAGTCCCCAGAAATACTAAAAACACTGTTACTTTAGCCAGAATCTATACTTTTCTAGTATTCTAATACTGCCCTTCTCAGTGAAACTATATATTTTTTCTGTGTTTCCGTTTTCTATGTTCTCTATTGTACATACTTCTGATCAGTTAGTAGACGCTTCATATTCAGATTCACTTAAAAAAAATACTGAGTGTTCTGTGAACCATTTTAAAAGCCTGAATAAATGGCATTTTAATTCCTGCATAACAGTCCACCTTATGAGTATACCATGATTAAGCGGCTTATTTCTGCAGTGTTCAACATTTAATCTATGTCGACACTTTTGCTATTACTAATGCTAGGATGAGCGTCATTTCCCTTAAATTTTTATCTGCATTTTTATGCTGCGCTTAAGGTAGAATCCCACAAGAGAGATTCAAAGATCAGGAATACTTTCAAGATTATTAAGATACATGGCCACGTACTTTCACCAAAAGTTGTAAAAGTTTTCAGTTGGGAATTGCTTATGATAAAGTGTTATTTAAAATGCTTGGGAAAAAATTTAACATAGAGTGTGCTCTTTATCTTTGGGTTGCCAGGTGAGGGTGTGTGAGTGCGTCTGGCTGGGAGGGAACTACTCATCACTGTCATTTTCTAAACCTGCACGAGCATGGTGATAATGAAAAGCAGACCCACTTTTAGTTGGTCTTATTATTGCCATTAAACTCTACAAACAATGCACTACCCACTTATGCCTACAACCTAGGCAGCCACTGCTCTTAATTATGTACATTTAAATGCATAAAGAAAGGAATATACCAGTTTTCTGACACAGGCAATATATAGGTTAGTTACTAAACAATGTTTATTGTGCACTTGTCAAGTGCCCACACTACTTAAGTGCTAGAGACAGAATGTTGAACAAGATAAGGTTCATGCTCTCAGAGGTCAAGTGGGGGCTGATATGATGGTTGACTGTTTATTCTCTTCTACATACAGTATCCAAATTTGTAAAAATGAACAAATTACTTTTATTATAAAAATAATGATAAGAATAATGATAAATGTATTTATTGCTAGAAGTTAAAACTGGTAAACTGAAACCTAGTGATACTCATGCTTTAATCTTGCAAACCTGATCCAATACTCCCTCAACAAACTCTTGTTTTCATAAAAGAGGCCACTGAAGGGCTCAAAGGGAGAGTTGAGCATGTGGGTTGACAAACTGTAGGACATTTCTATGTTCAAAATGAGCCCTTCTCTTCCTTTTTCCCTTATCCTTTCCCTGAGCCTACTGATCTTCCCAGACACACCCACAAAGTCTAAAGGAACACCTGAGATACAACCAACCACAGACACTTTACAAACTTAACAGAACCATAATTACAAAAGGCTTTGGGGGACATTAGAATCTGTATCTGGGTCATTGTTAAGTCACCAGATTTATTACTTGAAACCCTTGAAATGCTTGAAGAGTATGTGCTTTTACAGTAGCCTGGGTGATGTGGATTATCTGGGAAATTTAAGCAAAGAAGGAAGGAGCTAGCAGACAGGAGGACTTCTCAGGTGCTGTCATTTAAGATTTGGGGCTGCACCTTAATGAATGCAGGGCACTTCCCTAGTCATACATAGGATACCATCAGCCAGTTATTCATTCACAAATTAACAAATATTTTTCAGTGCACTTAACTAAGTTATTACCACAGAGTAATACTGGCTATATAGAAGTAAATCAAGTAGACAAAACTTCGCTCTCATGGCCCTTATAGTTTAATAGAGTCTAATAAAATAAGAAATAAAGTAAAATTACATATTTTCAAATGTAGTATAATATAAGAGAATAGGATGGCCTGACAGAGAAGGAAAAGGGTCCCCTATGTAAGATGGGGTGGGCATAAGAAGCCTCTCTGGGAAGATGATGTTCCATCTGAATCCCAGAGAGCAGAGAGCCAGACTTTATGGAGTAAAAGGAAGATATTTCTGGTCAAGGAAATGGCAAATAGGAGGCCATTAAGCAGGAAGGGTAGCATGTGAAGCCCTGGTAGACCAGTTGGTTGAAATGAAGTGAACAAGTAGGAGAATGATATAAGATAAAGTTGAAAATGTAGGCAGGGACCAACTTATCAGGAGAGCTATTTGGAGATCAGTGGACAGAATAATATGGTTAAAGCTTAGAAGGATTTGCATCAGGTTAGACTGGAAGGGACTCAATATAAATAGGACTGCTGTGAACTCAACCCAGCACATCAAATGGTTAAGCAACCCTGCCCAGCACATCAAATGGTTAAGCAAGATGGTGGAGCATGGTTACCAAGTAAGCCAGAATGCTCATTTCTCATTCAGGTCCTACTTTATCACATAGCTACTAGTGCTAACAAATAATATCCTTTAGGGAAGAAAGAAATAAAACTGAATTCAGTGTCTCTAATCTCTAATTATGTCTATAACAGGCACAGTATGTTTAAATCTGATAGAACTGTAGGTGAAATGATGGCTCATTTCTTTATTCCTTCTGAAGTCATCTACTTCTAAACTTAAAGAGATCGTTTTGATACAGATAATGCAGGTCATAGAAGGAACACTTTTTTCTCGCTTTAGGTAGATTAGATGTAGGAATAATAAAATAATAAATAACTGAAATTCAAGTCCATCTCAAGCAAAAAGGAACTTCAATGATATATTACTAATCATATGGACAAAATGTTTTCATTGCTACACTAATTCTGATACCAATAAGATTAGTGCAGAAAGGATTGAATGTTGCCACTTCAATATTAATTGGTTTTTCAAAGCTCAAACAGAATTGACCATTTAGAATCAGTTTAAGGAAGCCTGCAGGCATAGATTTTTTTTTAATAGTGTCATGAAAAGGAAAAAAAAAGTGTTAGGAAGCTTAAGGATATTATTAAACCCATTTATTCTTCTTTTTTTAATACAGAGTAAATTATAAAAATCTTACCAAATCAACAAAGGGAAAGATAATGGGCTATAATGAAATATGTATTTTTAAATGGGAAAAAGAACTATTAAATCATAAATGGCAAATCCATTACAAAGTTGTGTGTTTCTCTTTCCAATAATATAAATTCCATATCACCCTAATGTCTATGCTCCAATCATTTTATTCATTATCATAAATTTCAGAAGTCTCATTTTTTCATAATACATTTCAAACAAAGACATTCTATTTTAACTTTAACAATTAAACAATTTTATAGTCACATCTCTTCAAAATATATTCTGCAGTTTGTTAAAATAAATGTGACTCACTTAGTGGTTAACAAAATAGAGAATGAATTTACTCTAAACTTTGCTGTCACTGCTATTTCGTACCTTAAGGGAGTACAATGTATGGGGCTGGAAACAGCGAAGGCCATGAATGGTCCACAATTTCAGACATCTTGTACACTTTCTGAAAAAATTCTGTCATAAGGATTTGCATTAAGAAGGAACAGGAAAAGGGGCTTTCCTGGTGGTGCAGTGGTTGAGAATCCGCCTGCTAATGCAGGGGACACAGGTTTGCTTGATCCCTGGTCCGGGAAGATCCCACATGCCGCGGAGCAACTAAGCCTGTGCGCCACAACTACTGAGCCTGTGATCTAGAGCCCGTGAGCCACAACTACTGAGTCCATGTGCCACAACTACTGAAGCCCACGTGCCTAGAGCCCGTGTTCCACAATGAGAGAAGCCACCGCAATGAGAAGCCCACACGCTGCAACGAAGAGTAGCCTCCGCTCGCTGCAGCTAGAGAAAGCCCGCACGCAGCAACGAAGACCCAACACAGCCAAAAAAAAAAAGAAGGAACAGGAAAAAATGTCTTCAGTCCCTTCCCTAGCTTCAGCTCTTACCACTTTTGTGCCCTAACAAGAATTTGGATTCTAGAGTCAGACATCCCTGAATTCAAATTCCTGCTCTTCTATTATCGTAACGATGCATTTGAATAAGTTATTAAACCGTTTCTGGGCCTCAGCTTACTACTCTGGAAAATGGACACAATGATACTCCAAAGGAACTACTTACAATGTATGTAACAGGATCTAATAGCACACTTAGCATTAATTGGAAGTTCTAGAAACATTAAGTTCACTTTCCTTAGAAGTCAGTGGGTATATGTTTTCAAAGTCTGGCTCATTGAACCTGTGCCTCACCAAATTTCTTTTTCAAAGTCTAGCAATGTCTTAGTCCATTCAGGTTGCTATAATAAAATATCATAGACTGGGTGGCTTATAAGGAACAAAAATTTATTTCTCACACTTCTGGAGACTGGGAGTCTAAGATCAGGGTGCCAGATGGTCAGGTAAAGGCCCTTCCTGGTTCACAGCTGGCACTTTTCACTGTCTCACATGGTGGAAGGGTCGAGGGAACTCTCTGGGATCTCTTTTATAAGCGCACTAATTCCATTCATGAGGTCTTCACCCTCATGACCGAATCACTTCCCAAAGGCCCGGCCCTACCTTCTAACACCATCACATTGGGCACTAGGATTCCAACATGGGAATGTGGGGGCGGGGGAACGCAAACATTTAGACTAAGACAAGCAATCTACTACAAAAGCTAAGAGTCAAAACGGTGGAATCAGACTGAGTTTTCTTGAACACATGACACCAACAGGGTTCTCCTGATAGCTGCAGAAGTGAATATTGCTTCTTCATAAAGCTCGTATTCCCTTAAGGTTTCGGAAAGCAGAAGTCTGCATTTTCTGAGCATGTTTGGGTAACCAACAGACATTGCAACATGCCACAGGGTGGCGTTGAGACAATCTCGGTTGTAGGCACTCAGCCTGCACCTATTAGGGCATTTCTGATGGTTCATTACCAATCCCATGCTCTAATGCCAGTGCGGTGAGGCCAATATAGCCACCTATAAATGTAGATGCCTTTGTTTTAACAAATTCTACTTTTCTGGGAAATTCTTTCAAGAATTTACTAACACCATCCAAATGTTGAAATCATTCCTTTGTGACAGCTGCACCTTTGAAACACACACAGAAGATGTGCAAAATGCTGGTGACATAGTAAATTTGGCAGAAGGCTTTTTGAAAGAAAGGAGAGCCTGAAGGAAGCTGCAATCATGTGCAAGCCTGTGCCAGCCACACATAGAGCCAAAGACTGGCATCAACTCAATGCCACCCTGTGGCATGTCCCAAGGTCTGCTGGTTACCCAAACATGCTCAGAAAATGCAGACCTCTGCTTTCTGAAACCTTAAGGGAATTATGAGAAATACGAGCCCATGAGGGGTCCTCATTTAATCCTGCCAGACTGCTTAAGGCTCAGACAAGACTCAGCTATGGCTAATAGCCATCTGGATTCTCCCGGTAGCTTACAGAAGTGAATACTGCTTCTTCATAAGATGGTCATGATGGATTTATCTCTATTCCACGTCACCCAGTCGGGAGACTGCCTATCTCACCATATGCTGATGTGTGTGCTAATAAATACCTTATTGTTAAGCAAAAAACCATTTTTTTTAAGCTATGTACAGCGCTCACTTGCACAGAACACCAGGACTGCAAACGTTAGCACCACCGCCAGTCAAATCCAGTCACTCACCTGTTTCGTAAAGTTGTAATGAAACACAGCAAGTTCATTTGTTTTTATACCATCGACGGCCACTTTCAGACTACAAGGGCAGAGCTGAGCAGTTGTGAAAGAGACCAAATAGGCCACCAATCCTAAAATATCTACTCCTGCCCTGTAGAAGTCTGCTAATGACTCCCAGAGAGAGCCATGTTCTGACCTGTGAATGTGATCTTATTTGGGAAACAGGTCTTTGTAGATATAATTAAGTTAAGGATCTTGAAACAATGAGATTATCCTGTTTTATCTGAGTGGGCCCTAAATGATATGATAAGTGTCCTTATATGAGAGAGGTAGAGGGAGATAAGACATAGATAGAAGAGGAGAAGGCAATACAGGTGCAGAGGCCAAAATTGGAATTATGCAGCCACATGCCAGGGGATATGAAGACCTGCTGGGAGACACCAGAAACTGGAAAAGGCCAGGAGGGATATTCCTTCAGAGCCTCTGGAGGGAGCACAGTCCTGCTGACACCCTGATTTGGGATTTCTGGCCTCCAGAACTGTAAGAGAATAAATGTCTTTCCTTTTTTTTTAAGCCACTAAGTTTGTGGTCATTTATTTCAACAATGCCAGGAGACTAATACACTGGCCTTATACAGAAAAAGTGTGCTGACTCCTGGCATAGACTTCAATGTGCTAGTCCCGCCCGCCACCCCCCTGCCCCACAACTGTCTAGCACAGTGACCCTCAAGCACTAAGCCAAAAGCCTGAAGATCAGGGTGTCTCCAAATAATCAAAACCTGCATTAATCCTTCTATGTATTTGTTATGGACCGAATGTTTGTGTCTCCTCAAAAGGCGTACTTTGAAATCCCAGCCCTGCAATGTGATGGTATTAGGAGGCGGGACCTTTGGGAAGTGATCAGTTCATGCGAGTGGAGCCCTCGAGAGTGGGATCAGTGCTCTCATAAGAGACTCCAGAGAGCTCCATCACCCCCTTCCACATTCTGAGGTCACAGTGAGAAGACAGGAACCAGGAAGCAGGCCTTCACCACACAACAGATATGCCAGCAACTAGATCTTGGCCTTCACAGCCAGCAACTGTGAGAAATTAATGTTTGCTGCTTAAGCCACCCAGTGTAGGGTATTTTTGTTACAGCAGCCTGAATGGACTGAGACAGTTTTATTCTAATATTTTTGGAAAAATTAAAGAATATTGGCTCAGATTTTTGCAATTGTGACAGTGTTTTTATATTTTATTCTTTTATTATATATATATTTTTTAAAACACACAAAAACACTAAATAATAAACAAAAACTATTTATGTATCACCCAACCTAAGAAAAAATAAAACCTTACACAAATTGTTGTAACTACCTACAGACCCTTCCTGATACTGTCTACATGTGATGTCTACCAAGCCCGTGCACCTCTTTTTACATTTACATAACAGGACTGTCATGAATGTTCTGAAACACATCTCTTATGCACAACTGCAAGCATGACTCTAACCATTTTACTTAGGAATGGATCTCCTGACTATGTGGTGTATGTGTCTTCAGCTCTATCTTATGGTGCTGAATTGCTTTTGAAAGGGATATAATAATCTACACCGCAAGCAGCCGTGTTGAAGTGTTCCTGTTTCCCTAATCCTCACCAACACTTGGCAAAAGCAGGATTTTAAATATCTGCTAATTCCATGTGTATAAAGTGAGCCTATTCTCTTCAGTGTAAAGCTCTCCTTAGACAATAAAAATGTTTTCCAATATAACTCCTCAATCGTATACTCACACTAGACATAAGGTAGTAAGTCTGTGATGAAAGAAACAATGATAAAAATAATGGGGAAAAAAAAAAAAAAGAAAGACCTTCTGAAATATAAACCTAGTTTGAATTGCATCCACTGTATGTTTGGAGTACTGGCAAAAACACTGGATTAACTGTGTGTGACTTAGGTGTCTTTTCAACTCTAGTGCAAGTTTTCTTGCCTATTAAACAGGCAGCTAAATTAGTCTCTCTGTGGCTCTTTCCTGCTCTGAAAGTCTCTCCTTGTATTAAGAAATAAAGAGAATCCCAAGCAAGTTTGGCAATTCTATTACTTTAATGCCTCTTTTATTCAGGATGTATGATAACCTGCACAAAACATTCATGTGTCCCCCGGGTGGTGTTCTGCTTCATCCTCCTATAGAATCTCTACAAAGTAGGAGTTGATCCAGTTGTCTCCAGCTACCCTGGCCTTCTTTCCTTTCCTCTTGCCACAGATCTTCCCACCTGCTGTGCCCTCTGCCTGGAACACATTCCCCTCCTGTCTGGGCTTAGCTAATGCTTCCCTGCCTTCAGGTTTCGGTCAGGTATCACCTCTTTAAGGAGTCCTGTCCCCAAGCTTCCCAACAAGATCACAGTCCCCTGTGACAGCCTCCTAGTCAACATGTCCAGCCTTTTAGTACCATTGGGTCTCCATCATTATACAATAAATGAGGGTCAACATGGAATCATACACAGTGTGGGGTCATGTCAGTATGAAGTGAGTGAAAAATAATACTTTTTGCTTTCTCTCTACAGTCACAGAATGCAGAAAAAATCAACTGTGAATGGTACATGGTATAGAGTGGATTGAACTGAGAGTCCCAAACAGACATGAGGTATCATGTCCTAATGAGGTTCTCCCCAAGAAATTAAGGACTGAGAATTGAGAACACAGAATAAAGATTGGACAAACCATGAAAGTCAACTGTTTGTACTGATGCCATGTTATTTCCAAGTTTGTGTACTAGGGACGTGTTTCCTTGAGTTTTATTCCACGTAAACTCTAGATTACGTACCATCCAGGTCGATGTCCATCGACCCACCTGGACCTTAAACTTCACGAGGGCTGAATTCTGCATAATATAGGGTAAATGCTCAGTAATTATTTGTGGAAAGGAAATGAACAGAAGAAAGGACGATAAAAGTACTTTAGGACTGGGGAAAAAAAGAGAATCAGACACATAGAAATGAAATAGTTTCCTATTAAATTTAGAATAAGCTCCAAAGTCCCTGCTAAGCCCTAAAAGGCACTGAATGATTCCCTACACCCTCTCCAACCTCACATCATCCTCCCCGTCCCTTGCCATCCTCCAAGTAAGTTTCTCTAAGTTCCTCAGATCACACCAAACTTCCTCTGCCTAAAACTTTCTTCTCCCAGCTCTTTACTTGATTAACTCCTCATCTTTCTCATGTTGGCTTGAATGTCATCTCCTGAGAGAAACCCCATCTGAAGAGCCTATTAAAGCCAATCCCATCCCCCTCCAACTCAGTTACCTTCTCCTGCTTGTTTATCTCATAGACCTCCTTCCAGGCTGAAGACCTGTTGTTTTGTAATCTGCTTTGTTTTTCAGATCTTGACTCATTTCCCTATGGAACCTGCATAAAGGCTTACCTCTCTGTATTTCCAACTCCTATTACAATGTTTACCCCTGAGTAGGGACTCAGTAAATATTCGGTGAATAAAGAAATGAAGATGTCTCTACTCTGACAGCATAAAGCAGTGCAGAGGGAGGGCACAGAGCCTCCAGGAGAACTCAGAGGAGCTTCAGCATTCCCGGCAACACACTGCTCAGACACCGATCCACGCCACCCAGGACGAGAAGGCTAGGATGAGATGTGGGGTCGCATCTTCCCTTATGACTAGCAGAGCAGACAGCTCCAGTCCCCAACATCTGTGCGAGTGGTGCTATCTGTAAAGTCCACATGATGTCAGCTTACACTCAAAACTAACACTCAAAAAATAACTTTTAAAGAGAAGAACACACACACAAGCAACATGTAGAAGAGTGTTTTATTTCAAGTGGCTTAAATGATTTCTCATGAAAATCTGGATCTCTTCGAGATCGTCCAAAAATAAAGCCAAAGCAGAATGGATGCTTCTACGATCAAGTCTCCTAGTTTCATCACAGAATTAAATATGTCTTATTTAGGAACTGTTTGTGAAGCCCCAGAGATGCCCCCAGAATTCATTCTGAAATTACAGATTTTATTTCTAAAAACAACCATGATTAAGCATGGCATCTACAGATGCCTGCTCTTCAGTAAAGCTGCAATTTGGGAAAAATCAAAGCCATAAGGAACTAAATTATCTAGGGGAGGCTTTTCATTACTCTCTAATCTAGCTCACTCTGAGTTAAGAGGCAAATGAAATTTGATTATCCAGCCAGTTACTTTAGAGCTTCTGCATTTAATTTACTTTTCCTCAGAAGATTGGAAAATGTCCTATGAACTATTTTTACATGTAGATTTGAACTTGACTTTGTTCTTTTTAAGCTCATTCGTTAAGTGATTAATGTTTTTAAAGAGCAGAAGCCCTTCATTTTTTATGATTTACCCTTGCTTGGCCAATAAGAGGCGTAATTAAAGACTAGCTGAAATCTGCTATCCATTTTTTTAAAACATATTCAAAATAAAAGTGAAAAGCAACCTTATTATTTATCGACTGTTTAGAGCTTTCTTGGTGCATGCAATGAGCTGACAGCTTTGACTAAACAAAGAACTGATTTTTTTTTTTTAAAGAATCAGTTTTTGTATCTTTCACATTGAAAGGGCTTCTTTTTTAAAGTAGCTCAAAATATAGTCTCTCCTAAGGTGTTATTGCTTTTTAAATTAAGATTTAAAATAAGGTAGGCTTATAAAAAGATATCCAGCCCTTAACATCTACTGCAAATGCTCCTGTACTTGACAATTAGACAAGATGCTGGTTTTCTCTACACAGGGTGGCATCTATTTACATAGTCTGAAGTTTTAATGGCTTAAAGGAGAAAAGGAAAATTGGTTATAGGATTCTCTCATTTTAACTGACTAAGTACTTCCTAGCATCTCTACCCATGCAATGAAACCATCTGAGCTTGAAAGAGAGAATAGATTTTTTTTTTTTTTACAGCTCCAATCCTGAGATACACCAAGTTGACTTTTTGAGGTGGGCTTTCTAAAAGCTTTCCTAAGTCCTGAAAGTAGGTGACAGTTTCGGTGTTAAAACACATCTCACACACACACACACACACACACCCCACACACACATCTTGAGTCTGGAATTTGTAGCACATGTATGTCTGCCAGATCCCTGCCTAATATCATAAGCAATAGTTAGGTTCCTTAGTACTTGGTGCTGGGTCTATCTTTTAATTCAATGATATCATCATCATGGTTCCCAATTCAATCACAGGCTTCTAGTCCCCCACTGGTACAGACAAGGATTCCTTATTGTTATTATCTGTTTGACCCAAATGCTATCTTTTTAGTCCCTGCTCTTTCAAATAATAATTCTCTTTACATCTGCAGTTGCATATTTTCCTCTCAGTAATTCTGCAACCTCTGCAAAGCACCACCTCACCCCCAAAGATCTCCTAGAGTACAAAAAATGAGGTGGTACCATTTTTTTTATCCCTTTTCCATCCAGCAGCTGACTTGTGCTGTAACTACAACAGCAGCATTACTTCTGTTATCGCTCATCTAGCACATACCTGACTTTTCAACATTGTCATGTTTTATGATCTATAATGAATATTTATTGGGTCCCTACTATGTGCTGAATATTGTTATGGGTTTTGGGGACACCAGGTGATTATGGTATTGTCCCTGCAGTCCAGGTGTTTATTATCTAGCCCGGGGAATGGAGAATCTGATTGATGTTTATGGTAGTGTGAGGAGCTCCAGTCACTAATATACTCAGCAAATATTTGAACACCTCCTAGGCACCAGTCACTGCACTAAGCATTGGGTTATACAAGGGTGAAGAAATCATTTCTGGTTTCTGCCCATGTGCTCACAGAGGTTACAATCTAGTGTAGGGAACAGACAATAAACACTCACGTAAACACAATCTAAAAGTCAAACTGGGTAAGAGCTATGAAGGAAATAAAGCAGGTGAAAGAGCAGAGTACGCTGGGAAGAGCACGGCTCTACAGAAAGGGGGCTCTGAGAAAGTGGGCTATAACCTGACACTGGAAGCACAGAAGTTGTTGGCCATGCCAAGACCAGCCATCCATGTGCAGCCCAAAGGAGCTGCACGTGCAAAGACCCTGAGGCCAAAAGGAGCCTGACACAGCCAAGGACTAGAGGGACTAGTCATACACCTCATGTGACTAGAGCCTAGAGAAAAAGCAGAGGTGAAAAAAGATGGAGAGGGCAACAGACTGTGAACAGATGATTTTAGAGAGATACTTGTATATTGTGCTGTACGTATTATATTATGACATAATATATACTCCCTTAATTACCATAAGAAACACTGACTTCTTTTGATATAGTCCATAGCCTGCCTATCTATCTATCTATTTTTAAATTCCCCTCTGAATACCATGTAGGGACTAGATTAGAGAAAACAAGAGCGGGGGCTCTGCAGTAGTCCAGGAGATGATGGCGACTTAGACCATCCATTCAGCAAAAAAATTATGGAGCTGTTTATTCTGCCAAGAACTGTAACAGGGATTTAGCACTGAAAACATCAAAGTCCTACCTATCAAAGAGCCATAATTCTAGGAAGAGAGATGAGAGATAATAGAAGTAATCAGATAAACATTACATGTCACGGGGCAATAAGGGCTACAAAGACCAGGAAGGTGGGGTGAGGGATTAGAGAGGTCAGGAGTACTGATGGGTTATGCTCGGAGTATAACAGAGGCTCAGAAAGTGTTCTACGTCAGCCTGGGGAGTGGGGGGAGGCTTCTCAGGAGAGAAAACACGTGGGCTTAAACTGAAGCATGAGTAAGAATTGGCCTAATAATATAAGGAGGGGGAAAAAGGGGAGAATGGAAGAATTAGATGTAGGAAAGGTTTAAGGACTAGATCCTGAAGGCTTGATTGAAGGGTTCCACGTGGAGAGAAAAGGAAGACAAGACAAGAGGAGCCAGCAGAGGCCAGAGCTTGCAGCAGAGGCCTGGGCAAAGCTAAGGAAGGGATTTAAGCAGGGGAATGAATTCCAACTCTCAAGCACTTGGCATTGTGGAGGACGGTTGGAGGGAGGCTAGCCATGGTGGTCCATTAGCAAACACTGGGTGCAATCCAGGGGTTAAGATGCTGGTGGCTGTGAAGATGGTGATAAAACAGGGTGGATCTGAAAGATGCCAAGGATGTGGAATGGTCAGAACTTGATCACTACTTAGATGTGTGCACAAGGGTAGGGGTGGGGAGACAACCCTCCAGTCTGCTACAACATGATATGCAAAATCCTTTAAAACATGCCCTTTATATACTCTCTGACCTCCCGTATACCAGCATTCTCGCACACCTTTGGCATCACCGGCTTTCTTTCAGCCCTTGAACCTACCAAGCTCCTTTTCAGCTCATGGCCTCTGCTCCACCCTCTCCTTCTGGCCTGGAAAGCTCTCTCCCTGGGTCTTTGCCAAGCTGTCCCTTCTCATTCAAGCCTCTGATCACGTCATCTCCCTAGAGAGGGCTTCCGCCATCCTCCTCAGCCAACCTTGATTTCACATGTTCATCACACTCCTCTCTAAAATCAGCTTCCTTTTAAATTATTCATGTGTTAATTTTCTCAGAGGTTTGTTTATTCACACTGCTGTTTACGTGTCTGTTTATGTAGATGCGCAGGGTTCCAGCTGAGCTCCACAACAGCAGTGGCCTCACCTTCCTTGTCCAGCACTGCCTCCAGGGCCTTGATAGCACTCTTTTGAATGAATGAATGGAAGTTTAGGAACTGGGTAACAAACTACATACAGAGCTTAAAGCTGAGTGGTAAAGCTGCCAAAACAAAAAGGTTCCTGCTTTAGAAGATTCAAATAGAAAACAGATTGAAAGGTACACCTATGAAAACAATGCACAGAAGAAAGGAAAGAAGTCCAGTTGAATCTTGAATCCAGGGACCGGTGAACGTCTTCTGTAAAGGCCCAGACAGTAAGTATTTTGGGCTTTGCAAGGCTGTAAGGATGCTGTTACCACTACTCGACTCTGCCGGGGTAACACGAAAGCAGACGGAGACAATACATAAACCAATGAGCATAGCTGTGGTGCAGTAAAATCTTATTTACAAAAACAGGACAAAACTGGCCAGAGAGGCATAGCTGCCGACTCTGGCTTTAGACTAATCCAAAATAGGTACATTCCAAAAGGGTAGCATATAATTGAAACACGTAAGGAGGACAAAACTCACCTTTATTGAGATTCTACTATGTGCCAGACGGTGTGCAAGACTCTCTGCATATGTACCTCATCTGATGTTTTTAACGGTTCTGGTAGGTAAGCATTAATACAGCTATTTGGCAATAATTAAGAGTTCAAAGAGGAGAAATAACTTGCTCAGGTCATACAGTTAAAGGAGCCAGGATTTAAATCCAGGAAGTCTTTCTGACTCTCAGCCTTGTTTTTTACCCATTTATCAATTATCCTCTTACAGCCTCAAACTGCCTTCCTACCTCTTTCTGGAAAGAGGTATAAAAATTTGTCCACATGACATGAATACATTGATTTCAATTCCACGAACACCAAGGAATACATAGTGTGCCACGCAGTGTGACAGGTGCTAGGATACACAACTTGCAGACCATCTCTTTTCTTTTTCAATTATAGTTGATTTACAATGTTGTGTTAGTTTCTGGTGTAGGGCAAAGTGATTCATTGATAATATATATATGTGATTCATTCATAATCTTTTCCATTATAGTTTATTATAAGATATTGAATATAGTTCCCTGTGCTATACAGTAGGATCTTATTGTTTATCTATTTCACACATAGTTTGTATCTGCTAATCCCAAACTCCTAATTTATCCCTCTCCCACCCCCTCTACCCTTCAGCAATGAAGTTTGTTTTCTACGTGTCTGTTTCCATTTTGTAAATAAGTTCATTTGTATCATATTTTAGATTCTACATGTAAGTGACATCATATGGTATTTGACTTGTAGACCATCTCTATGATTTGTCTAAACTGCAGCTTGTTAATATCCAATACTGAATTTCAAAGCCTACCAGTTGGCATTCCTATATTATATGCTCTTCTATTTTGCTAAAATTACTACGGGTGCTTTCCACCATGTGAATGGTATCTTTTCTGTGGGCCTGTCTGCCCTCTGTAAACAACCACAGGTGTGGATTTTGTTTTGTCTGTGTGCAAGGCTTTCCACTTATCTGTCTCCCCGCAGTGAAGTTTCCCCATTAGACCGCTGCCCACAGCACCGGCTGCTGTTCTACACTGACAATTCCGAGCTACACAGCTTTCTGTTACCAGTTGACTCAGATGGTGTGATTCACTGTGTCCTTGAAGCATTGGTTCCATATGTCTGGGTTAAACACCCTTCCATCCTCACAGGGCCAGTAACCAGAGTGTTATTTCTGGGTTTTCGATGGATTCAGGAGTCAAGATGTGCATGGAGATAGCACTTGCATCTAATTTCGAAAATATCTGCTTCCCCGCAGCACTGCCTTGTGGGACTTCCAGCTTAACCAATAGAAACCCCCTATATTTCTTATCTAGTTATGAAAATTATATCTCAGAAAAATGCTACGGTCCAGCTTTTGTTATTGTATAGAAAGTAACTGGAAAACGTCAATATTGGAGAAAAATGTTTGAGGAAAAGAAAAGTCTCGCTGTCATCAGCAATCTCAGACTTCTTTTCCCAGGAACCACTGCCTTTATTTCCTTGTCAGCCTGTACCTAGCCAATTTAAAGTATGGGTTCATTTAGCAGAGATTCTCAATGATTACATGTTTCCCTAACCCATTACACTTTTTCTTTAAATAGAATCAATATTTCACAGCATCTGTGTAGTGTCCATCAACATCTTATTCTACCTATAAAAAGAAAAAGTCATATACACAATATGTAGTCTATTATTTTCAAAGCCCCACCAACTTCCAGCATTTAGCATGGATCACAGTGTTGGAAATCAAAGTGAAAGCTATTTTAGGGAAAGCTGAGCTTTGAGAATCCACAAATAACAACCCAAATGACCTATTTGTTACCCAGCTTGTCCTGGCCAGAGTTCTGTCTGGATTGGAACTGGAACCAATCAGGAGTCAGGATTTTCCTACTTGTTATCAATATCAAAGCTCTCCCCTCTCTTTCATCTTTGAGTCAAAATAGTCAACTAAATACTATGGATTCTCTTTCCTACGTCGGAAATTACCCCTGTGTCATCTCCTCGTCCACCTCTATCAACCGAGCCCTCTGCTATTTCTCACCTCCATGGGTGAACAGACTCTTCATATGGCTTCTTTCCTTCAGGTTTGTGCCCCTGTGGTCCATCCTCTACATGCCAACTAGAGTGGTCAGGACATTCATGATAGTAATGACTGCTGTGTATTGGTACTTTATATGCATTACTCATTTAATTCAAATAGAAACACACACACATATACCCCAAACCAGTATCACTCCCATTTTTCACATGAGGAAACCAAGGCTTAGTGAAGTGAAGAATTTGACCCACTTCAAAGAGCTACTAAGGTACAGAGCTAAGATTTAAACCCACATATGTGATCTTGATGTATCATTCTATTCAAAATTCCTGTTCCATAGATGCAACATCTGATTGGGTAGAGTTTAGGCCAGCTGTCACCTTTTGCCAGGGAGGGTGAAGCATCGTTAGGGACAGTTTTATTAAAACTATATCCAATAAGAGAAGGGTAGATCCCCAAATAAAATCAAGTTGCAATGACAAGGAGAGTGAATGTGTACTGGGTTGGCAAAAACAAGAGGTCTTACGATAGCTTCTCTTAATAGTCAACTATAAAACCCTCACCCAGAAATGACCTCAAATTCTGTTATTAGGATACAGCAGACACTATTCCTTGCAGGTGGAAAATATCACTAACTTACAAAGAATTTGGTTCTTATAAATAGAGTGCTACAAGTATGGACACTAAAATGTAAATTAGCTGAATGGAGTCGGTTTAAGAACAGGGAAGAGCCGGGAGGTCTAGGCTAGGACATGTGACACCCTCATCAGGTGGTGGCAGAATGTTTGGCCAAATTGTCACCTGATGTACCTTGGTTTACAGATCTTATGCCCACTGAGGTGGTAATGTTAGGAAAAAGTAAGGAGGTTGGCTAGATACTGCAGCCTTCAGAATTGTCCCATAAGAGAAATGAACCTACATCAGAGTAGAAGAACTAAAAATCAAGGAAAGATACCAATGATAAAAGAAGTATTTTGGACACTCTGAGTCCTATAATTTGGAGTTGTGCTGGAAGAAAAGTATATGTTCGTACATCATGATAAAGTGAGGGGTTTGGGGAAACTGGAGCTTAGCAGGAGATAGGGCTTATAAGATGGGGGAATGAGTCCTTTCTCATGCACTTCCATGGTAAGGTGTTCTGCCAGCCAAGAGAGAAACAGTACTGGTACTTCTCATTTAAAATTAGCTTCACTTTCTTAGGGTAGAGGCCATTAAGGTAAAAGATAAGGAACCTCTGACTTTAACACTATTTCCAGGCAAGATAACTGACTGTGTAATCAGAGCATGAAATTTTCAGGGAAAAAAAAAAAAAAAACAAACTAGACTGGAAGCCTACTAAGTATTTGAGGAAAGGATATTGCCAAGGAAATCCAAAAACTAGCCACCCACCCATAAGCCGATTCTGCAATCTTTTGACTTCACTTCGTGGGACCTGTATTGCTGTATCTGTGCAGTCCCATGAAGGGCAACCTTACCTACAATTTACCTCATTTGGAACCATGAAGAAATACCAACAAAAACCTATAAGGCAGAACCAGTGGCCAAGGGGAATGATGGACAAAAGAGATCCTTCCAGAGAGCAGATCACCTAAACTGTCCAATGGATGACTAAAGAACTTAGTCCACTGTTACAGTAGAGAGTTTTGTCTTAACACTTCTATCCTTGTTCAGCAAGATGTGTGTGCTGCAGACTGTGGACGACTGTGTTCTTCCCATCCTCTCCTTTGCTAAGTGGGAGGCTAATTGTGTGTACGATTGTATCAGAATAATGGGGGCCTGTTAACTTTTTACTAGATTGCTCAATTATAAAAATTCATATCCAGATATGATTGAGAAGACCATCAGTCACCCAGAGATCTTGGATTTCTCAGATGGATAACTGGATGAATCTTGGTGTGGTCACTCTCAAGGACAGGATGGCCATGTAGCTTGAGGAATGTTAAACCTATGTTTGGGAAGAAGTTTTGATATGAATGTGGGATACTCACATGAATGAACGACAGCACTCAGCATCACTAGCCTACCCAACAGCCATTTGCCCTTTCTTCCTTGCTAACAGAAATATGATTACATTTAAGATGGCACTATTCCCAGCTCTGGGAATGAATCATGACTGGTCTATCTAGATAAACCATGAGCCTTTTGCCAAAAACTCACTTTCCCAATCATCCTTGTAGCTCCAGTTAGCCAAATGAGACCTAAAGAGTGAATTCACTGGGGTGGGTATATGTGAAGCCTTATACTTTAATAAAAGAAAGTATTTTCCTTTATTTCTACCTCAAAACGTGTTAAGTCAAACAGAAACAGACTCACAGACTTCGAAAAAAAACTTATGGTTACCAGTGGGGACAGGTGGGGGAGAGGGTAAATTAGGAGGTTGGGATGAACATATACACGTTACTATATATAAGATAGATAACCAACAAGGACCTACTGGATAGCACAGGGAACTCTACTCAATATTCTGTAATAACCTACATGGGAAAAGAATCTGAAAAAGAATGGATATATGGATATGTACAACTGAAACACTTTACTGTACCCCTGAAACTAACACAACATTGTAGATCAACTATACCCCAACATAAAATAAAAAGTAAATTAAAAAATGTGTAAGTCGGTTTGTGACCATGAAGCAATGAATGCAAGGATAAACAACCCACATGCCAGGGATGGTAGAATGGGAGAATCTGGAGCCATATTTCTTGTTATATAAACAAGTAAGTCAACTTTATAAGTGATGTCATAACTGAGATTTCCGTTATTGTTAAAAACATGCCTAATTCTCAAACTGATCATACATGTAGGATACGGGAGAAGGACACACATTCGAAGAACAGAAAGAAATGATGAAAATACATTCTCACTGAATCCTGACTTAAGATTGTTATCTCTCCTTCTTGAAACTGTTCTTTTAACACAGTAGTAACTTTTCTTTAAATTGATTCTCAATTTATGTAGTATGTAGAACTTTTAATGAATATACAAATGGCCAAAACTATACCAAAATAGACGAAACAACTATCATGGCACTAAAACTAAATGAGCGTTAACTGACTAGTTACCAGTGGACTGTAGATGCCAATAGAAATTTACAGTTGAAAATCTGCCAAGCATTTTACCATACCTTTCCTCTTCTTCGTTTAAAAGCAGCTTCCTAGAAACTGTCTAATTCTACCCCAGGTTAATCTTTTCACATCTTATGGAATTTTATAAACTCAGACCACATAAATGTTGCCTCTCCAATAAATGAACTTTTAAAGTCCTCTTGAAAGATACTTACCTTTAAGGGCTTTTAGTATTGTTTGTTTAGTCTCTCTGATGTTACTTCATTTACCCTTAATACTATACTCATTCATTTCTATTCATTCATTCTTTTATTCAACAAATTATTTGTTACTTCTCTAATTCAAACTCTCAGTTGCATGTGAATCAGTTGATCACTCCCTCCTATTTGACTTCTGTGATATCACACGCTCCTGGTCTGTCTCCTCCATCTCTGACCTCTTTGGTATCATTTGCTGGGCCCTTCCTTTCTCTCCCTCTAAATATTGGGAGTCCCAGGATATAGTTCTCACCTCCTTCTCTTTCCTATGCATGTTTTTGCCATGAATGATCTCATTTTGGTTCAATGTTAAATAAAATGTATATTATAAGACTCAAACATTTATATCTTCAGCCCTAACCTTCACCCTAAAACCTATCGTATATCCAACTGCCTACTAAAAATCTCCACTCATGTCTAAGAGTTAACCCTAACATATCCAAAACTGAACTCCTAGTTTTTCAATCCTCTCTCAATCTTCTCCCCCAGTTTTCCTCATGTCAATAAGTAATAGCACCACCCATGCAGTAGCTCAGGACAAATGTCATCCTTGTTGCCTCTGTGTCCTTCATTCCCCACATTCAACTCATCAGCAAGTCTGGTCAACTCTATGTGCACAGTAGATCTTGACTCCTCCTACTTCTCTCCACTGACGTCCCAAACCCAGTACATCTCCTGCCTGGGATACCATCCCTACCTCCTAACTCAGCTCCCTGCTTCCATTCTCTCTACCTCACCATTCTTTTCCCATAAATTGGCCAGAGTGCTCTTTTTTAAAATGTAAATTATATTCCTGCCGCTTCTCTTCATAAAGTCCTCATATTTGTGTCCTATCACATTTAGAGTCAGATCCAAATGCCTTCTTCTAGCCTCCAAGGTCCTCCCCACATGATCTGGCTCCCACCCACATTTCTGACTCATCTTAAATCTCTCCACCTTACTTCCTACACTCCAACTTCTCTGTCCTCCTATCTGCCCTTTGTACAATCACTGTTTATTATGTTTTTGGGTCTTTGTAAAAGCTGTGTCTTCTGTCTGGAAAGCTTTCCCTCCCAGGTAGTCACATAAACGACTCTGTCTTCTGATCCAGGACTCTTCTCATAGCTCACCTCTTCAGAGAAGCAGTCCCTGGCTAATAAGCTGCAAGTAGCCACCCTATTACTCTTGGTCCATCATGCTGTTTTCCTTCCTTCACAGCAAGTATTGTTATCTGATATTTTCTTACCTGTTTATTACCTGGCTTCCTCCAAAACATTCTACACTGCTTGAAAGCAGGGACCTTGTCTGACTCTCTCATTACTGTGTCCCTAGACACTCCACAGATGCTCAATAAATATTTGGTGAATCAGTGAAGTTTACTGGTACCAGAGAAACTCTTCCTAACATTCCATTCGGCATCTTTAAAGAGGTACTTTCTGTTATATTCTTCATGGTTTTAAGATTAATCAGGAAATACATTTTGAAGCCAATTCTCCCTTCATTCAATCAAGAAATATTTACTGTGCCAAACGTTTTTGCTATACAAAGAAAAATGAGACAGCAGATTCATAATCTAGTGGTAGAGAATGACATGAAAATGAATAGTATAATATAAATAATGACTGATCAAACTACTAAGAGACCTACTAATGTTGGCTAGTGCAAAAGGGATCAGGAATAGAGAGAAACAAAATTAATGGTGAATATCGAGGGAAGGTGACATTTGCTATATGCCAATGAGTCAGAGGTTGAGTCCTATAAACTAAAAGAGGAAAATATTGCATTGGTTTCCTTCTCAATCCCATGTAATGACGCCCCAAAACATGACAAAGACAGAAGGAGGGATTTGTTTTTTGTATGTCATAATGTTATTACAACCCGAAAGTCGTTTTACTAAATTTAAGGACACTACTTCCAAATGCCTTATGTGATTCAATCACACTCAATTCTATTTTTTATCATCACGCAAGGTGAAGATTAAGTACAACTGCAATGAAATAGATGCTCTCCTAATTCCCTCTTCCTCTGACAGCTGTTCCCCTACTCTCTGCCAGCCTCCACCCCACCCCCTCCATCAACACCCATTGCCTGTGGGCCACGATTTCCCATTACTCTCTGATCTCAGATACAAAGGAAATTCCACTAATCCTCTACCAACAGAATAGCCTGCTCACCGGCCCTCAAAGGTGCCTTATCTACTCCCCTTTCTCAACCTGCCAACCCACTTGATACACTTTTCCCTTCTGCTTCTATTACCCAAATGCCACCAATTCTCAAACTCAAGAGGCCCATCCCTTAAGCCTTCCTCTCCGGTTGTTCTAGCCCTCTGTGAGCTCATCCTTCTCTGACTACCTGCAGCATTCACTACCTTTGCTGATTATTTAGAGTTATTTCCGTACCTCCTGGAATTGCTGTTTAATCTTCACATTGAATTAAATCACCGAATACTCTGTAGCCAAAAAACAAGCCACCAATTCCACCCAATGCTAAAGGAACATATAAATTAGCAAAGAAGAATGTCTGACAAATCAATATTTCAGAGGCTAGTTGGTGTCTTCTTAGTTCTGGTCATTCAGAAATGCAAAATAAAGTGAGCCGAAAGTGTATGGCTCTTGGTGAAATAGTAACTATTTGGGATAATCTTCCCCTCAATTAAGCTAAAGATTACAAATCTGTACCACACTGCTCAAACCCTTATCTCCGCTCACTTCTCAGAAAATGACAGTCCCTTCTGTTTCACAGAATAACCTGTAGAGTATGAAGTCCTCCCAAAACCTGACTTCTTTCCTGCTGTCTCAGAGAAGAGCCTCACCACCCTATACTCCTTCTCAAGCCCCACCTGTCCACCTGCCCACTTACTCATTTAGACAAGAGATATTTAGGCACTGGGGATACAAATATGACAACAAACTATCCCTGGCCCAGAAGAACTCAGTCTCTTAGGGGAGACAGACATAGCAATAAAATATTGCACAAATAACAGCACTCAGGAAGAGTGAACTATGTCCATCAATGCAGCTAGATCTCCTGATAAGACATAATAACTGAAAAAGCCTTAAAATACACTATTTGTGCAAATTTTAAAACACGCACATTGCAGTAGTCTGAATGTCTGTGTCTGTGTCCGTGTCCCTCCCTCCTCAAATTCATACGTTGAAATCCTAACCTCCCAGTGTGATGGTATTAGTAGGTGGGGTTTGGGGGACATGATTAGGCCATAAGGGTGGAGGCCTCATGAATGGGATTAGTGCTCTTATGAGAGAGACCCCACAGAGCTCCCTAGCCCACTTCAGCCACGTGAAGATACAAGGAGAAGCCTGTGGCCCAGAAGAGTGCCCCTGCAAGACCATGCTGGCACTCTGATCTCAGACTTGCAGCCTCCAGAGCCATGAGCAACAAACTTCTGTTTATAAGCTACCCAGTCTGTGGTATTTTATTACAGCAGCCCAAAAGGAATAAGGCAAATGTGAAACATAGGACACGCAGTTCATGCACACCTACATCTGCAGATAAAAGGATATTAAGGCAAATTGGAAGGATGCACACCAAATCTATGGTAATGGTTGTAGCTGCAGGAAAGAGGGGACAGGAAGGGGAACACGGAAGGTGACAAAATGGTTGGCAACTTTATTGTTAACATTTTGTTGCTGTCATGTAAAGAAGGCTGGAAGCAAATAATCTTGTAAAATTATTAATTATCAGTTTTGGATAGGAAATCCTCAGGGGCTTATTAATCTCTATACTTTTCTGTATTTTTACAAGTAGTTCAAATGTCAACAGACAATTGCAGAAGGGCTTTATGTGCCATATACAAGGCACAATGGTGATATAATAGAAGAATGATTCTCTCTCTTGTGTTTTCAGGCCACAGCTCTCCACTGCCGGGTCAATGCCTACACACATGCCCAAATTTCTCGTTTAACTAAATGAATCTGTGAGCAGTTATTCCCTCAAGCAACTGCTCCACCTCCCCCACTTTCCTTCACAACTAAACTTCTTAGAAGAGTTGCCTACACTTGCTCTCCTTTGTTTCCTCGCTCACACCCACACCCACTGCAATCTGGCTTCTGCCCCACTTAAAATTGCTTCAACCTCCTAACTGCCAAATCCTTTCGGTTCTCATTTTACCTAACCACGCAAAGCACTTAAGATAATTGACCAAGTACTGGAAAAGTTTCCTTCCCGTGGCTGCCACTGCTTCTACCTCCCTTTATGATCCATCTCTGACTCCTTTCGCTGGTGCCTTCTCCGGGGACAGCCACTTGATTCTAGTCTGTCTCCTAAGATGCCAAGCTGAGCTCTGTTCTCTCCCTAAATGATTCCCTCCGTTCTCATGACTTTCCCTGCAATCCACCGGCTCCTAAATCTGTATTTCTAGCCCCTTCTGAGATCTAGACACATACCTTCAATTGCTAGCTGGCTTTTTCCTACATTCTCTACCTGTATCTCAATCCAAGACAACCATATCCTCAAGAATTCTCACTGAAGGTTAAAGCTAAGAACGTGGACAGCTTCTGGACTCCTACTTTTCTTATCCGCATTCCAATGTTTAGTGACTTACTGCAACACAACTCTTGAACCCATCACCTTGTCTCCACCTGCCACATTGCTTTAATTCAGGTCTCCCACTCCAAACTGTCTGCCCTACTTTTCTAACCAGCCCCCTTGACGTCTATGGAATTACATCCATCATTTCTCCCTAAAACACAAATAAGTGTCATTCCCTTGCTTAACATCCTTCAATAGCTCCCCACTGCCTGCATATTTTAATTTTAACTCCCCAGGCAAAAATGCAATGGCTTGAAACAATCTACCACCATCCACCCTTCCAGCCTCACTTTGGGGTATATCTCCCCACACTGCCAATATTCAGTCCACCTGGATCCTCTCACCATTCCCTGGATGTAGTTTGAGTTTTCATAAAAATCTGAGCCTTGGCACAGGCTGTTCTAACTACTTCGGAATCCCTTTCTCTCTTCCGCTGGTTTTTGTGATAGTTGATTCATTCAACAAACATTTGGAACCTACTACGGGAAGGCCCTGTTCAAGGAGCGTGGGATATACAGTGAACAAAATAGCCCATCTCTACGCTCATGGAGCCTAAATTCCAGAGGATTGAACTGCAGTCAGCAAATCTGAGGCACGATTTGGAGGTGTTCGTTTAAATCATTAGTAAGTCTAACACGAAATGAGAATGTTAACACATACGACTGTGGTGGCTTTCGCATGTCATTGTAGCTCATCCTCTGCAACTAGATCTTATCTTTCACTTCTTTGCAACCCCTGAGTACCAGTTACACACATGTGCACATCCTATAGACTCTTTAAAATTTAAGGCTACGCCCTTTCTTGATGGAAATTATCCCTTCCCATGAAGGCCTGAAGGAACCTTTCCATTAAAGGGTTTGCAATTACACATTGTAATTGGGTAGACACTGTTGACTCAGGTTCCCCGCAAATCAGCAGGCATCAGACCCACACTGCATGGGTTCATGAAATAGAAATAATAACAGGTGAGCTCTCTGTGGTTGAGTCAGGAAATGTCCATATGTTAGTGCTGATAACCTATACTGTTGTAACATACTCTTTCTGCATTGAGTTTTCCACTTTATTTTTTTCAATTTATCGGACACTAGCTCATGTGTGTCTCGTGTAAACTTGGGGTATATGTAGACAGAGATTGAGCCTTCTCTGGAATTGTAACATCCATCATGCATGAAGCAGTGGAAAACTCAGAATGCAGAAAGAGTATGCCAGAAACAAATCAGGACAAAGATGAGTCTGAACAGTGCAGAAAAGTTCTCAGTTGGGATGGGGATGGCTGCAACTGGCCCGAAGCACTGAGGAAGGGTGAATAGTTAATAACAGCGTTGCAAGGTAGCATTACCTCTGCAACACTTGATGTCTGTAAAAGTAAACACATAAATACTTACGGAAGTTAACCATTGATAACTGCACATCATTTATAGTTTTTGCCACTCACGGTTTTGTCCTAGGCTATAAACTCGAGTATATTACACTCTTCTCTTTATACTAGTCAAGAATAGATAGAAATGCCTCCATGAGAGGTTATCAGGATCAAACCTTTTGGGTTTGACATTACTCTTTCCAGCATGCTTATTATTACCTAAGAAAAGAAAGAAGTTAAGCTTTACTAATAATTAGTATGCACACTTCTTGAAGTATGTGTATAATTTATGATGAAACCTATAAAAATGAAAGTACATGCTCCAAATATTTTTACAGATAGGGTACAAGTTCAGCACACCTTGGAGACTGCTGACCTAGACACTACATGGCTAGCAAAGAGTTCTAAATCACAGACAAGAATCAGATTTCAGATGGTAGGCAAGGCAGAAGAGAAAAGGTAAATGGAAAAACAAACAAACAAAAAACAAGACAGAACAAGAAAATAATTTCAGATGCCAGAAAGGCAAGATCAACAGTTTGCTGGTCACTGGGATAACCGCCTTACACTTTTTGCTGAGTGTACGGCCCAAGGCCAGAAGATGCGATGTAGTTATTTGGTTATTTTGTTCCCCTGCTTAACACCTCTGATCACTTCTCATTGCCCTTAGGATAAAGTCCAAATCCTTAATAAAACTCAAACTCAACCATCTGGCCCTACCTGCCTCTTCAGCATTTATCTCCAGTCTCTCACTCTTTTTTTTTTTGGACATTTTTAGTTCAAGTATGTTCTCCAATCTTGTTTCTACTCTAAGTATCATTCAGGTGTCAACTTAATTTACACTCTCTTTAGGAGTTGTTTTCTGACCCCTAAAACGTATTCAGTTTTTTCCCATGTGTTCCTATAGCACCTTTTGCTCACTGTTCTGAAATTCTCATCATGCTAATGCATTGTTGAAGGTCTCTACTCCTTGCTAGCCATTTGTGAAGACAGAGAAGGCATCTGTATCCCCCAAGCACCCAGCACAATGTTTGATTTACAATACATGCTAAATAAATGTGCTGACTAGAGTGAACTTGAGTGAAGTGTGTCCTGAGACTCAGGGAGAGAGGGAGAGAAAGAGAAGGAAAAAAATTTCTTTGAGCTCCCTAAGGGCTTGCTTATTGCATTTCATGATGGCAGAATTTTGAGGCTCAACCTAACAGTTATAACAATATTTGACTGCTTTTCTGTCAGTACGTTTAGAGGCACTTCATTATCCATTGGTCAACAAACAGTTGAACGCCCCTGTGGGTCCTGGAAGTGTGCACAGCCTCTTTACTCTGGCTTGGCAGACACCAAACAATTAATTAAAACTGTATTCCTTAAGGAACAGTAGTAACAGGATTCATGACTTATTGTGGCAGGATGGAGGATGATGGCTGGAGTCCATGGCTTGCAGTAATGCTGTATATTCTCATTTGGTTAGTCTCAGCAAGATTGCCTGTGCCCAGTGTCCACAGGGTGGGTGGGAGACGTGATGCAGCATCAAGCAGTCCAGGGAGGGGAGGCAATGGAGCGAGGGCAGCTATGCAAGTAGAATGCTCTCCGAAGCAAAATCATATCTTTTCATGGGATAATACACATCCTTCCAAAGCTTCCCTGTGTACGGCACTTCCAATGCCCAGTTTGCCCAGACCCTCACCTGCCACTAGCTTGCCCACATCAATCACTTCCATCAGCCCTTCAACTCAGGCTCAGGGAGGCCCTGCAGGCTGTTTTCATTCAAACCCTTCAAGCATGAATGGTTCTTTTTCCCAACCCACAAAGCTGGGTATCAAGGCGTTTCCCACGCAGCATCACTTGAATTGGGTACTGGCTTTGGATCTTTACCTTGGACATGATCTAGAAATCCACATGGAACTGTGTCAGGTCACTTGCCCTTTAACTCCATGCACCACAAACCAGGGTAATAAGCTCTGTATCTGCTGAGCTGAGCCCAGCCCTTCCAGAACAATATCAGGTCAGCCCAGAGTGCCACTCCTCACTCACCCACAGCCCTGCCCCATCCAGGCATATTCTGTGTAGCCAGAATGCCTCAATGAATATTGCCTTAGTTGATATCCCTGTTTTCCCATCACTAGCTGTGTGGCGATGGGTGCGCTGCTTAACCCCTTTGAGCCTCAATTAATTTGTCAATAAAAGGGATATTCAAAACTACCTGGTGTTCCCCTTACCAGGGTACACTTCTAGTGCCCCAAATATAATTTTGAACATAGTACTTTTGGTCCTGCATATACACACACACACCAGACACACACAATTTCCTTCCTCTGTCTTCCAGATAATAGCTGCCCATCATCATAAGCAAAGGCCTTTACTCAGACCCCTAAGTCGAGTATGGAGTCTGCTTATGTGCACATCTTTGACCCCGCTGCTCCTTGATCTCCCACCCAACTCCACACCCACATTCAATCAGTTACAAAGACCACCCATAATGCCACAAGAATTCTGCCAAATTCATCTTCTTCCCTTCTAACACCCCTCCCCAAGTGGCCAATCCTTTTTAAAATCTGGATAACAGCAATGTCTCCTCAGCTCACCTGTCCACCTGAACCCTCTCCTCCTTTCATCCTTCCTTCACAGCAAAACAAGACAACTCTTCCTACGGCGTCGCTTTTATTATGCCATCATCCTTCTCAGAAACCTTGACTCCTTGTCCACTGGATGAAATCCACCATTCTGAGACTCTCCCCAATCTCATTTCTCAGCCTCAATACCTCTCAGACCATTACCGACTGCAAACTGCTGTCCCCACAAAGTCCTTCATGCCACACATTAAATGCTTCCTCGAAATCTCTCTAAACCCCCCTGGCCACTCACAGCCCAGCTCCTCACAGGGTGCTCCGCAGCAGACCCCTCCAGGACTGCCTCTCCTTCCCTTCTGCCTTAGAGGACAAGATTGACCCCTTCCAGGGAGCAAGTGCCCTTCCTCACAACTCCCTCCCTCCATAACTGCCCCCATGCTCCCAATCTCACCACTCTCCTGACCGCCCATCCTCGGGATTAAAGGGCTTTTTCTCAGTCCAAAATAATTACAAAAATGACCACAACTCACATTGATCAGGTCCTAACTATTTGCCAGGCACTATGCTGAGCACTTGATATACACATTAGTTCAGTTCATCCTCAATGCAACCTGTCGAAATGGGTTCTTTTCATTGATTTACCATTCAACATACATTTGAGTGAATTTTAATAGGGAAGATAGTAGAAAAATAAATAGACACAAAAATATAGTATATATAAATATCATTATAGTATATATAAATAATATCATAGTCGTATAGTATATGTAATTTTTTTTCTTTGAAAAAACATAGTATAAAAGCTATGAAGGAATGTAGGGTCAGGGAATAGGGAGACACAGCTGAATTGTTATATTAGATGAAGTCATCAGAGAAGTAATATTTTAATGGGAACCTGAAAAAGTGAGGAAGCAAAACAATGGAGTATATGGGGCAAGAATGTTCCAGGCACACATAAAGAGGCTAAGTTACAAAGAGGCCATGCGGCTTCCAAGGGTAGCAGACACCGTATCTGAACCCTAGCTCTGACCCCAGAGTCTTATCCTTAGACCCCATTCTTTATCTACCATTAATGTTCTGCAGCAATTCACTCTGTTAACTAGCTCTGGCTTTTTGAAACTCTTTTATTCCCCATTAGTTGACAAGTATGGGCCATCCGTGTGCGGGGCACTGACTTCCATAACATTCTCCTCTCCAATTTCTTCTCCACACATTTTCCTGATTTTACACCCATCTTCCACCCTTATTCTTCATAGCTCTAATCCTAAACTTTGTCCCCTACTCACCTTCATGTCTTCAATTACCTTTATCTATTTGCAACTGGCTCCCAAATTTGACTCTCCAGCTTAGTTTGATAGCCAGCATCTTGGGAGTAAGGCCATCGCTCATTTCTCTCTCTATTCCCAATACCCATCACAACACTGGATGCTTAATAAACGTGTGCTTCTCTAAAATCAACTGAACTTGAACTCCACGTTTCCAACTGCCTTTGGGACAGTTTGACCTGGATGCTCACCTAGCACATCAAAATCAATATTTCTAAAAATGAACATGTTATCTTCCCCCCCAAAACCTGTTGTCTTCCTTGCTCCTCCATCATGACACCACTCGTCACTTGTCACCAATCTCCCCATCTTTCTCCTTCCCAGTCATCCCACCCTTCCATTCCCACTGCCTTTACCGTTGTTCAAACATTTATTTTCCCTCATTTAGACTAATACAACAGCCTCCTAATGACATCTTTGTCAACGGTGCAGCCTACACAGCTATGCAAAATTAATATTCCTCATTCTGTCACTCCTAAATTCAACTGGCTCCCCACTGTCTACAGAATCAAATCTCACTTTTATGTACCAGATTTCTACAGCCCAGTACCTACTGGACATCTCCATTTTGATATCCCAAAAGGTCTTAAATGTTACAGTCCCAAACTGATCTCATTTTCTTTCAACTAAACCTCCTTCTGTATTTCCCATCTTCATAAACATGTGTCACCCACCAGTCACCCAAACCAGAAATCTAGAAGATGACCCAGGCTGCTACTTCTCCCCCAACCCCAATTACAACCTATCATCAAGTCTTCTTGGTCTCATCCTCTGCTTATCTCATGTGTACCCTCCATCCTCCACCACATCACCAGTGCTTTACTACGATCCCAGTGTGTCTCACCTGCAATTCTACCTCAGCAGATCTCCATGCCCACTGTTTCATTCCCCTTCGGTCCATTTGCCACATCCCTGCAGTAATCTTCCCAATGTGCAAATGTGATCACGCTGTGCTCTTGACTGAAATGTATCAGTAGCTCCCCGATGCCTTCACATCCTGATGCTGACTACTGCTCCAGCTCTCCATTTTCCTTCTACCCCAACCTTCACTGCACACGGGACTTCTCACTGCCCTCTGATTGTACCACCACGTTTCCTTAGAACCAGCCACAGAACCACAGCGTTCCCTGCCTAAAACATCCATCATCCCACCTGCTGTCTTTACCTGGAAAACTCATTCTCATCCTCCATTCCCATCCAGTCTAGGGAGCTTACTGTGATCCTACCTACCTGAATGAGGTGACTCATATATGTCTTTCCAAAGCACTCTGTGCTTAGTGCTGTCCTAAGACTTTGACATTCCAATTACCATCTCACATGTCTATCTCTTTAACTAGATTCAAGGTTTCCCATGGGATATTTTTCATCTCTGTATTCTAGTACTTAGAACAATCCTTGAAAAATAATAGGTATTTTAATACGTTTTACAAAAGAATAAATTGCCTCCCATTTGGAGAATCCCCCACTGACAGGTGGAGTAGCAATATTATCTAGTCTACAGTTTAATGCTAGTTTTTCCACATAGGACTTGTTTTGTATTTTATGTGACTCTGAAACCCATATCACTTAGTAACAAACCGTGTGATTATGAAAGGTGTACTCTGTGCTCCTTCAGCTTGTTATTTCATAGAAGACAAGGACTGCAGCTTCTGATATCCTCCATCAAGGACTTACCCCAGGGTCCTAGGAAAGTATTTAGTTAGCACGTGTCTGTGAAAATGAGATAAGCCAACATGCTCTACCTAATCAATATACAATTCAGATCAAGTAGAATTCTGGGGTGGAGAAGGAAGATATGATTTAAAAGCTTAATTCCTAAACAACTAACATGCTTTTTTATTTTCTGAAATATTGACTTGCAGTGTCCCTCCTATAGTAGGTAATTGATCAATGTGTTTCAAAGGACTGTTGAATAGCATCCTCAAAACTATTTTGAAACTACCAGAACATAAATTGCATTAAGAAGTTATAACTGTCACTGCTTGAGATCTGAAATTCTATTCTAATGATATTTATGAAAAGCCATAATTTCATGATCAGGGATCCAAGATAAATGTAACTGTGCTTTAAATTGCAATGTTTCTAACAAAGTATTTCTACAGTTCAATCTTTCCAGTGTAGTGTTTGTAGATTTTGCATTGTATTTATCCTGAGAAATGAACAAAAATCTTAAAGTATTAGATTTTGTAGTGACTAATTTTCATTCAGAATCTATACCCACAACTTTAATTGAACTAGGAGGTTTTATACGGTTTAACTGCAAATCTGGTACTTATGTCAGAAGCACTAGTATTTATATCACCTTTGAGTTTTGCAGTTTAGGATGTGCTGCCTTTTTAAAAACTATCTTATAAAACCACCATCAAAAATGGGGTTTATTCTTTAAACAAATAGCAGGAGAATTCTCTCCCTCTGTGTCCCCGCACATGGCTGTATTTTACAGTTTCCACCTTCCTTTTTCCACATTTCCCAATGCCTGGTTCTGAAGTCTCATTATTTTATTCTTGTTTCCCAAGATTTCCCTCCCACAACCTTCAAATTAACGCGAGGCACCTGTGTTTCAGAACCTGCACCAACTCTCTCAGAAATCACAACTTCAGCAGGAAACTAGGATGAAACCGGACCAAGCGAGAAAAGGAAATAGGAAACAGATTGCAATAATACCACGCAGCCCAGAAGGAAGCCTCAAATTAAAGGGCGTTTGGGGAAATAGATGATACAAAAAGAGTATTTGAGGAATTCTTGGAAAAGATGCAAGAAAGACTTAGCGAATCTGATGTTCACAAGTGCTCACAATATTAAATCCGGTATAATAATATCCTTATGATAAATGATTCTATAAAGTCACATTTAAGAATTAGAGTGATATTCTACTTAATTTTTTAACATCTTTATTGGAGTATAATTGCTTTACAATGGTGTGTTAGTTTCTGCTTTACAACAAAATGAATCAGTTACATATATACATACGTTCCCATATCTCTTCCCTCTTGCGTCTCCCTCCCTCCCACCCTCCCTATCCCACCCCTCCAGGCGGTCACAAAGCACTGAGCTGATCTCCCTGTGCTATGTGGCTGCTTCCCACTAGCTATCTACCTTACGTTTGGTAGTGTATATATGTCCATGCCTCTACTTAATTTTTTAAAATCCTACACTAACTTGAAATGCCTCTGCCTTTACCAGAACATTATTTAAACTGGTAAATAAAGAGCTAGGCATTTTCAGTTCCTTTGTGACTACCTTTAAATAGAAGTTATTACTCATTTTGTATTCTCCAAGCATCAAAATCATGTTTGTTTTATGAAAAAAGTGCACTTCTTCACAGACTCCCAGCATCATAGGTTTTAAAAACCTTTAAACTGGCTTAACGTCACAATGTATTTACGTGGTGGACACATAAACCCATATTACAGGAGAATGGAAGGCAGGAAAATATTGGACGATAGAACAAATATAGAATTTTGAGCTCAGTTCTTTTGATAGCTTTATTCTGTAAGATCCCAAAGAGAGAAAAATCAAGTTCAATATCACTGCTTTCACTGCATCCACTTGGAAAGGAATGGCACTTATATCAACTGGAGGTAATCTTGCTTTTCAACATCCATCTCACTTCGTCTTTATGTCTGTATGGCAATGAATATTTTAAAATATACATGTTTATTTATTTCTCCCCTACTCGACTCTAAATATCTGGTGCATACTCAGTAAATATCTCTTGAATAAACCGTAAGGTCTCTAAAGGCAGTCTCTACATCTCACTCATCCCAGCACCAAGTAGTTTCATTGTAAATACATACTTTTGCTGATTAATCTCATTTCATCATTACGGAATGTATCCCTGTAACCTACAAATGGATATAATTACCACCATCTTATAGGTGAAGAAAGAGGAACAGCAACATGATACTCAGTAGCTATTTTATATGTTCCCATGTTCCCACCTTTCTGAATTAAATAAAATTGCTCTAAATCAAACTTGTTCTCGGGACTGGATTTGACAGGGTTATTTTTGAAATGTCTGTTTGTTATTTCTATATTATTGTTTGGGTTTTTTTCCAAACTCTCTGCAGACACAACAAGAAGACCTAATGATCCCATTTCCACAGTGATGGAACGGATTGGAGTACGAGAGGGTATCTCCACCTTTAGGGTATAACCATAATATAAAATGCTTTTATTCATTCAACACATCCCTGGAGCACCTACCACATACAAAACATGGATAAAATGTATGGGCTAGATCAATTTTTTGTGTGAGTAGTTCCTCATGGTATTCTAATGAAAATTTAATTAAAGTACAAAAAAGTTACAACCCAAAATAAAGCCCCTGGCAGGATATCTATTCTGAGATGTAGATCAGTTTAATAGCTGCATGTGCTATTTTCACCCAATTTTATTATGAAGCTCATGAAGACTTTTGGAAGTCACATCTTCTCTGGTTTTAAAAAAAATCATATTTGGGGACATTCTTCAGGGCACCTGGGCATCTGTAACACAGTGTGCAGATGCTATTATAGTGAAGACATGAGAGAGAGAGAGAGAAAGAGAGAGGGAGGGAGAGGGGGAGGAAGGGAGGGAGCATGCATAGACATTAGACTGCAGTAGTTACTATGTCAGTCAAATCTGATTTTGATTCCTATTTGGGCTGCAGATAATGTCATTTCTTAAATAAACTGCTTCACTCAAAAGATCCTTCAAATATTAAGAAGTGTTGACATCTGGGGATGAAGTCTACTTCTTCTCCAAAACCTTTTTAGAGTAAAGATCTATAAAAAATTGCCAGTTCGAATTCCCTGAAGACTTTTTATTCACTCTTCATGAGCAGATGCTGCCCGAATACCTGGGGGGACACTTTCCAACTAGCTAGTCCAAATTCCAGGTAACCAAAAAGTTATGCACTGTGACTATAAAATGGGTTGACTACTTAGTTTTACCTAAATAAATAATTAGGGTAGAATATGTTGGAGAGAGAAGTTTCCAAAAGGTCAATAATATATCCAAAGGGACAACCTATTTCCAATGGGACAGTCATTCAACCACACTGGCTGTGTCCATTAGAGAAGAAAAATCAGCGCTTAACATATCGGCATGAAGGCCAAGTGCTCAATATGGCAAATTTTACATTTATATCCATGTTCACATTATTCATTAAATGGTCAGAGTGTACAAAGAAGTTACATGTGTAAACACTGAGAGTCTCTCTGTTTTTCAGACTTTCTAATAATATGTGGATATGTATGTGTATAGAGCAGCCTACAGCAAAGAAACTAGGCAAGAAGGGAGACAGCCCCAGCGGTGAGAGTAAAAAATACTGAACCTCATCTCATCTCAGCCCTGCCATGGTTTCTGCAGCTCTGCCAATTCCCTCCCAACACGGCCTGATTCTGTGAAGTCTGATATGAAAGAAAATGCGCCGGAGGAAGTGGATGTGTATATGCTGAATGATGTTTCAGTTTTTAATTTTTCCATTCCCTTCCACAGACACTGCTATAATGAAAGAATTTATCATCTGATGAAGATAATGATGATGGTAATAATAATGGCAGACATGGTGGTGTAGCCAGTTAGGCTCTGGGTTGGGAAATGTTAAGGCCTATTCTCTGTAACACTAACTCAGACTAGTATCGACAATCACGATCATGATTCAGAGTGAGTACTTAACTCATGTTTCCACTCTTTTATTGGAAGGGGAACCAGGAGAGGTGATAATCACTAACTGGGGGTCCCCTGAACTACCAATCCTAGGGGTGATAAGTATGGAAGGTATTAAGGATGAGGGACAGTCATAGCAACAGTCTCCAAAGATGACACTGCCTATTGCTCTAAATACACAGAAAACACTGGTTACTTATTAAGCTCTTCTTTGGAAATGATGTAAACTCTCACAGCCATGCATTACAGATGCAAGAACATGCACAGTTCAGAGCAGCACTATCTTGGTGTCGATGACTCTGCTCATAGACCTGGCCCACTGAATGGAAAAGACAGAACCAAAAAACACCTCCACTTCCGGTAGACGGCTGAACAAGCAATCAAACGTGAATTGTAATTCTGGGTCTTTGATGGGTCTACCACTGGGCAGTGTGGTTTAAATTCCGTAACTACATTTTAAGCACCTATTATATTTTGAAGCACTGTGCCAGTCATCCGCAGGGGCACAAAACTTAGCAATTCATGTATGGTACTCGCCATCAAGGAGTTACAACTTAAGACTGCACACCAAACAAATATACATAGCTTATTCTGCCTTGTTATTCAGATATCAGTCAAAATGAAAGGAGAATGACCGACAAAAATTCAAAGTGTAATTCTTCGGGGAGGAGACAGGGAGAAATCAGTAAGGCTGCATGGAAAAGGACACGGCATTTGAGATGAGTCTTGAAGGACGTGTTCGATGTTGAGCATTCAACAATGTTCAGTGGGTAATGCTGGGGCAGGAAGTTCATTCTAAGAAGGAGGTACAACATGAGATAGGTGTAGGGACTAGGGAACAATTCAGTTTAGCAGGTCAAGGTGTAGCCCTAGAAGAGTCATGAAAAGAAAATGTTGGGATACAGGCCTGTCACCATGGAAACCTTGATTATCAAGCTAAGAAAACAGTATTTTTAGTTCCATAAGTAATGGCAAGGATTTTGCATACAAAGAGAAGGACCTGACTCAAATCAGGTTTTAGTAAATTTATTTGGTTGTGAGCAGGGAGCGGCACTTAGTGCAAATAGGAGACAGCCATGATGGCCTGGGAAATAATATAATCTTGAGTGATGCAATGGGAGTTGGAGCGGGGGAGCTGGACATAAAAGCTAGAAGAGAATCAGAAGAGAATGAGTAAGGCTTGGTGACTGATTCCACGTGGAAGGGGAGAAAAGAATCAAGGTAGGAAGTACCCTACAGAAGGAAACACTTTGCTTTATTTTATAACTGCACGCCTCAGAAAATGATGTCACCATTATCAAAATTTGGACAAGAAATTATTCTCAGAAGAGAGGATATGTCTTTTCTGACATACTGATTTCGAGGCGCTGGTAAAACTTGCTCATAGGTCTGACCAACAGGGCATGGAAACGTCCATCTGGTAATGTGGAAAGGGGTCGGGCCAGAGCTATAGACTAAGGAGTCCTCTGCATCCAGGTAAGATGCATCAAAATCACAATCAGATTAGGGAGGGAGGAGAGAGAGAGAAGAGAATGAAGAAAAGTTGTGTGCAAAGTTGCACAAAATGAGCAAAGGAAGAAATAAGGGTCAGAAAAGGAGATGTGAGAGAAGTAGGAGGAAAGAGAGTAATGCAGTGTCACAAAATGCAAGGGAGGAGACTTCGTTCAACAAATATCTGTTATTGAGCAAATACTGTATGTCAGGCTTCAGTCCAGATGCTGGGACACAGTGGTGGGCACAACACAACGGCTCTGCTCTCAGGGTTCACAGTCTTCTAAGGAGTGTGGATGAACAGCGTGAAGCATTGCAGTGAGTTCAGGACGATGGGAATGGAGAAAAGACCACGAGGACCTTTAAGCAATGAACAGTTGTGAAAAAGACGTGAGTGGTTTAAGGCCCAAGGGTGAATAAACGTGTAGTGGCAGATGTAGTTACACAACTTTAAAATATGTTTAAGGATGGTAAAGGCCCATTGAACCAATTAAAAATTCATCTTCCCTCCTTACCTCCATTTCTCCTCTCTCTCTCTCTCTCTCTCTCTCTCTCACACACACACGGTCTATGATTCCACAGAAATCTTGCACACATGTTTTATACTGCATGGATCATTAACTTCCAAACCATCTATAGACTTATTTTATGAAACTCTGCATAAGCATTGGCCAGGAAAAAAAGAAGTGGAGCAAGGGGAAGAGGGTTGTTGAATTTTAACACTTCACCATATCATTTGATTAGAACCTTCTAACATTCAACAACACAGAGAAAACAGAATAATGCCTTGTGCCATAAAAAGCTTCTCCTTGGTTCAGAATAAACAGGCTTTTCACTACTACCCTTGTGGAGTTACTACTCCGAGTTTGCCTTATCCTTAATAAACCCCAAACTTAAGCTGGAGCCATGATACATCCATCACACAATACAAAAATGAAGAGGATTATTCACTGTACTGTTGTTGATTCCCAAACTCAGGGGCTTCCCAGGTGAAATTTGATACTGGGCCCCATACACAGAGGACAAAAAGAGACCAAAGAAAGAGGCGGACCACTCCAGATTGGCTGGTGGCAGGTTTACTAAGCAAGTGACCTTAAATACAAGGCTTGTCTTGGGCAAAGCAAGACGAGGAGATCTCCACACCTGCCCACCAGATTCTTAAAGGTTTACATAGAGGCTTTAACTAGGTTCAGTCACGTATACCACCCAGATGATCTCAACAAGTTACTCTCTCAAGGCTGTGTCCTTGAAAATGGCTTGGGCTGTGAGAAGAGTGGGCAGAACGTACATTCCAAGGACAGGGGACCGGGGGAGGGGCCTCTGATTACCCAGGTCCAGCTCTGGGTCAATTTGCGGCCCACGCCCACTCTACTACCTCCTCCAGCAACTGCTGAAACACCCACTTCCCTCCCCACTTTTAGCTGTAGACTACATCACATAACACCTGCCATCCCTACGTTACAGGGCACAAATTAAGGACACTGATGAACAATTTTATGGGGCTATTTCCTCTGACCTTCTTTCTGATTCTCTTTCAAGTACACCAGTGAATTGGCATCTCTCTCTCCACCAGTAGCAGGATTATGTTTGATTTTACAGCAGGGGAGCAAAATAATGGGAGTGGACAATGACATGAAAAATATATTTGGGGCAAGGTTTTGGGTTAATGTGGAAGCTGATGAGAGGGAGGGTAAAAGTGGGCAGTATGGTTCCGAAGAAAGCTTCTCTACTTGTATGAAGTCACTGACAAGCGTCCACTTTCTGTTCTGCGCGGTATTAAGTGTCAACTACAGTGACTTAGAAGTGGTATTAATCAGTTAGCATATTAAATGTATTACCTGTTGAAAAGAGTGAGAATGAGCTTTTTTTAGTTATTTTACTTTCAACTTTTAGCAACGCAACACAACCCTGCTCCCATCTTTCCTGCATTTCCCTCCCTACTTTCACTTTAGTGTAGTTTTCACCTGTGTTTCTCAACAAACTGTTTGTCACAGTATTCTGGCTCTAGAGTCAGGTCATAAAACACACACACACACACACACACACACACACACACACACTTCTCCAACTCCTGATTTCCCTCTCATCTTCATACATTCCTCTCAGTCTGATCCTCCAGTTAAATTTTGTTTAAATTTCAATTAAATCATTTTATAAACCTCCATCCAAGAGGCACATATTCAAGAGAAAAGCATCATGGTCACATAAGAAGTTATGCTAATGTCCCACTTATTTGAAAGGAAACAAGAGGTCAGGGACTACTGTTTTAGAACAAGAATTGAAACTAGAGTTGAAACCTTCAAAAATGACACTTTTCTCGTCCCAGGATTGTCCAGACTACCCTATATTTGAGCACAAATCACCAACGTACTAAAGCTTATGTTTGCTGAAAATAATATAGACTACATATCTGGGGATCATTCTCTAATATAAACTTGAAACAATTACACTAAGAACGAAAAAAAACGGTGCTTAAAAAAGGTGCTTCAAACATTTTTTTTCTTCTATAACAATTAACTCTAAAAACGTGTGAGTACAATTCAAGAAACAGGTGTCAAATCAATTCAAGCCAGAAAACACTTCCCTTTTGGTCCACCTGAGCCGAGACATAAATCAACATCTTTCTATTCTCCAAAGGAACAATGAACACATGTTGAGTCTAGAGATGGTACTGAAAGTTATTTTTAATACATCATACTCCCCAGATGTGATTTCATCTTTCTCATTTTATCCAGTAGAGATTATGGCCACCTATGGCACTGTGAATAGACCAGACGTGCTGATTCAATCCCCATCTGGCCAATTAAAGACTAGGCCCAGCCAAAAAGCTGTTATCGCTGAGCGGCCGGACGATGCAAGCCACCCAGTTGCCCGGACTTCTGATCCTACAACCCTCTCTATCTTTGAGTACCTACTATTGCCTTGTGCATGAGTAAGTCCCTGAAAGGATAGCTAGCTCCCTACCCTATTCTGAGTCAAAGGAACTGCAAAGACAGAGAGCCTATGAACTCAACAACTACTGAGCGCTCTACACTTAAACTGCCATTCTGAAAAATTCAGTCTCTTCAAGATTATGAGTATCGCTCATAAAATATATCCTAGACATACTTAGTTTGCAATGAGTGGCAGCTATTGTCACAAGGAAGACCTAAACTAAACATCATTACAAGTCAAATTTGGGGCTTCAAAGGTGACCATCATATTATTTTTTCCAGCCTACAAGGACATTTTCTTTAAAATTTCACATACTAAGAAGACTAGAGTCCTCCCAGTTACAATCACCTGAACTAATGGAGGGAAGGGAAGAAAGGGAATGTGTCCAAATCTCAATGTCCATAAATTAGGGTGATGGACTCAAGTTGAAGTGGCCCCATTTCCCTGGATATAAACAGGTAGAATGTGGAAATGCCTCTTTCGTTGCAACTTTACATCAAGTGCAAGTTTTTCATAGCCATGTGTGACTCCTCATCTTATATAATCTGGGAAATGTCCAGCTCTCAATCACTCTCAGCTTCCCTACAACACCCTTCATTCGATTTACGGCTCCTCTAAAAAACTATACACATTGAAGCTATCTAAAAACAAATCGATTCAACCGAAGAGGCTTTATTGGGTTGAGGGGGGTGGGAGATATCGTCCCGTATTTCGCTACGGATACCACTAAACTGATCAAAACGTGCCCTTTCCCTGCTTTCGCAGAATGCACAATACTCTGAAACCAAGCTCCTTGCACAGAGTGCCCAGTACCTTTCCAAGGCTGTACTATGTATAAATTATTTCCAAGGGTCACTGAGGACCATTTTCTCCGAACACACCAAACTGAAGCTGGCAAAAACAAGACATAAACGGTTCTGCTGAAGCATCTGACCTGGGAAACATTCCGCCTGTATATTACCAGGGGACCAAAACAGAGTTTTAATGAAGAAATGTTTGGGAGCATAAAGGCAACGTGGAGGGAGAGGATCAATACTATTTCAGCTCATTTATCCCCAGGTGTTAGGAGAAGGAAGTGTGTGGTCTAAAGTCACCTGGCAGATGCACCAACAACATGGGAAATTTTCAGAGAAGGCAAAAGTAGGCACAGGATCGCAGGGGACCCTGCCACCGGCGAGTTTCACACACACTTCAAACACCTCTTCTTCCCCGACCTGGACCTCGCATGCACCCCCTCTCCTTCGCACCCCCATTCCCGCCGCGGCCGCCTCCCCTTCCCAGTCCCACCCCGGTGACTGTTTCTCATGCAGCAGAGGCAACAAGCGTCCCCAGCCCGGGAAGGGGTTCCCGTCTGAGCTTGCAAGGGAAGGAGGGTAGAAGCGGGCGCCCGCTCCAATGCTTATTGCATCCTACCGCCTGTGGAGCTCGCCTCCTCCAGCTGAGCCGAGATGCTTTCCACCCTCCTCACATTCATCTTTGGGGACGCGGGGTGCAGGAGCGGGACTCGGGAGTCAACCGGCCCAGGGGTGTCTGGCGATGGGTCTAGCACCAGAGCGCCCTCGCCGCTCAGCCCGGGGGCGTCCGCCGCGCTGGGAGAGAGAGAGGCGACGGCAGCGGCGGCGGCTGCGAAGCGCGCGGAGCGGCGTGCAGGTGCGGGCGGAGGCCGGAGGGGGGCGCCGGGGGCGCTGCGCGGAGCTGGGCGGCGGGGCCGCGCGGGCGGCGGGCTGGAAGCGGGAGCCGCCAACCGAGAGCCCGGGAGCGAGGCGCCCCTCCCCTCTCCCGCTCCGCGCGCCGCCTCTGCCACCTGCGGCCGTCACCGGATGGGGGAGGGGGTGCTGGCGCGGGAGTCTGGCCACCGAGTAGCCAGACCCTAAGGAGACCGGAGGCGACTCCGAGAGTTGCCAGCGGGTCGTGAGCGGCGCCTCCCGGACCCCTTCTTGGTGCGCGCAGCGCCGGCTCTGCAGAGGGGCTCGAGGGCACCGCGCCTTCGCAGAGAACGCGCTGCCGGATCCCCCAGGGGCTCCAAGTCAAGGCTAGAGCTCGCGATGTTGCTGCGCAAAGTTAGGCTGAATTCGAAGGACACCAGAAGGGAAGAGCAAGGAGATGCCTTCTCCAGAACCGGGCAGAGCGCCAGAAAGTCCTGGAACTCCTAGACTGGAAACTTTCCCAATTGAAGTTAGACCCAGTCATGCGACTTGGCTAGGTGTTGGGAAAGGCAAGGCGGGCTCTTCCCACCCAGGGGCGCGGGCAAGGCCGAGATGAGAATGGCACCTTGGAGAGAGGGAGTGGAGGAGACTGGGGAGGCGTTTCGGACAAGCATCCATAGGGAAGGTTTCACTTGAGGGCTCCCTGGCAGCTCTGCGGGGAGGTGGCGCTTACCGCCCCGGGGAGTTCATCACGCAGTGTCACTTGCCCTCTTAAGCAAACCAAGGCCGGGGATGTTTGGGAAGATAAAGACAAATCAATAAACCACTTGTAGCCACGGTTGCTACTTGAGAAAACCAAAATCAAAATGCTGATTTCTGTGTCCCCAAAAGTCAAGAGCATGAAGCATCTTTTGAGAAGAAAGGTCAAGTTGACCAGTTCTCTGGGCTAACTGAAATAAAATTCCCTCCCACTCTCAACTGGCCATGATTTGGGTGGAAGCCATTTACGATTGTTTTTTGCAAAATCACCGGCTCTTCCTGTGCAGCACCCACACCCACCCTCAGACAATTTCACCAGCTGAAATCGTGCCCCTTACTCCGAGACTGTCTCAACTGCCACGTTCTCGTCCTTCTTGCCACCCCCAACCCCTGGAGAGACATACTTGATCTCTTGCGATGCCTCTGACTTTCGTTTCAGTTCATGGTTAACGGGAGTGGTACTGACACCACCATTACCTGGGTTCAAGTCTACTGCTTACTAATTTTGTGACCTGGTGCAAATTATTTACATCAGTTGTAACAACGGGATAATAACAGCGCCTATTTTATTGGTCTTTTGTGAGGATTTAAGGGAATCGGTGGATGTAAAGGGCTTAGGGCAGTGCCTGGCACACGGGAATCTCTAATTCTGCAGAAACTCTTTCCAGAAACCACTCTCACAACTTTTACTCTACAGATGATCACTAACACCTGTCCAGCTCTAAATTCCATCATTTTCTATCAGATAGCTTCTAAAGCTGTGTTGATTTGGGTCCAGCAGACTGGGTCAGAATCCCAGTTCCAACTGATACTAGTGGTGTGTCCAAGGGCTAATAACCTCCCTTTCTCATCTCTAAAATGTAGAAAGTAAAGCTGTCTGCTTCCATGAACTGTTGGAAAGATTAAATGAAGCAACATCTGTGAAGTGTTTAGAAAGGTTCTTGGCACATGGGTAGAGTTCAGTAAGAGCTGCCACTGTTATCACTATCCTGATACTTAGCTATCATCATTATCATCATCTTATTTTGTCATGATGAACTCAAAGGAGAAAAGGCGTCACCGCCTTTTCCACGACAAATATACCCAACCTTCCCTCACAGTGTGGGAAGTAATATACAACTCCACTTCCATCTGCAAAATACATAGAATACTTTGTTGGACCAACCCACTTTTCAAATTTTATCCAATGAGTATTTGTCTATTTTGATCCTACTAGGTGTTTATCCCTAGACTAGCTGTAAAGAAGGCAACACAATCAGGTAAAGTAGACACTGTGCTCAAGAACTTTGCAATAAATTGTTCCCAGAATACTTGTTTGGGATCTTGGGTACCATGGAATTAATTTCTTCTTTATACAGAATTCTTTCTCTTCATGTGGACCCTGTCATTGCCAAATATCACAGGGAAAATCATCTTTTTGTTGCCACCTTTACTATCATTTCTGGTATTTGGGACTGAAGGGCCAGGGTGACACTGCCTTGCTTACAGCATCTTATTGGCGCTTCAGATGTCACAACGGTTATAGAAAAGAGCTTCATATGCCACAGCATGTTGTGCCAGCCCACTGCTCCTCCTTAAAAGCTGTAGCAATCCCAGCCCCCCTCCCCTGCTTCATTCCCCCAAGATAAGCACAAAGATTCCCACAACTTCTTTGACTAACCTTAGATTATTCGTTGCGTAACATGGATACACACTGTCCCCTCAAGGAGCCATATTAAATGGTCCAGACATAGTAAAATGGGTGCAGATATAGTAAACTCACCACATGCCAGCCTTTAATCCCAGATTTCCTGAATCTTTACAAAACACTAAGAGGAAAGCACTGTTGTCATCCCTATTTAACTAGCGAAGACATTACAACTCAGGTGAACTGGTTTGCCAATTTTTCACCAGTACTAATCAATATTTCTAGGATTTGAACCCCCCAGTCTGACTTAAGAAGCCTCAAACTTAATTACCACACTGGACTACTACCCTGGTCTAGGATTTAGAAATTGTGGATTCTGACATTTCCCAGCTCTGTGTCCTTCAGAAACACTGATTGTTTCTAAGCTTCTGTTCCTCATCTGTTAAAAGAGGAATTTCTGCGTTGCAAGGTCGTTGTCAGGATTAAGTCAGGTGATGAAAGTGAAAGCTATATATAAACCTTGGAGTGTTGTAGAAGCATCCAGGATTGCTTTTATTATTGTCCTGATCTTTTATTGCCTATTACTTTTATTGTCTAGTCTTTTCTGAAAGCCCCTCACATTTCAGCACAATTCTCCCTTGCTCATCAGGACTTAATAACAATAATGGAAAAACTTCTAGTATTTAATCTTTTTGAGTGCTTACTATGATGACCCGGGTTAAAAACTCTACATCAGTATATCACTTAACACTCAGATACCACTTAACACTCAGAAGAATCACTTTATAGAGTTATTTTTACCCTGATTTTAAAATGAGACTGAGATTCAGAGAGTAAGTAGCCCGAGATCAGTCAGCTCTGAAGAGCTACAGCTGAGATTTGAACCCACATTTATCTGATTACAAAACTAGAGCTTTCAGTTTCTACTGATGGTTCTGAAACAGCAGCGTACATGAGAATCGCCAAAAGGGTAGGTTTGAAAACACCTGTGCTCCATCCCCCATGATGGATTCACTGAATCTGGGGTAAAGGTCTTGGAATCTAATTATTTTTTAATTAATAAATTTTGTTTTTTTAAAGCAGCTTTAGGTTTACAGGAAAATTGGTCAAAAAGTAGAGCGTTCCCATACACCTCCTCTCCTCCTGCCCAGTTTTCCCTATTATTAACATCTTGCATTAGTGCAGTACATTTGTTACAAATGAACCAATAATACATCATTATTAACTAAAGTCCACAATTTAAGATAGAACTGGTAGCCTTATGAAAAGGAGGAGAAAGAGAGGTAGCTTGGAGGAAAGGCCACGTGACGACAAAGCAACCGTCTGCAAGCCAGGAGGAGAACATTCCCCAGAAACCAAAACCTGCCCCAACCTTGATCTTGGATTTCCAGTCTCTAGAACTGTGAGAAAATGAATTCCTATTGTTCAAGCCACGCAGTCTATGGAATTTTGTTATGGCAGCCTGAGCAGACTAATACACACCTCAAGACCATACTTTGAGAAATCACTACTCTACAGCAGAGGTAACTAAGGCACCTGTAGCATCTGGGAGCTTGTCAGAAATTCAGAATCTGGGGCCCCATTCCAGACCTCCTGAGGCAGTATTCTTATTTTAACAACATTATCGAGTGGTTCTAGGTATGCAGATGAAAGTGAGACACTGCTCATCAAGACACTGATATGTGTACTGCCTCCCTGGAGGCACCCAGAGCTCAATGGACATGAGAAGGGGCTGGTGCTATAATCACAACCAATTTATAGCATTTTCCCCCAAGTGAGACGACCCTGTTTAATTTTCGTGGCAGTCCCTACTCAGATGGATATAATTGTTTATTGCCTCATTAGGTTTCAAGCAGCAAATACTCACAACCTTGATCATCTGACTACACCTGCAAATTGCTTTGTGACTCTTGATCTCTCTTGTGATTATAATAATCAGCAAAAATAATCTACTTTGAGATCCTCACATTAAAGGGAATATGAATATGCCACGATGAGACAAAAATGAGGTAAAAGTTTTAGGGCAGCAAGCTGAATTCTGACATTCCTGTAGGATTTCTATATTTCGTAGCTGAAGTGGTCTTTAGAGCTCTGAAAGGTAGGTCAGATTTTATTATCCCCATTTTGCAGATGAAGAAACGAGGGCCCATGCAAAGTATGCGACTTACTCGCATTTTCACAAGGAGCATGGGGTACAGCCAGGACACAAACCTTCATCATCTGACATGTTTCAACACGTGTGCTATAAGCCTTGCCAAGTTTATATAAGCTGGAGCACTGCCAAATGAACTGCAATTCTCTAAGCAGCAAAATTCAGATTTGCCTTGCAACTTCGTCTTTAGGATAAATCCATATTATAAATGTAAAATTATTATATCGCTTAGCTGCATTTCTCCTGACTTCTGAACTTCAGGCAATCCACTAACGACATTCTCTATGTGGCAGGAAAGGTGATTAGGGGATTTGCTGCGGAACAGAAATTTAGTGTGGCCTGGGAGCCCTGTAAGAACTGAAAGTTAAATCATTAATGAAGTTAATGCTGAAAAGGTTTTAACTAAATTCCATATCTCTAGGTTCTATATTTGAACTGTATGTTCTTATTGGGGGATATGTTCATTAAATTCCAAACCACTTTGTACCTTTTATCCTTGTATTTTCTTTAATTGCTCATTGTACTGCCTTTATACTAAAACCAGGTTCTTGGGGAGTAAGAATCTGCTAGTTTATCTATTAGCAGTTTGAATGAAACTATCCAAAAATGATTTCACTGTGACTAAATGAACCTGTTTCTAGGGTGTTCTTTTTCATCAAAAGTTGGAATTAGCTGAAAACTGAATTTCATTCTAAATCACTTATTTTCTTCAAATATCTGAATCAAACAGATTATGTCCTTAAAAAAGAGGAAAATGCATTTCTTTCTGTGTGTGTGTGTGTGTGTGTGTGTGTGTTTGTGCCTATGGTTCAAAGTACTGTATTATATTGCTGATAAGAAATTTGAATTGCTACATTGAAGACTTTTCAATAAATTGACCCTCTGCGGAAACAGATTCAATTTTTTTTGTTTTAAAATGTATTAGGAGGGTTTCCCTGGTGGCGCAGTGGTTGAGTCCGCCTGCCGATACAGGGGACATGGGTTCGTGCCTCGGTCCGGGCAGACCCCACATGCCGTGGAGCGGCTGGGCCCGTGAGCCATGGCCGCTGAGCCTGCGCATCCGGAGCCTGTGCTCCACAATGGGAGAGGCCACAGCAGTGAGAGGCCCGCATACCGCAAAAAAAAAAAAAAAAAAAAAATGTATTAGGAAAATTAAAATTCTTTCTTAAATTAGAAATGTTATAGGGAAAACAAGAATCTATTTTTTTCAGATTAAGGTAAAAAAAAGCCACAATTCTGAGCATGGATAACTCAAAAGTACGTTTGACAACCTGTCAGAATTGAATAATGAAAGGGCTGCGTAATACTTGTCAAAATAGATGAAGTAGTTGATGCTCCAGCTCAGGTGTTAGTTAACAACCTGTCAACAAATGGACAAAGGAGAGGACAAGGAAGACTGGGACCTTCAAGGTCTCAGTGCCATTAGGTTTTCAGAAGCCCAGAATCTTTTAGATGGGTGATGTTAACAAATGGTATCAAAGAATGAAAATCTGTGTTGGGATGGTGAGTACTTATAAAACAAGCACTCTAGGCTTCCCTGGTGGCACAGTGGTTGAGAGTCCGCCTGCCAATGCAGGGGACACGGGTTCGTGCCCCGGTCCGGGAAGATCCCACATGCCGGGGAGCGGCTAGGCCCGTCAGCCATGGCCACTGAGCCTGCGCGTCCGGAGCCTGTGCTCCGCAACGGGAGAGGCCACAACAGGGAGAGGCCCGCGTACCGCAAAAAAAAAAAAAAAAACAAGCACTCTAAGATTTGGGGCGTTTGTGGAAATGCAGTGAAAGGTACATGGAGGCAGACTCAGTCGTCAGCGAGAATTCAGGGCACAGGTGGAGGATGTGGGGATAAAGAGATAAGACGGCACTGTGACTGGACTACAGAGAAACAAGGTTATCAGACACGTCATTTATATTTTGCTTCCTTTATTGATTTTTGGCAAGTACCTAAATTTTATCCACAGTGATTAGAATAGCTATCAAAATACTCTCTTCCATTCATTCACACATTACCAAAGTTTAATAAAACAAAATTCATAAATTATTTGAGCAATCGTTTTCTCCCCCTAGGAAAAGGAATACTTGGATGGGTAAATCAGCATAACTGCATAAGCAGCAAAAGATTATACTGGGAAAATGTTGGTAGTAGATTAAATTTGGTATTACCAACTCCAATATTCTTAGTAAATAAAAGTTTGGTACAATAAAATAATATACAAGGGTCAGACTGATGGAGATGCACAAGTGACTAGGCATCTTTCATCATCTCTGAACCTTGATTTCTTTGTCTATAAGCAGGTGCTCTGCTTATCAACTAAATCTCAAAATTGTGTGTTCCTTCATTCAACACGTATCAAGCCAGGCACTGTGTGATATACAGAGGTTATAATGTAAGAAAAGGCTGACTTGCTTGCCTTCAAGGAGGTGACAATATCGGAGTGGATCTGCACATAAGTAACAACTGCAGTAAGAAGACTGAATTCTTACAAAACACCTACTGTGCACTTGGTGAAAGCACAGGCAAGTGTTAACCTATGTAATCCTCAGAGCTCCATAAGAGCATATATCAGTTAGTTTTGTCATATAAGAAACCTCCCCCAAACTTAGTGGCTTAACATAACAATTATTTATTTATTTAGCTTGCAATTCTGTGGTCTGCCCATTTAGGTGGTGCTCACCTGGGCTTACTCATGCCTCTGTGGTCAGCTGGTAGTGATATAGCCATCTCACATGTCATGAAGTTGGCTGGAGCTGTGGGGATAACTGGACCCTGTCTCCCTCATCATCTAGCCGACTGGCCTGGATTTCTTCATTTGGTGATGGTTGCCGGATTCTTAAGAGCAGCAGCAGAGAGTAGGTGCCACCGTACAGCACTTTTTAAGTATCTGCTTGGGACACACTTGGTACTGTCCCATTGGCTATATCAAGTCACAAAGCCAGCCAAGATTCAAGGGATGAAATAAGAATGTACCTTTGATGGCAGAAATTATAAAGTCATATTACAAAAGGCTATGTACAGGGAGGGGAAGAATTGTGACCACCTTCTCAATCTACTCTAGGGAGGTACTGTTAGTATCTCTGTGAGGCACAGCAAGTTTAAGTGACTATTCCAAGCTTATCAGGCTAGTGACAGAGCCAGGATTCAAACCAGGCAGTCTAGCTCAATAACCAATGAGTGTATCCTCTACACCACAGTACAAGTGCCACACAAGGCTGATTCATGTGCTGTGGGAAGATTCAGGAAGGGGCCCTAACTCAATCTTGGGTATTAGAGAAGCTTTCACAGAAGAGCTAATGTCGAATCGAAATCCTAACGGACAAGGATGGATTAACCATCTGAACAGGAGGAAAGGACAGGAACATTTCCTGTTAAAGAGACCACATATGCAAAGCACTAGAGATTGGGAAAGTTAATGGTACAGAGAGCTGCCAAGCTCTGTGGCAGGAGAGGGGAACTTTGGCCGGACTGTGAAGTTCTTAAAACCGAGTTATGGTTTAGGCTTTGATCAGAGACATTAGCAGCCCATTGAAAGGTTCAATCCTTTTATAGTCACCACTCTGGTGGCCATGAAGAGAAAGGATTAGACCAGGCAACACTGCAAGTAGGAAGATTATTTGCAAAGATCCTTCAGTGACCAGACAATAAAGTATGAAGGCCTGGACTAAGACGGCAGTGTGGATGAGAAAAAGACACATCGGGAAGATATTTAGAGGACAGGACATGATGACTAGAAAATGTGATGAAGATGTCATGATGACACCCAGTTTTTGGTTTAGATGCTGCTTGGATGATGGTACCATTACCTGAACCAGGAAGTCACAAAGTGAAAAAAGCATTTCATGGAAGGAAAGGATGTCTTTTGATTTGCATGTGTTGAGTTTGAGATGTCTACAGGACTCCATCCAAATGAGCATATCCACTGTGAGGTGGGAATGAGCCTTGAATTCCAGAGAGGGATGGGGATAGAGAAACAGATCTATAAATGACAGTCATCTGTATATGGAATGACTGTCCAGGGAGAATAATGTAAGAAAACGTTAATAATATATAGCATTTATTACCATTTTGTTCTGGACTGGGAACAATTTTAAAACACTTCACATTATTTAACAAGTTTAATTCTCACAACAAACCACTGAGGGGATATTCTTATTGTACCCATTTTACAGATGAGAAAATTAAGGAGCACAGCTACAAGGGGTTAAAGCCAGCATTCAAACCTGGGCAGTCTGGTACCAGAACCCATGCTGCTAATCATAAAGTTACACTGCTCCTCTGTGCAGAATGAGGCAAAATTCTAGTGCAAGATCCTGAACAATACAAATAGTGTTAAACTCTGGCTTAACACGGTGAGTGGGGAATAAAATTCCAATCTTGAAAAATGTAGATTCTTAATAAATGTGGGGTTGTATCATTCTGAGGTAGATGGGAAAAAATATGTCTCAATCGTTATGCACAATCACACAAAAAAGCGCATTACTAAAGACAGATAGTGAAAACTGTACCAAGTGATCATACAACAAACTGAAAAAGTCCCAAATAATCACAAAGTGGAGGGAGTGGGGACAGGAAGCATTTTCTAATTCCATCTCACGCCACCCCATCACTCCTCCCGTAGAAGATCATCATGTTAGTTTGCCCCACTGAAAAACTGGGACTGGGCACAGGATTGGAGTCAATTTTCAAATGCATTTTATCAGAATTCTGGCCAGCCCTGTGCCGTGGAAACCAAGAAAAGAATGTCCCAAAGAGGCAGTGACTACAGTAACAAAAGATAACAAGATGTCAAGCCCACAGAGACCTGAAACAACTTATCCATTGTATTTAGGACTAAGGATCATTAGTGACCTTCTTACAAGAGTTAACAAGCAACTCCTTGTTCATATGTTTAAGGCTGCTCTTTGAAAATTAACATCATTTTATTTTTCAGGCTAAAGTTATGCATGATTGGTATTTCCAAGTAATGCTGTAGGAAGAGCTACCATTTTTGAGCACCTATCTTATGTCAAGTTCTGAAATTGGCACTTGTTATTATGTCTAACAACTACCTACAAGGTAGCAGATTTCCCTTCCATTTGACAAATGAGGATACCCAGGTTTAGAGCAATGATCTGAGATCACAAGTCTGATCATTAGTAAAACCAACATGCCATGTCAGAAATCGCAAGTTCACAGACCTTGTGTTTTTCACTACACTGTAGAATCTCTGTTGAGTTCCTGTGACACAAGAGGGTAGGAATGCATAAATGGTATCTGCTGATTTAAGGATCTCCTTTTAATCAATTGTTCCAACTCTGTCTCCCTTCACAATTTTGGCTGGCAATTCTAAACCATTCCAATTCAAGCATCCTCTAGCTTCACTGGGGGAGATGTTTTAATAAGTAATAAGAGGGTCAGAAGCTGAAGACAGGATGAGGATAAAGAAAAGGTTCTGATATCTTATCTCTTTTTTTCTGGAAAAGGTAAGATGGATGGTGGGTAGTGCCTCTTCCCTGTGGTTTCCAAGCCAGGGCAGTTACTGAAGCCAGCATTTGACAATGGGACCAGTTCAACAGTCCAAACCCAGCCTCCATCTGAAACTACTCAGAGTGGAGTAAGTTCATTTATACAGGTAAATAAAGGACTGAGAAAACCCTCCAAAGAGGAGTTTTGAAGTGGTCTTTGGCACGTGGAGTCTGGGGCTTTTTTGGACCTCAAGATCCCATGACTCAGCTCATTTTAACCTAGTTCTTGTGCTTGTAGGTGTAGGCATTTTGATGGCATCTAAAGGGTGAAGGGTCTGTAGTGAATAGAAGATAACCCATAACATGGAGCATTCCTTCTTGAATAACAGAATTTTTAAAGCTATTTAGACATTAAAAACTAGCCTTTGTTTGACACTTCTTATGTAGCAGACACAAAAAAATAAGCATATGTATTATACACATATATATATCATATATATCATGAATTATGTCATTTAATACTCGTATGAGGAAGGTACTACCAATTGCCCATTTTACAGAAGAAAAGACTGAGGTAAAGAGAGATGAAGCATCTTACCAATGCCACTAGCTTCTCCGGGTAGTTGATAATCTGGACTACCAGCTAAGGAGGATAAATAAAAATAAGTCCAAAAAGAAAAGTCTAAAGATCATTAATAAAACATATCAGGGCAAGAATAATCAAAGTATGAAACGAGAAGGCTGCTGGGTCTGAAAAGAAATCCACAGGGGTAGCAGAGAAAACTGGGCCAACAGGGAAACATCACTAACTCTAGAGTGAGATGAAGTGGATGTTTACATCTGTCAGTTATATGTATATGAGTTTCAGTGGATGTTTAACTTCTCTTACCATTAGTTTTCTCATCTGTAAGATGAGAGTTGCAAGTCTTCTCTGCAGTGAAGTGAGTTTTAAATGTGATGGTGTGTGAAAAAGACCCTAGTAATTTGCATATTTTATATGTTAGATCTTAGAACAACTTAGAATTATCCATCTGTCCAATGAATTAAAAGCCCAGGGGGTCTTACAGTAAGTATCATCAAAAGAATAAAAGTTAACGAGACAATCTGGGATGCTAGGTGAGCATGAGAACATTATTTTTTTAATTAATAGAAATTGAGCTGATGGTACATCATCATGGATCAATAACTAAGCAGATGGTAAATGTAAAACATAATCATTGTTTTTGGTTACCAAGCCGAATGCAATGGTTTTACATTGTTAGAAATGAGTACAAATCATGCTTGGGATTAAAGGTCATTTTCTGATCATGAACAGCAGTGCACAAAATTATAATAGAGCTGAAAGCATGATGTGAGTGTTCTAACAGGAAAAGGTGTAAAGTTCCTGATGGCCCAGAGCAAAGTTAGGCAGATGAAACCTTCCTTTTGCCTCATTTCTTTCTCTCTCTCAAAGCACTTTGTTCCTTTCTTAAATAGGATTTACCAGAAATTATAAATAAATAATTTGTGTGCATTTAACTGTTCAGTGACCATCTCCCAACACACACACATAATTATAGTCTCCAGAAGGACTGGAATTACTGTAATCACTGGTTTTTGGACAAGTGGATATTTGATGCCAGCCCCAGTGCCAAGCACAAAATAGACACTCAATTAAAAAAAAAAATCTGTTGGATAAAAAGACGAATGGTTCGTTGTTGGTTCTGAGTTATCCTTTCTGCTACACCTCAAGGCACAACGCACAGTCAAGAACACCTCATTATTTTCACACAGTGAAAGTACTGCACTTTGTAAGCTTCGCTGGAGCATTACTGAGGCTGATGTGCATACTACCTGTGGGTGTAGCAGGGGGGCTGCCTCTGAAGAGGTGCTGGCCTCTGAAGCTATTCGGGAAGGAGAAAACAGCATTAACGGGGGTGTTCCAACCCCAGTGCCCCCGCTGAGGCATCCTCAGTTCAACCTGGAAGCGCAGGTGACTCTCCCTGACACCCCACTAAGTTCCAGGGTTCCCTTTGGTCTTACTGTTGTCTGGTAGACACAGCAGACTGTCCTCTCTAGACAACCGTTGGTGGCCACTCTCTCCCCTGCGGTGGCTGCCCAGTTGGTTTAGACACACACAGTAAAAGTTCTCACTCATAAGCCCAGATGGATGAAGGGCAAAGACTCTGGGTGAAGTTCAGAAGGTGAATCTGACCTTGACCTCATGAACAATGCCCTCAACACCTTTCTTAGTTCACCTGATATGTTCAGACCACTTTCTAGGACTCTAATAATTCTCCCTCTGTAATCCCTTCCTCCAGGTTCCAGCTCAGGATATATCTTATACCCCTGCCCTTATTATCTTCTTGAATCTAACACTGAAATTTGATGGACAATCACAAAAGTTCTGATCACAGTTGGCCCGAATTATGAGCAGCAGGACAACTGGATCGTTGTTCCTCAAGAGAAAGACAAAAGATTTTGTCTTCTGAAGCACAGTCATGCTCTCAGTATTCTGTGAAATTAGATGATAATGAAAATGTCTGTGTTATCTACCAGGGAAGGTCAGTGCCCCATCCTCAACCCAACAGGCCAAATGACTATGATGCACCCCCAAAAATTAAATAAATAAAAAATAACGGAAGGAAGGAAGGGAGGGAGGGAGGGAGGAAGACAGGAAGGAAAAAGCTAGCTGCAAATTCCATTATGCTTCCCATATTTTCATTTACCTCTCAGATGAGGGAACAGTAACTCAAACTATCATCAAAAGGTATAAAAGATCAGATGATCTTCAGGGCTAAATACAAATCTGTATTTCTTGGGGACCAGGCTCATCTCAGGAATACTTATAAAAAGAGAACAATTAACATCCACTCTATGATTTATCAAATCTTCCTATTTGCCTGGTGTTTTGTATCGATCCACTCTAAAATCTTTCATGGGCATGCCGAAAGTCAATTCAAGGCCCAGCTGCCAGTGTCCCACTAGACATGATGAGGTGGATTTTCTAACACTGTTTTAGGAATCAGAACTGAAGCTCTGTTTTCTAAGACACACACTTGCTTCATCCTAGCTTTTCTCCCTTCTTTAATTCTGCACTGAGGTTCTACTTGTTCTGCACTAAGGTTCTGAACTTATTGTGGACAAGTTCACCTGAGTTTTAACAACTAGTTTTAAAGCCTAGGAAAATATCATTAAAAAACATATAAGATTAACAGAGTTATCGATCTGGCTGATAAAATTTTGAGAGGTCAAAGTCTTGAAACTTCAAAATAGCAACATGAAGCCTTTGTAAATTTTTAGTCCTGGTTCTTATTAAAAATAAATCAACGTAAGGTAGATAGCTAGTGGGAAGCAGCCTCATAGCACAAGGAGATCAGCTCGGTGCTTTGTGACCACCTAGAGGGGTGGGATAGGGAGGGTGGGAGGGAGGGAGACGCAAGAGGGAAGAGATATGGGAACATATGTATATGTATAACTGATTCACTTTGTTATAAAGCAGAAACTAACACACCATTGTAAAGCAATTATACTCCAATAAAGATGTAAAAAGAAAACAAGATAAAAATAAATAAATCTTGTTTTATACACACATAAATACTGTATATATACATATGTAATTATATTATATATATATACAATTAAAGGAATTGCCTTCATTAACATTCATTTGCTCTGATAGGTCTAATATATTTACTTTTAATTTCACTCATAATACTGTTTTCCTCCCTGGAAGCATATTTATTTGTAATTAAGAAATTAAAATAAGAAATTTTACAGTTTGGTAAATAAAATTATAAAGGCAAAGAAAAGCACATAGGAACTAAGAGTTTAGACATTAGCCAGAAGGCTAATCTTATCTCGCCTTATGTCACCTCATACCCATTTAACAACAGCTTTTTTTGGCTTGGTGATAAGAACACAAGGACTACTACAGAAATGATATTCTTAATTTCCCCATATGTGGCAATCCTTTCACAAGGAATTGCGAGAATAGAGATTCCATTTAAAATGTTGCTTCTAACAGAAGTTAACCAACAGAGGCAGACAAAAGTGCCCCCTCCTGCCACACGACGACTGGGATGAACAACGCAAATTGGAATGGCAAAGATTAACTTTAGATCCTGACATTCCTATATGAATAATCCTGAGCTAAATTCTCCCTCTTGATGTCAAGGAACACACACTCTCTAGGCATTTTGGTTAGCAGTCTCTCCACCCACTACCCAGATTCTCTTTTTCTGAGATATGTTTAGATGTTGGAGAGAATCACGTGATTTTCTCCAGAAATCATCCTCAGGCAAATCGAGTTATTTTGAATCATTTACCCACAGCAGACATTGCAGGAAACTCTCCGAGTGTGTGCAGCCTGCACTGACCGGGTCCCCCTGCTCTTCACCTTTCCTGCTCTGCAGATGTGATCTGGGAAGGGAAGTCGAGCACCAGCTCCGTGTGACATCATGAAGCTAATGGTATCTAGCCTGTGTGTAGGAAGGTTCAGAAGTCAGAAGTAGCATCTTCAGGTCTTGGGGTAAGTTTGAGATATTCAGAAGCTACACAGAGCTTCTCATGATCCTTTCAAAGTTATCTGTGGGTGGTGGTATTTGGGGATCCTTCCCACAGACCAGCCTACAGAGGCATGAAAGACAGAACAGAAGTAACAGCCTCAGCTAGACAGCAGATGCTGGTGCATTTCTCTTCTCCTGCTCCCCCCGCACTCTGCATAAATTAAGTCCTCAGTAAGTATTTGCTAAGAACCAAGGCTTTTTCAGTAATCTAAATAGCTTTTCCTTCATCTTCCTTATGTGACAATGGAATTGATGTCTTTTTTTTTTTTTTTTTTTTTTTTGCGGTACGAGGGCCTCTCACTGATGTGGCCTCTCCTGTTGCGGAGCACAGGCTCCGGTCGCGCAGGCTCAGCAGCCATGGCTCACGGGCCCAGCCGGATCCTCCCGGACCGGGGCACGAACCCGTGTCCCCTGCATCGGCAGGTGGACTCTCAACCACTGCGCCACAAGGGAAGCCCTGATGTCTTATTCTTTTGCAGGGTAGGCGAGAGCATCAAGTTCACTCAGTGCTTTTCACAGGGTACAGAAAAGTCCAGAGACTGAGCAGCTTGACTACAATTGCCCAGTCAGTTCCAGTTCCAACCAAGACTCTAGGCACCTGTGGGCACTTGACCCTCTGCCTCCTCAAGGTCTGTGCCCCTTGCCCCCAACTTGCCCTAGTTCACTGGCCTTCTTTCCACCCTCAGGACCTTCTGTACCATATTCTCTCTACCAGGAACTTCTGCTCACTGCTTCTAAGTTGTTCCCTCCTATCCTTCAACTTTCATTGCAAATCTCACTTCCTTAGAAAGTTCTTGACTTCCCAGGATAAAAGACATATCCCATCCTCCTATCTATTTCTCTCTCTCTAATTACCTTGTTCCTTTCTTTCCCAGCATTTACCACAAATGTTAAATCCATATTTTTGTGTGTATTTACTTGCTTAATATCTATTTTCCAACTCTTTCTCCCTCTCTCTCTCTGTCCCTCAACTGTAGTCTCTTGGAGGACAAGAATCACATTTGGTTTTTTTCCCCAACAGATATCCAGTGCCAGGCTCAGCGCCTACCAAAAAATAGCTACTCAATAAAAAACTTTTGAGTAAAAAGACCTGTGTCTGCTGTTATTCTTTCTTCTGCACCAGAATGCACAGTTGTCTCCCTTCAATAAGATAACTGATGATACAGTCACCTCATCGGCTGATTTTTCTGAATCATTTTGGCATTATACAGGGCGTAGTTTAGTCTGAAGACTCCATTTCTAAATACAACAACTGGACAACTAATCATCAAAGGAGGGAATTAAAGGGAGAATCAAAATACCATGGCATTGCATCTGTTACCTTAGGATGCTGCTTTCTCCAATGAGGGTAAACAAGGGAGCAAGAGTATTGAAATAATACAAATGAACATTTGAGTACACATTCCAGGAAACAGCAGAGGAAAAAACTTGGAATTAGGAAATATGACAAGTTTACAGTTCAGATCACACCTCAAAAACAAATAATGATCTATTTGGGGTACATTAAATAAGGCGAATTAAAGTTTTCCACTCTCAATAGTTTCTCCTCATTTATGAAGTATCATCTTATTCATCATGAAAGCCCTTCAAGGATTCCCTAGTGCCTTCAGGATAAAGCCCAACTTCCTCTGAAGGATATGTGTGTGGCCTTCCACAATTCATCCCCTCCCTTTCCTTTGGAGTCACATCGAAACATTCATCCACTGGCCCTTACCCTCTAAACACACAGAAATACTGTGCTTCCCATTAGCCACAGTCTCCTACAACTCCAGGCCCTTGTATGTGTCAAGCCCAAGTAGGGAGGGCCAGTCCCCATCTTGATCACTTGTTCACTTTAGTTCTGCATTAGTTTTGTACTGCTGCTGTAACAAATTACCACAAACGAATGACTTAAACCAACACAAATGTATTATCTTATACCTCTGAGGGGGTCAGAAGACTGAAATGGGTTTCACTGAGTTAAAATCAATGTGTCAGCAAAGCTGCATTCCTTTCTGAAGGCTCTAGGGAAGAATCTATTTTCTTACCTTTTCCAGCTTCTGGAGACCACCTGCTTTCCTTGGCTTGTGGCCTCCTTCCATCTGAAGCCAAGAACAGGCAGTTGAGTCTTCCTCACATTGCATCATTTTGACTCTGACTTTCCTGCTTCCTTCTTACATGTTTAAGGATCCTTGTGATTACACTGGGCCCACCCAGATAATCCAGCATAATTTCCCAATTTCAACGTCAGCTAACTGACAACCTTAATTCCATCTGCAACCTTAATTCTCCTTGCTATATAAATTAATATATTTACAAGTTACAGGGATTAAGACATGCATACCTTTGGGAGGGCCATTATTCTGCCTACTACAAGTTTAAAGTACACCTGAGCTTCCATAAGTTATTTGATGACATTCCCCTTGTGAGTGACAGAGTTAGATGCTCCTCATCTCATCTTTTAGCTCTAATGTATTCTGCTACAATAGGGCTTATTATTTTGTATTAAAGTCACTGATTTATAAATACATCTTCTTCGTAAGACTATTTCAGGCCTGAATCCTAAATAAAAATGGAGCTGGTGAGACTAGAAACCTAAGGACACATAAAACTCCTGAATTTTATCTTGAAAGCAATGAAGAATCGGGTAAAGATTTAAATTGGAAAGTGGCATGATCCAATCTGTATTATAGAGTGATAACTCTGGCTGTAACATAGGGACTTTATTTTTGTGCATCTTGAGTTACCAGGAGAATATCCAAGTAAAGATATTTAGGAAACAGTTATATACACAGAACTAGAAGGAATCATTAGTATAAAGACTTTAGAAGTTTCAAATGTGTAATCTTGGATCACCTGTGGCCCTTGACCCAATGTATTTGCCTACAAGGGTGTGAAAGAAATTGAATTTCAAGGTCTTCTGATGGGATGTGTGCTCTTCAGTTTGCCCTAGTCCCCACTATTATTTTTTTATACCTTTTGTTAGCTAACTGGTTCCTGAAGGCATTTGAGTTTGATGTCTTGATGTAGTTAGTGCTGCCAAATAAAACATATGACATCCAATTAAATTTAGATTTCAGGCGAACAATGAATAATTTTTTCAGTATGTCATATTTTTATTTGATAAAATCTGCCAACACTGGATACAGCTGATAATTTAATTCAGGGGACTGGATGGCATTAGCAAGGATAGCGAACAGAGTAAGAAGCGAAGCAGGTTCTAGATGGTACCTGGCACACAAAAGACAGCCAATATATACCATTAATGAATAAGAGCCAAGGGCAAAAACAGAGAAATATCAACATTTAAGGAGTGTTTAGGAGAAAGGAGAAAAAGAACAGAAGTGCCTAGGTGAGGTCAACAATGTCCCATGCTGCAAGGATATCAAGCAAGGAAAAAACTGAAAATTTTCCACTGGATTTGTGACAAGGACATCATAGGTGTCCTTGGAAGAACATTTTAATAGAGCAGCTGGGCAAAATACTTACCTCCAACTGAGGAAAAGAGGAAGAGAGAGCAGAGACAGAATATATAACTATTCAAAGAATCTTGGCTATGTTGGAAATGAATGATGACTCGAGTTGTAGCTAAATGAGACATGGAATCCAGAAAACTTTGCCTTTTTTTTTTTTTTTATGGGTGAGGTTTAATCACTTTAACTGTTGATGAGAACAAACCAGCAGAGAAGAATAACTTAAAGATATGGAAAGGAGAAGGAATCATCACGAACAAGATATAATCCATAACCCAGTTACGGATGGGTGTCCATGCACTGGGTTTTGGTAGAGGGGATTTCTAGATGAAGGCTCCTACTTTTTTCCTGGGAAGTAGGAGTGAGCTCATCTATTGACCTCGAGTGTGGCAGGAGCTGGGAAATAGGTTCCAGTAATCCTGGAGAAGGTTTAAGTTGCCATGAGAATCTTAGGAAAGGGAGCTGGATTAGGAAATTGAGAAATACTGAGTAGAACTGAATATTCTGATGGATTGAAAACTACATTCAACTCCAGAATGTCCACCAGGGTCCCGACAATCTGTAGGGCTCTTGGCCTCCCTTTCCATGAGGACTCGAGTCTTTTCCTAGGGTCGTGCTTCAACATGAAGGGAATCTGGATCCATATTCTATGCCCCTGCCTTAACTCTAGGATATTAAATAACCAAGGGGTGCTGTGAAATGATGGAAATTAGCAATCCAAGAAGGGAGGAAGGGAATAAAATCAGGGATAGCTGTGAATCTTGAGCCTTTCCTGCCTAGATTCATCTCTTCACATCATTTAGAGATGCTGTATTTGTGCTTGTCAGTTTTTTAAATATTTTCTATTTCTGACTCTTTCTACAACATTTAATGAAGTATTTAGTCATTGTTAATTTGAAGAGAAATTTACTGCTTAATAATCCAACCTAAAATTTCACATGTTTCATATTTTAGATGATACTGCATTCATTTACTCATTTTAACGATTCCCTTTTGAATGCCTTCATATGCCAAGTGCTCATATTGTTAAGAAAAACTGAGTACCTGCTCTCAGAAAGTTTAAACAAATTCAATTATTTTAAATTAACCTATACTTCAGGAAAAACTAGTCACTAGTATGTGACTTAAAAATCCAATGCAAAAGCAAAAATATAAAAACTAAGTGAATTAGGTAATGGCTAGTTCCCTTATAAGGGTCCACCATAGGTACTTTTAAACAGGCTCTCCTGGAGTATATGAAATATAATTGGATTTAAAGACCCTCAGTGTATCTACAACTCTTTAGGAAGATATTCATTATGTTGAGAAAGATGTATTGGTCTCTGCCAAGTCAGCCCTGTGATTCATACATATATTTATGTGCATTCATTATAATCTACTTCTCCTATCACCCTTCCTTCAAGGGCATTGGTAGATATAAGGGGAAATTGTGTGGGTGCTTAACTGAAGAGCATCTCAATGCTGGTGAACTCTCTCCCCTGTTCAATTTTTCCCTTGTTGTTCTCTTATTTATTCTATCAAAAGCTGCCTTGGGGACATGTTTTATTTGGTGCTGACACTGTGCCTGGGGAGTGATATCAACGAATGAAGAATTATTGACACGGCAGTTAACTCCCTGAGTGTAGAAACTTTGTCTCTTGCTCAACATTTTGTCTTATTTACATTTTACAAACAGAGTGCTTATTATGTCCCTGGTACTAGTCTGAAATATTTACAAATATGAAATCATTCAACACCAAAAGCAACCCTACAAAGAAGTGCAATCATAATTTTTCAAGTGAGAAAATTGAAGACTGAGGCCACAGAGGTAATGAATAAAAACATTTAGATGTGAACCCAGGCAGTCTGGCTTCAAATCTTGTGCCTGTTACCATTATGCTGGGCTGCTGCCTAACACTATGATGTCACTATAGAACTTTTCAGGCACCAGGCACAGTGTCCACATACTGTAGATGCAAAATATATATATATATAACTAAATGATAGAGGAAAATAATAGGCTCTATTTCCATGCTCTGTATCACTAAACCACCAGTTCTCAAAAATCCACATCTCACCTACTTCACCCCCGAGAAAAAAAGGATCTAATGTCAGAACCTCTTTAGTGTTTCCTTTCATAGAACATATAATTATTATATGCCTATCCTGATAAATACACTGGTGATATATTTTTTTTCTTTTTTTTTTTTTTTTGCGGTACGCGGGCCTCTCTCTGTTGTGGCCTCTCCCGTTGCAGAGCACAGGCTCCGGACGTGCAGGCTCAGCGGCCATGGCTCACGGGCCCAGCCGCTCCGCAGCACGTGGGATCTTCCCGAACCGGGGCACGAACCTGTATCCCCTGCATCAGCAGGCAGACTCTCAACCACTGCGCCACCAGGGAAGCCCCACTGGTGATAATATTAACTGACCTCCCAAATAGTGTAGGATGAAGTCTCATTGAGATGAGTCAGATATGGTTCTCGCCTAGTTGTGTCAGCTGCGGAGGCCCACCATCATTTTCCTCTGAAAACACAATATTCTATTTCCAAGTAACTACTAGAATATTCTGAAATTGGATTAAACTAAAAGCAGCCAACATAACAATGCCTCAGCTACATATATGCACCTTTTCAGTGATTACTGTCAACTACTAAAAGATTGGAACACCATCTGAATATTATTACTGCTTCTCATGAATGAACAGGCATTTTCAACTAGGGATCAAGCACCACAAAAGTGCTATAAAACAATATGAATTGGAAGGTACGGAGAGATACAAAAAGAAGCACAAAGAAAGGAGGATAAGATAATAGTAACTGCTTTCTCTGCAAAGAGAGACAAATCAAGAAAGCTTATGTTTCAAGAATTTTTATAGAGGGGAGTATTTCCATGACAACTGAGTACTTAGTTATTCTAATTGCAGGAGAAACAGAGCATCTAAAAACTCAGGAAATATGTTCCAGGCACACAGAATAAATCCCAGCTAAACTAGGAACACTGGTGTTTCATTAAAAGCAGTGAAAATTCACCACCAGACCTTTTATTTTAACTCAATATTTAGAAAGTGACTATTTCTTTATTTCTTTTTTTTTTTTTTCTTTTTTTTGCGGTACGTGGGCCTCTCACTGCTGTGACCTCTCCCGTTGCGGAGCACAGGCTCCGGACGCACAGGCTCAGCGGCCATGGCTCACGGGCCCAGCCACTCCGCGGCACGTGGGATCTTCCCAGACCGGGGCACGAACCCGTGTCCTCTGCATCGGCAGGCGGACTCTCAACCACTGCGCCACCAGGGAAGCCCTAAAGTGACTATTCCTTAAGATTCTCTAGATTGTTTTAGACAAGATGCTAGCTCTTAAGTTTGGCTTGAGAGGCACGTTACTCTACACATCCACAACCTTTATCTCCACCTTAATTTTTGAAAATTAAATTGATTGAGGGAACTAGGCAATGTTTTCACACTGAACCTGATAGAAATGTGACAAAATCACGGAGTTTAATTCAAATTAATGCTAACTAAATGGCTTGATTTAACAGAAGAGTAACCTCTCTCTTAAATGCACAAAAGACATTATAAACAAAATCCTATTTCAGTTTATTCTAAGACTTGTTTTAGAACTATCATATACTAGTTAAAGTCATCTAAGGCACAGCAAGCTGACCTAAATTAACAAGTCTAGTCTGAGTTTAACTGAAATATGCAAGACAGACAATAATGACTCTTTTTAATGTAAGGCCATGCTAATCCAAATGCACCATTTTCCCTTAGAGAAATTCTCCTGTGTGGCATGCAGATCATTGCCTCAAATATGGAATTCCTTTCTCACTCTCCTGAAACTTATTTCTCCTGACCCTTTCAAGAGTTCTCTATTTTCAAGTTGGGAGTGTAGGTTATCGGCAATGAATACATACAACTGAAGTGGTAATGAATGCATGGTCTTTAGAGTTAGAAAACTTAGGTTCTAGCCCTGCTTCTGCCACTTTTTCGCTCTTGATATAGGTGAAATCATTTTACTTCTCTAAATCTCAGTTTTCTCATCTGTTTAAAAGAACTGAAAACATATCCATCTAAGATGTTGACTCAACAAATTTCACTGTGCACCAGGCAAGAGTTTAAGCACGGGAGATGAGGCAGGAGATAGGTGGACCCCAAGCTAGGCATTTACAACTGGCCTCCCATTTACTTTTCATGGGGCAGGAGAAAGTGGGCTTCAGGCAGGACACTTAGAACTAGTCTCCTGTTTGCATTTCCTGAGACAGGAGATAGATGGGCTCCAGGTTAGACATTTAAAATCAACCTCCTGTTTGCTCTCTGAAATGGAAGTAACAGCAGGAACAGGGTAAACAGCCAGGTTTTGTCTCCTGTGGACACCTTAAGGTAACAGTCATGGCAGGGACAGAGAGGGGCTAAACGTTGTTTGAGTAAAGGCTCAAGAGGTCATATAAACCATCCTTGGGGCAAGGGAGACACTGCACATGCACAGAAAGGCTCCTTGGGGGTCAAAAAGGAGGGGGCACCACTACATAATATGTGATGCTAAGGTCATCCCATAGGACTCTGGGCTGAAATCCAGCTTGGAAAAAAATTGTGCACCCATGTTGGGGCGGTTCGTAGGGCAGGTCAGGTGTGGAGAAAGAAACCAGGTAATTGGCCAAAGGTAAACAGAGACCCGGAAGAACTGCCCTATATAAATGACTTCACCGCCTCTCTACTGCACTCCTCATCCGGGAGGATGCCCACACCCTTCCTCTCCAGGTGTGCATCTCTGCCTCGCTTCTATATTAACTAAACAAACTGTTTCTCTGTGTGCTCTCCCACTTGTTGTTGTGCTATGTCTCTAATAATAAACTTTGCGCCAGTTTTTACAGTTTTTGCCTCCGAGAGAAATGCATTTTTCACTGGGGGCAAGAGCCAGGGGGTCTAGTGGCCAGGATTCCTGGTTTTCATCCAGGCTACCCAGGTTCAATTCCTGGGCAGGGAATCAAGATCTTGCTTCACGCCACCACTCGTTGCTGCCTCTCCGAGATCAGAGGCAAAAAGAAAAATAAGTCTATCACTGCTTTTGAGAAATAGTCTAGTAAAGAAGACGGGTCTTGATTATATATTTGGAATACTAAATGATAAAGTATATTATTAAGATATAAACAGAACTAGAGGTATAAAACAAAGAATGTTGCCCACCAACCAGTTCTACAAGGATCAAGGCACTAGCCATTGTAGTCACTGACCTACGGTACACCCTGAAAGGGCTTCAGGAATAACAGGATGAGGCACTCTGTGCTTTGGGAAAACAGGCAAAACAGGCCCTTAGATAGTTAGATATTTTTCAGGGAAAAATTTTATGAACCCAATTCTTGCATCTTCCCATACTTAGAAAAGCACTAAAATTATTAACTGAAGTATCTGTTCCTTGTGACTAGCAATAACCTTCTACCTATGCTTGGTTGCAAGTACTCCTTAGTCAAAATAAAGACATACACACACATACCTCACCACACACACACACACACACACACACACACACACACATATACACACACACAGAGGCTTCTCTCCCTACCTCTTCAGAGCAGTTCCTCAGAGCTACCTGAGAGGCTGTCTTTCAGGCTATAGTCCTCAGTAAGGTCCCTGAATAAAACAAACTCACAGCTCTCACACTGTATAGTTTGTTGTTATTATTTTTAAATTTCAGTTGACAAAAGATAGGGGATAACTCTTCTTGGCAAAGATGGAAACAGTTATTCAGAGGCAAAGACATTTGAGCTGTCCTACAAAACGAGTATACCTAATGGAGGGAGGAAGTAGGAGAGAAGGGGAAAAGGGAGACTGGGAAGAAACAAAAATGTATGCTCAGGTCCCAAGGCTTGAAGATGAATGACTCAAAGTTCAGTGAGCTGGAGCATATAGGAAGCCAGGGTGTGGTAAAGACAGAGGAGAAGGTATAGGCCAGGTTGTGAAGTGTTTAATATGCTGTGTTGAGAAACTGGGAATTTTTCCACAGGAAAATGGGGAGATGATATACATTATGACAACCAGGAGTAACACAACAGGACATTTTTTCCCATCCACTATAATCTGAAGCAAGAACTGATTCAACTAGCCCTAGAGCATAAATTCACTCAAATCCTTCATGATGAAGTCAGAAGTTGGTGGCAAGTGAAGTGACCAACTTGTTCCCCGGGATTTTCTCAGTTTTAAAAATCCCACTTCCTGGGAACCTTCTCAGTCTCAGTGAAACTGGGATTTCCCAGGACTTCCCACATTTTAGTAATGGAAGTTCTATGTCCCAGGACCCTCTCTTTCCAAGGCCTGGGCAAACTGAGACAGTTAATCACCTTAGTTCTAGTTGTAAGACTGATGGTGAGAGTGATGGGAATAGATAGATCCTGACTGCAGTTATGCGTATGAGTTAAGCTGCTCTTAACTACATGTACAAACAATTCTTTCCACAGTCCTGGGAAACTGGAGGTATATATATATATATATATATATATATATATATATATAAATAAAATAAAAAACATATATCAATATTTACTAAATTTAACCATTAACATTACTATATACTTCAGAACAAATTTCTGATTCCTTCATACCCTTATTTCTACACAATCTTATCAAAGATTAAAGGTAGTCTTTTAGCCTAGTAATGCCTCAGTGAGACAGAATGCTCTCTGTCTTTAATATCAAAAAGATATTAAAGCAGCCTTTGAGCACATGAGAACCTAATGAATGAGTGTATCTCAAACACATCAAGACACAGGACGGTATGTAAAATTTCAATATTAATGGCATTGCTGGCTTTGAGCATGAGGATAAATGAATCCTCCTGACCTGAGTAGACACAGTAGATTAAGCAGATGCCAAAATCCAGAAGGAAGGAGGAAAAGGTCAAAAAGGAAGCAAGAAGGAGAACAAGTAGCAGTGGACCTCCTGTGTCCATTCCTGATACATGCAGAAAGAGACAGATGCGTGGGAACAGTAAAGATATGTTTCATAAGATCCTCTGAGGTCCAAATAAACTGGCTTCCTTCTGGTAACAGACTGTGTTCATGTGCCTTTCTAGTTATTGCAGGGCACAGAACAGAGCAAGACACAAAATTTAAAATCACAATCACTGTGTGTAACACGCAGAACGTAGAACAATGATAGACCCATCTTGGGACCCATTCAAAAGTAATTTTATACCAAAACACCAAATGTAAGATGGTTTCCCCATAAAGATGGTCTCAGCTGCATAAACCACCAAAACAACATTACAAGTAGACCCCAATGTGTTTGCAATGTTCAAGGGAAATGAAAAGTATAGAATATGTAATCCATTTGTTTGGGGGTGCTTTGGTAATATCTATCCTCTAAAGAAAGAGCAAGAACACTTTTGCAGTCAGCTGAGGGTGGTTGTGAGGTTGGGTTTCCGACTTACTGTCTTGATTAAATAAATAAACACTATAATAATCTAAAAACTAATATTTAAATTTCTAAAGCACTTCTTTTTTGTTTCCTGGGGAATTTGTTTTACTTTAGAAGCATTCAGCTGTTCTAAACTGAGAGGCAGAACACCTGAGAAGATTTTTCTAAAACTTCATTGGTATATTTTGTTTTATTAAGAGTAGTACTTGCCCTTAACATTTCAGTGACTTAAGTGTTTTACTAATTCATAATGAGTGTATGTTTGTGTGTGTAAATATTTTAAATTATTCACACAAAAATAGTCTATATGAAGGAATGAGATAATCATATTTAATAAACACAAAACAAAAAGAACTATTAAATATTATTACACCTCAAATATACTAAGCAGTAAAAAGTAAGTATAATATACTACCATAATAACATTGTAGTTGGTGTTAAAATTATGCCAAGAAATGACAGTACTAAGCAAGTTCAAAAATAAAAAAGACAAACTATATAATATATAGTGAAGAATTATATAGAGAAATTATTAAACACATAAATTTAGTATTTAAAAAATACATCTTAAATGGCCACTAAAAATAATCTCAATACTCTGGTCATACATCCAGAGAATCTGTATAAAATGTTTTTTGTGGGGAATGAACATATTAGGATAGCAATATAGTATAGCAGTTCTTTCTAACTCCTGTTTTAAAATATCACTTGTCACATGGTATGATAGTGTAAGGTAAGATCAGAAACTTTGTGGATCCTGGAGTCTCACGGTACCCTCTTTCTGAAGAATATCTACTAATATCTTGAAAGCCACTTGCATAGCATGGAACATGGCTTGGCAAATTCTGGTTTCATTATGGCAATAATCCTCATAAAGTGTACTCTAAAAATAAATTTAGAATACAAGGCCAATTTCATACATGTCTTTGCCCCATTAAAGGAGTAAATCATCTAACAATTCTAATGCCTACTTATCTGTTTGAATGAGGCATAAATTAATATTTCAAGTGTTTGGAAAATGACTTATGTGTGGATCTTCACACACTGTTTCACTTTGTCATGAGGACTTGCCCTAGCCCCCACTGAGGGTGTGAGAAAATCCAAGGATGAGTTCAGGTAATAGAGACAACTCCTGGACAGACTAGGGAACCCTCTGTCCAACGCTCCACCTTCACACACCATGAGCCCCACCTCTTCATCTCTTAGGTTCTGAAAGGATTCAAACCTTTGATGGGACCCAGGGCCAATTCAGCCCCTCTTTTCCAGTGAAATAAATGTTGTAAAGTCATTTGGGATGTTCAGCTTGAAGAAAGGCAGGGACATTACCACAATCTTCAAGTTGTTAAAGCAGTGTCAAATGGAATAGACATATTCTATTTTTACAGAATCGGATAAATGAGCAGGACATCAATTGAGGGGTGACAATTTTCACTCAGCACAGGTAAGAATTCTGGCAATAAGAAAAATGAGAAGGAGTTTCTGATGCCAGAGCCACTTCTCATCACTGAAAGTTCATACGAAGAGGGTAAACAGCAAAGTTTACTGAAATCTCTGTGGTCCCATCTGTCTCCTAAAGCTTTAAAAATTTGACATATTTTGATCCCTTCAAGGAATATTGAAGTGATACACCACACAGGTTCACGTGCTCAGCTGTCACGTGTGACTGATGTGAACTACAAGACGAATAAAAACCACTGCCTACAAAGCCTAACACTGAGTGCTCTGAACCCGTGTGCCCCTACACCATTTGTCCAGTAATAATATTCAGGCCACCTTTTCTAACAATTAAACTACAAATCCAAATAAACTGCCTTTGGATCACTATAATTTGCTTACCTGGATCTATTCATGCTTATTGGATTTTATGCTAACACTCTGTCCAAAATTTTTTATCCCTGTATGCTGTTTCTCAGCAACGAGCATATCATGCTCCAGATGGGGTGTTGCTACATTTCTGGATGAAGAGCAGTGGTTCCTATTTTCTCTTTAAACATAATTACACCTCTGATAACTACCTGAGCCAAGTAAGGTCACAATATGAGAGAGAGTACCTGTAGGCTGTTGGACAGCTATCTGCCTGCTTAAGAAGTCCTTAATCGTCATTTTGAGTAGATTCTGTGGCATGTGATCCCTGAATCCATCGCATTTTCAAAAAAATTAAAAGAGGACTCAGATCAGATTTCTCCTCTGGGCCAAGGAAAGCATGTTCCCAATGTTTGGGGTGAAAAAGGATGGTGAGGAATTAAAGAAACCCTCCTTTTTTCTCCACATATGGATTATTGTACGTGTCACTGAGGGGACCATATACTTGTATAATGAGAAGAACAAGAAAAGATCACCAATATTTACTGTGTAGTTATTATGTGACAAATACTGTTTAAAGCACTTTCGTTCATTCAACGAATACTTCTTTTATTTTTAACTTTTGTTTTTTAATCAACGAATACTTCTTGATTGCCTTCTCTGTGCTTGACAATGTTCTCGGCACTGGAGAGTCAGTGGTGAATAGGACAAGAATAATTCTTGCCTTCGTGGAGTGAATGGACTGTGGGGGAAACAGGAGGTAGACTAGAAATCAAAGAAATAACGTGAGGTTTGAAAAACATGCTACGAGTAAGGTAAAATGGGTGTTTTGTGACAAAGAAAAGAGGAGGAAAATGGTCAGGGGAGACCATCCAAGGTGGTGACAAGTAGGACGAAGAGTCAGCTACGTCAAGAAACTTCCAGACAGGGTGCTTCCCTAGTGGCACAGTGGTTAAGAATCTTCCTGCCAGTGCAGGGGACAGGGATTTGAGCCCTGGTCTGGGAAGATCCCACGTGCCGCAGAGCAACTAAGCTGGTGCACCACAACTACTGAGCCTGTGAGCCACAACTACTGAGCACGCATGCCACAGCTACTGAAGCCTGTGCACCTAGAGCCTGTGCTCCACAACAAGAGAAGCCACCGCAATGAGAAGCCTGAACACCACAATGAAGAGCAGCCCCCACTCGCCACAACTAGAGAAAGCCCACGCGCAGCAACGAAGAAGACCCAACACAGCCAAAAATAAATAAATAAATTTATATTAAAAAAAAAAGAAAGAAACTTCCAGACATAGGAGACAGCAAATTGGAAGACTTGGAGCATCAAAGAAGGCCTTAGAGCTCTACATGCATCATTCTGCCATTTATTCCACAAGCAATCTTACAACGTGGGCATCATTAGCCCCACTGAGTACATGATAAAACAATGTAATTTGCCCATGTTCACATAGATAAGAGGTGGTAAAGCTGGTATTTCAATTCACATCTAATTACAGAGATGCCTTTCTTACTCCCTTTTAATTTAATAGAAGCACACTATGGACATTACTGTAATACCATTCCTTTTTTTGCTTGACAATATATCCTAAGGATCTCCACAAATGAAAGTGGTTAAACTCTACCTTTATATCCCCTAATTTCTTTATCAATTTATATACCCGTCTATCAGTTTCCTAAGGCTGCCCTTAAAAATATGCCTCCAACTGGATGGTTTAACCAACAGATGTTTTTGTCTCATAGTTCTGGAGGCTAGAAGTCTGAAATCAAGGTGTTGGCAGTGCTGGTTCCTTCTGAGGGAAGGACACGTTCCAGGCCGCTCTCCTAGCTTCTTTGAGCCCCAGGCATCCCCTCGCTTGCAGATGGCCATCCTCTCCTTGTCTCTTTTCACATCATCTTTTCTGTGCCCCAATGTCCCCCTGCTTATAAGAACACAGTTATATAAGATTAGGCCTCACCCTAATGACCTCCCTTTAACTCAATTACCTCTGTGAAGACGCTATCTCCAAATAAAAATCACAATGTGATGTACAGGAGGTTAGGACTTCAACATATCATTTTTGGAGGACACAGTTCAGCCTATAACAATCCATATATATTATTTTACATAAGAGGTTATTTCACATGCTGGGGTGCTTTTGTTGTTTCTGGTTTGTTTCTGTGTATCTAATGCTGCCTTCGTTTTGTTTTATTCCCTCTTCCAACTACATTCTCCACCATGACAGCCACGACCATCTCTCTAAGGTAACCTGCGTTAGCACCTGGTTCATGATTTTTTTATCTATGCACACATGCACACGCGCACGTATAGAGAGATTTTTGTGCTTTATAAAATGAGAGTAACATTATAAACATTACTCTTATCTTTCTCACTTAACGGTACCAGACATCACAGAGGCTTACTCAACTCAACTGGTATAACTTGATCATTTCTTTTTAGAGCATTATAATATTCTGTAATGTATATGGACCATAATTCATCCTACCCTTCTTCATTCGTTAGGCTTTCTCATGCACTCCACAGTACTGCTCCTCTCATTCAGAACTCTGTGAGGTTTATAGCTCTCAAAGAGATAAGCAGTTTGAAGTGGTAGAGTGTAAAAGCCTGTGTAATCCATCATCAGGAATTAGCCATCCCTGTCCTGGATCAAGGTCAACACAACACTACACCTTTAAATGCAGCCGTTCAGTGAGTGCTTTGGGAATCAGGCCTTCTCCCAAACTGGTTCACAGAATGATTCGGAATAGAGATTTAGTCTTTATTTCCATGATCCTCAGTCTCCTTATCTACCTCTGAGGATTGTTAGAAGAACTGATTTCAGGAGCTTTTTTTTAGTCAGTAATAATGAGTCAATAGCAAGCACTCAATAAAATAATTCCTCTTATTACCATAATGCTTACTTTCTCTTTCTTATTTTGACCAGTTTTATAATCCCACCAGCTGACTTTTTATAATTATTTAGTGGTATTATTTAAAGGCACAACTTATGATTTCCTCATTGCCAATGGTGCCAATGTACGGGCTGCCCTGCTGAATTTCATTGCTAATAAGTTTCCTGCAAGAAAAGGGAGAGAAATTGGGGGGGGGGGCAGAGTATACGACAATCCAAGATTCTCCAATATAAACGGTCCACTAACATTTGGATAAAAATTATGGTTAAAAATATTGGAAAAGGAATTGAAGTATTTATGATCAAAATAAGACATTTTTAGATAATTATATTGCTTTTTTGTGTCATATTATTGTAAAAATGACTTAGCAGCATCAAGGAATAAAACAAAGAACTCTAGAGCTAAAAACAAAAAACAAACAAACAAAATGTTTCCCAAGCAACAGAACATTAGTGAAGAAAATCACTGTACAGTTTGCAGAGAGGGAAATTTCAAGAATTAGGAAGGGGTTTTCATGGTGGTTATACTCATTAAGCATTGAAAACTTTCACTTGTTTGGCACAGAATGAGTCTAGAAGTCTACAGTGTTTGGCTAAACAATTCCCATTGTTCACTGGTCAAGAAAGGATCCTCAGTATGGTCTAGTAAGAGTCTGGTGTACTGAGCCACTTAAAACTCATGACAGTTTATGAGTTCAGCTGGTTAGGGTCAACTGGGATAAAATACATTTTAAATTTTGATATCACATTAGCAAGTGTTCCTGTCCGTTGAAGATATTCATTTTGCAGAAGAAACAGTCCAATTTCTAAATACTCATTGCATCTATTAATGTGCTATCTCTACTTTTAGATCAATGATTAAAATCCCAAAACAGTTAGAAAAGTTTAAAAATTACTCATAGATTCAAATCTACACTTAGGATTTTAATATCCCCAAATTATTTTGAGTAAAACTGATAACTCTACATTTACATTCTAATACTTTAACCATGACAGTTACTAGGAAATGCAATGAAAAACATTACTTTTAAGTGTTTTTGATACTCTTGAAAAGACATGTTACATAGTAACTCTAAAGAAGGCAAAGTTACAAAGCAATGCAATCCAGTATCCCTGACAGGCAGTAGATTACGGTGACTTCCTACAACAGGCTTAGTCAAAAGGAAATAGGTGTAAAATGTGGATGTCCAGGAGTTGGAAAATGAATGCAAGAAAAATAGCTCAAGTTGTACAAGCTAAAAGGCTTCCAAAAACCTGCACTGTAATACATGTGTGAGGAATCATCTCTACCAGATGAAACAGTGAAACATTCATCCAGAAGCAACTTCTGTATATTTAAATATATTACTGGCAACCACAAGACTCCCTCAAACCTACATGACTGTATTTTTCATTCAATTATGTTATCTCACATCTTAGTGACTCACTGATCAAGTGTAGGGCTCTCATGGGGGATATCTTTTCCTTAGCTGACTTGGGATGCCCAAATGCCAAATGAGAACTTAACTGAAGGAGTCATTTCATGCCGGCCTTAGGAGAGTAATGCTATCTTGGTCTCCAAAAAAATCAGCTAAAGATAGTCTCAAGTTTCAGAAACAACATCATGAGCTTATGTTGTTCCAATTTTCATTTCGAAGTAGAACATTCAAATATTTCATTCTCTTTTGCATTATGCCAAGATTATACCTATAAATATAAAATGAGCAATATATGCAAAATAACAGTGACCAAATACCCTTTGCTTGTCTTTCAGTTTTAAATATTTCCTAGAGGACATGGGAAGCAGAAGGATCTTCATTCCTCGTCAAGGTTCTTGTCAGTGAATGAGAGTGTTGTGTAGCAATACAGCTCAAGGGCTCCTGGAGAGACATCTGATGGAGGGAGCCACAGCACAAGTGCAATTCCACTAGACAAGCCCTTAATATTTCATTCACAAAAAGAAATGACTTATTTGGCTTGTGGTCCCATATTCAAGCATATTTACTACTAGGGAGGACAGGGCATAGATTTTTGTGAGGCATCTACATGGACTGAAGAACTGGCTGTGAGGTTGTTACTACAGGTGATTTCTAAGAACATCTCCAGGTCTCTGCCGAGGGGCATAGATAAAACCTGTCCCTTCTTCACGACACACTGGGTTAAAGGAATTCTTCAATGAAACTTCAGAAGCACAGTCTATGAAGCAAAAGAACATTACTCCAATTTCAACAAAATTAAGGAAATTTATAAAGGAGTTAGTGGGTGAAAGAAATGGAGATGGTACGCACAGTGTATTAATTAAGGTGTCAATTCAGACTATACTACAAAGCTACAGTAATCAAGACAGTATGGTACTGGCACAAAAACAGAAATTAGATTAATGGAACAGGATAGAAAGCCCAGAGCTATTACGGGGCGGGGGGAGGGTAAGCTGGGACAAAGTGAGAGAGTGGCATGGACATATATACACTACCAAATGTAAAATAGATAGCTAGTGGGAAGCAGCCACATAGCACAGAGAGATCAGCTCGGTGCTTTGTGACCACTTAGATGGGTGGGATAGGGAGAGTGGGAGGAAGGGAGATGCAAGAGGGAGGAGATATGGGGACATATGTATATGTATAACTGATTCACTTTGTTATAAAGCAGAAATTGTAAAGCAATTATACTCTAATAAAGATGTTTTAAAAAAAAACAGCCCAGAGATAAACTCACACACCTATGGTCACCTTATCTTTGATAAAGGAGGCAAGAATATACAGTGGAGAAAAGACAGCCTATTCAATAACTGGTGCTAGGAAAACAGGACAGCAACATGTAAAAGAATGAAATTAGAACACTCCCTAACACCATACACAAAAATAAACTCAAAATGGATTAAAGACCTAAATGTAAGGCCAGACGCTATAACACTCTTAGAGGAAAACATAGACAGAACACTCTATGACATAAATCACAGCAAGATCCTTTTGACCCACCTCCTAGAGAAATGGAAATAGAAATAAAAATAAACAAATGAGACCTAGTGAAACTTAAAAGCTTTTGCACAGCAAAGGAAACCATAAACAAGACTAAAAGACAACCCTCAGAATGGGAGAAGATATTTGCAAATGAAGCAACTGACAAAGGATTAATCTCCAAAATATACAAGCAGCTCATGCAGCTCAATAACAAAAAAACAAACAACCCAATTCAAAAATGGGCAGAAGACCTAAATAGACATTTCTCCAAAGAAGATATACAGATTGCCAACAAACACATGAAAGGATGCTCAACATCACTAATCATTAGAGAAATGCAAATCAAAACTACAATGAGGTATCACCTCACACCGGTCAGAATGGCCATCATCAAAAAATCTGCAAACAATAAATGCTGGTGAGGGTGTGGAGAAAAGGGAACCCTCTTGCACTGTTGGTGGGAATGTAAATTGGTACAGCCACTATGGAGAACAGTATGGAGATTCCTTAAAAAACTAAAAACAGAACTACCATACGACCCAGCAATCCCACTACTGGGCATATACCCTGAGAAAACCATAATTCAAAAGGAGACATGTACCACAATGTTCATTGCAGCTCTATTTACAATAGCCAGGACATGGAAGCAACCTAAGTGTCCATCGACAGATGAATGGATAAAGAAGATGTGGCACATATATACAATAGAATATTACTCAGCCATAAAAAGAAATGAAAGTGAGTTATTTGTAGTGAAGTGGATGGACCTAGAGACTGTCATACAGTGAAGTAGTCAGAAAGAGAAAAATAAATACCATATGCTAACACACAAATATGGAATCTAAAAAAAAAAATGGTTCTGAAGAACATAGGGGCAGGACAGGAATAAAGACACAGACATAGAGAATGGACTTGAGGACATGGGAAGGGGAAGGGGAAGCTGGGACGAAGTGAGAGAGTGGCATGGACATATATACACTACCAAATGTAAAATAGATAGCTAGTGGGAAGCAGCTGCATAGAACAGGGAGATCAGCTCGGTGCTTTGTGTCCACCTAAAGGGGTGGGATAGAGAGGGTGGGAGGGAGAAGCAAGAGGGAGGAGATATGGGGATATATGTATACGTATAGTTGATTCACTTTGTTATACAGCAGCAACTAACACAACATTGTAAAGCAATTACACTCCAATAAAGATGTTAAAAAAAAATTCACCCACAGGAAGCTTTTGCAGATTAATCTCAAAAAAAAAAAAAAAATTAAGGTGTCAATATCTAGCACCGGCAGAGAACTCCTACGATCAGCTGGAGAAAGACTGTAGAAAATGGGCAAAGGAAACAGATGAGCAGTACACAGAGGAAGAAACTCAAATGCTCATGAGAATGTGAAAGGACATTCAAAATTACTGGCAATCAGGAAAAGGCAAGCAAAGACACCAATAAGATATCACATTATACCTTTTAAATTGGCAACAGTTAGAAAGTCAGATATTGCCCAGTATTCATGGGATGTGGAGACTGTCACGAATTGCTAATGAGTGATGGCTGGTGTCGGCATTCTGGAAAGCAATCCAGCACTATCTTGCCAGACGTTAATATAAATATAAATATAAGTATACAAGTCCAGGATGTATATACCAGGAAAATTCTCACAGAGCCCCATAAAGATTGGTTCAAGTGCTTCCCTGGTGGTGCAGTGGTTGAGAGTCTGCCTGCCGATGCGGGGGACACGGGTTCGTGCCCCGGTCCGGGAAGATCCCACGTGCCGCAGAGCGGCTGGGCCCGTAAGCCATGGCCCCTGAGCCTGCGCGTCCGGAGCCTGTGCTCCGCAACGGGAGAGGCCACAGCGGTGAGAGGCCCACGTATCGCAAAAAAAATAAAAAATAAAAAAAAAATAAAAAAGATTGGTTCAAAGCATTGTTTGGGTTGGTAAAGAGTTAGAGGTAAGCTGAGTGTCCACAATGAGGAGAAAGGAAAGGTTGTGGCCCATCACAAAGAATTATCCAGAAGGTACAAGTTAGTATATGTCAATTATGCCTCAATTTTTTAAAAAGATACAAATTAGTTATATAAACTTGTCAACATAGATTGATCTTAAAAAATGTGATGTCTAGTGGAAAAAAGTAAGAAACAATTAGGGACCTACAGTATAACATCATCTATATAAATTCCAATATACCTACATATAACACTTGGCAAGAATACATCCATATTAAAGGATATACTTTAAACACATTAAAATACCTGCTTATGGGGAGATGAGATTTTTAAAAATGCAATCCTTATAATGAAATAAGATGTATGTACAAAAGATGATATCAGGTCCAGAAAGCTAAAGCACTTTGAAATCCTTCTCACTCTCCTCTAAAATCTCTCTCTTAACTCTATTTCTCCAACCTCAGCAGTTTTGGAGGAAAAGTCTTCATGGGGGAGAGAGCGAGCGAGAGAAGGAGAAGGGGAAGGGCAGAGAAAGTGTGTATGCAAAGTATATGTGGATGGAAATGGGACAGGATAGAAACCAAGTAATAGCATCATAACATCATCATAAAAATCCAGTTCTCTTCCTAGAACAATCCTAACGGTTATAATAAAACTTAGATTAGTTCATGCTTTTCCCTTAAATAATGATATTTTTCATTGTCATCACGATTCATGTTAGCTGGTGTATAATTTTTAGTTGGGACTTGAGCAGTCAACAGAGTAAGATTTAAAAAATCAGGACATTCTGCGAACTTCTTAGTTTCTCACTCATTTACATGCATTTTTATTCCTTAATTTAAGCCTCTAGTTTTCCCTTTCACTCTAGTTCAAGTTCTGAAAAATGGTCACTATCTCTGCTAAGATCAGTTCCTCAGATCAGTCATTTTTGCATGTGTATGTAAGCTGTAAGCGTGTGTGTGATGAGATAATTTCTCTCCTTCTCCCCCTCTTACACACACACACACACACACACACACACACACATACACTCTCACTAAACATCCCCATCCACTGAACAATACTATGCTAAATCTTCATCATACACATATAGTCTAAATAGAGTAACAGAATGGCACCCAACACATACAATCTAGCAGCAAACTGTTTCATTCCTCCAGTCCAAGCAGTTTTGGAGGAAATATGTTTATGCATGAGTGAGAAAGGGTGTGTGTGGTATACATGTGTGGATGTGTGTGTGCATATGCATGCATGCACAATGTGTATGTGGATGAAGGAGAGGTGAAAACCAACTCCTATCAGAATTTTTTTTCTAACATATCTGCATACTTTCAGGGAAGCATGCACTCTCTACTTAAAACAGCCCCTGCCTGAGCTCAGCTCGGTGCTCTGTGGTGACCTAGATGGATGAGATGGGGAGGTGTGGGAGGGAGGTCCAAGAGGGAGGGGATATATGTATACATAGAGCTGATGCACTTCATTGTACAGCAGAAACTAACACAACATTGGAAAGCAACTACATCCCAATAAGAAAAAAAAAAGACAAAATAATAATAACCAGCCCCTGCCCTTCCTTTTAGCTTCTATCTAAAGCTTCACCCTTCCTCTCACCTGCCTGACCCCAAAAGACATTAGACTTCATACCTCTGCTCAACTGCCCTGCTCTACAGTGGTCTCCCAGATACCCTGAGCACATTTGAAAACATGAGGGAGGCCAATGAGTAGGCACAAACTTGGGTGTAGAGGACAAAAATGACAGCTATCAGCCCATGTTCTGATCAAACTAAAGAGAAAGACAGGACCTCTTCTTGAGGGAGCTCAAATTCTGCACATTAGAACTTGCAGAAACAAGCTGATGTGAAATGGTCTTTCCCCACATTTTGCTTTTGCTTGAAGAGCATGGCAAAAGAAAGAGAAGAGCAAAAGGACAGAACCTAAGGTTTCTTTTTTTTGCTTCAGTTTGAGCCATTTATAAAATGATACATCACAGGAAAATAGGAGCCAGTTTTTAAATTTGGATGCCTCAGTCAGCTATCCATACACAAAACATGGAATGTCGGCAGTCCCTTCTTGCCAGCTTTAGGCATTTGGTCTCCTGTTGAAAGCTTTCCAAACGGACAGATGCACAAGTACTGTTTCATGGGCCTGATACTAAAATCAAAACCCTGTCTGCAGGAATAAAGACTCACACATAGAGAATGGACTTGAGGACACGGGGAGGGGCAAAGGTAAGCTGGGAAGAAGTGGGAGAGTAGCATTAACATATATACACTACCAAATGTAAAATAGATAGCTAGTGGGAAGCAGCTGCATAGCACAGGGAGATCAGCTCGGTGCTTTGTGACCACCTAGAGGGGTGGGATAGGGAGGATGGGAGGGAGGCTCAAGAGGGAGGGGATATGGGGATATATGTATACATATAGCTGATTCACTTTGTTATACAGCAGAAACTAACATGACACTGTAAAGCAATTATACTCCAATAAAGATGTTAACAAAAAAACTCTGTCTGCAAATTCAAGAGCAATGAAATTGTGTTGCAAATGCTGACTGGGTTGAGAGGGAGTCCATACAGCAGTGGAGGATTAGAGCAATCTGGCACCACTTAAGCAAAGGTAGTAAAGGGAAATTTACTAAAGAAGAATCACATCTAGTGTTATCAGACCCCTACTATTGTCCAATTCTCAAATTTACTGTTCAAAGGGAAAGAAGAAACTTGCAAAGGATTCATGATAAAACAATCAAATTTTCAGAATTATAGTTAGCAGAGAGTTTTCAAAGTCATATATGTCAGTAGATAAATGCTAATCTTCATTATTGCCTTTAAAACCACCTTTTGTTAAGCTCAATATGTCCATCCATGCAATTAACCTTTATTAAGTGCCTACTGTGTGGCAGTCATTGCGTTAAGTGATGTGTGTGTGTGATCACATTTAATGTTACAACAACCCATAATGGGTTTTTAATACATCTTCTAAAAAAGCACTTAAATTGGGAATATGTTCCACCATCTCATTATTTTTCAATCAGTCACAATTGATTTAGAAGTAACCACATGTAGGTAGATACACAGAGAAAAGAATCCTATGTTCACACACAACGTACAAGAGTGTTCATAGCAGCATTGCTCAAAATAGGTCCAATTAATAACATCAGAATGGATAGATTATGGTTTATTCAAACAATGAAATACTACACAACAATGAAAATGAGCAGATCTCAAGGACATGCAATCCTCCATATGACCCTCACAAAAATAACATTGAGTGAAAGAAGCCAAACACCAAAGGGGATGTGCTATGCAGTTTCACTTATACAAAGTTCAAATATTCATACAAGCAAAGCTAATCAAAGAAGGTAGCAGTCAGAATATCGGTTACCCTTTGGGGGCATGCATGGGGCCTGGAAGGGACACAGAGGGAAATCTAGAGTGCTGGTAACATCCGGATTCTTGATCTGGGTGGAGACCACAGGGGTGTCCACTGTGTGAAAATTTGCACTGTACCTTCTCTGTGCTTTGGATACTTCAATACAAAGTTTGTGTACATAAAAAGAAGTAATCACATACACAACACTAACGGTGAGAAGTATTTTCTGTATGATATTCAGTTAAAAAACTTCAAAATCTTACTGAATGACTACAACTTGGTAAATGTATCACTGTGTACTGGCAGAAAGCACAGAAACTAACAAGAATATGTTACAATATTGAAACTAATAGTAGTAATATTTCTTCTCTCGATGTTGGTATATAATATTACATAATTACTCTTTAAAAAGGAGAAGCAGTATCCTATGTATAAGATTCCTCCAACCCGCTTGTCCACTATGAAATTCCCCCCAGACTCAAGTTATCTTGTAGCGGGGACAAGTGTGCTCTAAAAGACATAATTGTCCCATAAATCAGATCTCCTTTATATACATTTATCTCCTTTATATATTTTTAAGTGTACAGTATACATTTATCATCAATGTTGTTTCCAGATCATATAAACTGTTAGTAAGTTTGGATTATTCACATGACAATGTGGTCTCAGGCCCAAGAGCTGGGGTCAATGACTCCTTCTCTGGCACCAAGTATGATAAAAGAATAACCACGCACAAAACAGAACAGTTTACATGACTCATGAAGTAATGTGGGACTTTCACAGGAGAAGCAAAATCTATAATCTGATTATGGAAGGTTTTGTCCTCTAACTTTTCCAAAGAGAGGTAAATCATACCATTTCAAACTCTAAACTGAAAAGTAGAGTCCTTTTAAAGTCCAGATATGAGCAGAAAGTAGTAATATGAACACCAGGTGGCAATTTGATATCGTAACAGTAGCACATAGGAAGAGAAGGCAAATTCTCCAGTTACCACTAAAAGGGATTAACTGTGAGCATACAAAATGCCAGGGAGAAGATTTTGTTTTCATCCTCTTTTGTTTTCTATCTCTTTTTCTAATTTACATTCAGAAAAAGGAGAGTTCAAGCGGACGATGAAATTAACCAGGATGCCATGTAAAGTATGGGGGCCTGCTGAAGCCTTATGACATTCTTTCCTTTTCTTCCCCCTATTCTAAGGGTACTAAGGCATAAATTTTATGCATAAAAATGTCCCAAATAAATCTGCTCCCATCCTATTCCACTCCAACCATGCTTTTCCCTTGGCCCCTTTCCCTTTAGGGTTGTAAAAGAAACCTACTAAACTACTTCAAGCAAACTGTAGAATTTATTGGTGAGCTGCAGAGATGCCTCATGAAAAGCAAAAGCAGAAAGTCCACCTCACTTTTAAGGAAAAGTGGAGCTAGTTACATGAGAATCTGGGCCAAGGGCCCAATCTTTCCTTCATTATCTGCTTTGCCCTACCTATTTCATTCTTCCTCTTTTTTCTCTCCGTCTCTCTCCCCTCCCTCTCTCACTCTCTGAAAATGTATATATATTAACCACATAGGGCCACCACCACCTCAGATTCCTATTTATAGCTAGTTGGCTGCAAGTCCTGAATCCCAATTCTAAATTAATGTTAAAGAGAATCTGATTGGTCCTATTTGATTCTAGCATCCTGGAGCTGTGGAAAATACCTTTTTGGAAAAGAACACAATGAACTCTAAGACCATGAACTTTCAATGCTTTTAGACATTAGACCAGGAACAACACCCTAAAACACTCTTCCAGTCCTCAAGGAAAAGAGAAGAGAAAAGCCAGAGTAAGCCCTCTGATATTCTCTTATGAATGTTCCAGACTCTGTGACCATCATGGGCATGGCTGGCATGTCCATGAATATAAAGACAGAAGAATCAGTACTGATAACACACATCATATTGGAATTCTGTTAGGTTATCATCCTCTCTAAATCTCCTACTTGACCTGAGAATGAATTCCAAATTGCTGTCAAGTCTGAAGTCTTGATACTACACGGAGTCTTGCAAGTCCCTCTAACTCTTCTTGTGCTTCTTTACTTGTGCACTGTGATTCTCTCCACTGCCCTTTATGTACCTCAAACATGTCAAGATGTTTTTACCTTAAAGACAAGGCCTTGGCTGCTCTTCATGCCTCAAAATATCCTTCCATCACCTTTTCTTCACATGGCTGACTCTCTCTCACCCTTCAAGATGCATTTCAACAGTCACTTCAGATGGGTGTTCACTGGCTACCTAACAGTTTCTTTCTAATGCATCATTCTTTTTAGTATAACCCCAACCTAAAATTGTCTTGCTTTTTAAAAACATGTGTTTATCTTCTGTCTCATACTGGACTATAAGCTCCACAATTGCAAGAATTTTTTCAGCTTGTTCATTGCTTTTTCCTCACTGCTAAAAAGGGCCTCCTACAGTAGGCAGAAAATAAATATACCAAATGAATGTAAAATGTCATTTAAAATAGTTGTATTCTTAAATGCAGAAGTAAAGCTACCTTAATTTGAAATAGCAGCATCAAAATGTTCACTGGTTCAAAAAGTCAGGTTCAAAATAAGCCACTGTCCCCCAGCTTCCTTGTGAACTAGGTCTGAGACATACAGAGGAACAGATATCAAGAAGGAGCCTATGGATTCTTCAATATATGCAAATCAATCAATGTGATACACCATATTAACAAATTGAAGAATGAAAACCATATGATCCTCTCAATAGATGCAGAAAAAGCTTCTGACAAAATTCAACACCCATTTATGATAAAACCTCTCCAGAAAGTGGGCACAGAGGGAACCTGCCTCAACACAACAAAGGCCATATAGGACAAACCCACAGCAAACATCATTCTCAATGGTGAAAAGCTGAAAGCACTTCCTCTAAGATCAGGAACAAAATAAGGATGTCCACTCTCTCCACTCTTATTCAACATAGTTTTGGAAGTCCTATCCATGGCAATCAGAGAAGAAAAAGAAATAAAAGGAACACAAATTGGAAAAGAAGAAGTAAAACTATCCCTGTTTGTAGATTACATGATACTATACATAGAAAATCCTAAAGATGCCACCAGAAAACTACTAGAGCTAATCAATGAATTTAGTAAAGTCACAGGATACAAAATTAATACGCAGAAATCTCTTGTATTCCTATACACAAATGAAAGATCAGAAAGAGAAATTCAGGAAACAATCCTATTTACCACTGCAACAAAAAGAACAAAAGACCTAGGAATAACCCTATCTAAGGAGGCAAGAATCTGTATGCAGAAAACTATAAGATACCGGTGAAAGAAATCAAAGATGACACAAACAGATGGAGAGACTGTTCTTGGATTGGAAGAATCAATATTGTGAAAATGACTATACTCCCAAAGCAATCTACAGATTCAATGCAATCCCTATCAAATTACCAATGGCATTTTTCACAGAACTAGAACAGAAAATTTTACAATTTGTATGGAAATGCAATAGACCCCGAATAGCCAAAGCTATCTTGAGAAAGAAAAATGGAGCTGGAAGAATCAGGCTTCCTGACTTCAGACTATACTACAAAGCTACAACAATCAAGACAGTATGGTACTGGCACAAAAACAGAAATATAGATCAATGGAACAGGACAGAAAGCCCAGAGATAAACCCATGCACCTAGGGTCACCTAATCTATGACAAAGGAGGCAAAGACTATACAATGGAGCATAGACAGCCTCTTCAATAAGTAGTGTTGGGAAAACTGGACAGCTACATGTAAAAGAATGAAATTAGAGCACTCCCTAATACCATACACAAAAATAAACTCAAAATGGATTAAAGACCTAAATGTAAGGCCAGACACTATAAATTCTTAGAGGAAAACATAGGCATAACACTCTTTGAAATAAATCACAGCAACATCTTTTTTCACCCACCTCCTAAAGTAATGGAAATAAAAATAAACAAATGGGACCTAATGAAACTTCAAAGCTTTTGCACAGAAAAGGAAACTATAAACAAGATGAAAAGACAGCCCTCAGAATGAGAGAAAATATTTGCAAATGAATCAATGGACAAAGGATTAATCTCCAAAATATATAAACAGCTCATGCAGCTCAATATCAAAAAAAACAAACAACCCAATTCAAAAATGGGCAGAAGACCTAAATAGACATTTCTACAAAGAAGATATACAGATTGCCAACAAACACATGAAAGGATGCTCAATATCACTAATCATTAGACAAATGCAAATTAAAACTACAATGAGGTATCACCTCACACCGGTCAGAATGGCCATCATCATAAAATCTGCAAACAATAAGTGCTGGTGAGGGTGTGGAGAAAAGGGAACCCTCTTGCACTGCTGGTGAGAATGTGAGTTGATATAGCCACTATGGAGAACAGTATGGAAGTTCCTTAAAAAACTACAAATAGAACTACCATATGACCCAGCAATCCCACTACTGGGAGAAAACCATAATTCAAAAAGTCACATGCACCCCAATGTTCATTGCAGCACTATTTACAATAGCTAGAACACGGAAGCAATCTAAATGTCCATCAACAGAGGAATGGATAAAGAAGATATGGTACATATATACCATGGAATATTACTCAGCCATCAAAGGAAACAAAATTGGGACATTTGTAGAGATGTGGAAGGACCTAAAGACTGTCATAAAGAGTGAAGTAAGTCAGAAAGAGAAAAACAAATATCGTATATTAACACATATATGTGATATCTAGAAAAATGGTATACATGATCTTATTTGTAAAGCAGAAATAGAGACACAGACGTAGAGAATAAACATATGGATACCAGTGGGGAAAGGGGTGGTGGTGGTATGTATTGGGAGATTGGGATTTACATATATACACTACTGATACCATGTATAAAATAGATAACTAATGATAACCTGCTGTATAGCACAGGGATCTCTACTCAGTGCTCTGTGGTGACCTAAATGGGAAGGAAATCCAAAATAAAGGGGATATATGTATACATATGGCTGATTCACTTTGCTGTACAGTAAGAACCAACACATGTACATTTGTAAATATAAGTTAAAAAACATACGAAAAGGCATAAACCATAGATAACCTTTATTCCTAATTCCTTACACTACTTTAATTGACTCCCTTAATTTTGTTAATAGCCTTACCATTTTCATAGTCCACCAAGTTGAAAATCTTGGAGAAAACCTGGGTTCCAGCTTTTCCTCACCCCTCAACTCTCATGTCCAATCAATTCCTGAGTTTTACAAATTCTTCTGTCTCAATATCCCTCACATTCATATCCATATTCCTTTAGTATCTTCTTCCAGGCCTTCATTACACCCTCTTTGTTTACGGCAAAAATTTTCACCTGTCTCTACTCCAGTTTTCTCCCTTTTAATCTCTTCTACACACACTCTTGCTCAATTGGTTTTCCTAAAATATATCTCTAAGCATGTCACTTGACTTCAAGATAGTTCTGTAGACAATCAGGAACGACCTGAGTCTAAGTATGAATATCTACCTCACTTAGGAATTCAAGGTCCTCCACAACATAGGCATTAGTTCACAAGATACTTATTAAAGATCAACACCTGTATAAGGAAGAAAGGTGGAGCAGAGGAAGATCAAAGGGTGAAGCAAGCAAAGCCAACTCAGTAGGGAACTCTCAAGAGAATACTGCCAATCAGAGTGTCCCTCATGAAACTTAATCTCACTTTCATATACCCCCATCCACTTATCTAGGGCCTAGGTATCATCTTGGGCAAGGTGATTCTCCACAGCTGAGGCAGACTCTGAAGGTGGAAAAGAGAGGTGGAAGCTTTTTACCAATTCCTCACAGCAGGGCATGTGGGCAAGCAGTGGGTGGGGCATTTCCCTGTCTACCACCACATACTTCCCCAGCCTTCTTTCTCTCTTCTCCTTAATGCCTACACTGGGCTTACATAAATTACTCACCTAAAACCACTCCTTCTTATTCATCACATGCCCTTTACCTTTGTTTATACAGTTTCCTTTGATCATTATGAATCCCACTAGTTTCCTTCCTTTCAATGACTTATCATCAGTCAGTGCCTATCTCAAATATTGCCTCTTATAGAGACCTTCTCTTTAACTTATCTACTGAATGTGATCTCACGTTTCCCCCCAGATTGCTTTGCTCACACTGCCAGTAGCACCAATTTTTAGCATTTTCTTTGTTCTTATTCTCTTCCCTGAACTAACATAAGCGTTTTACACACATTGTGTTAAATTCACCTTTGTAACTCTTGAAGAATCTGATATGGTACCTTAGCACGATAGGACTTGGACACGTAATTTGTGAACTGAACATATGCACCCACATGAGTACTGTTCACTCAAAGTAGAGAGGGAGCATGACATAGGACACTGGGAAAGGAAATTTAAAAAATAAAACTGAAGGTCGATTCCTCAGTTTTCCATTGAAATGCCATTTAAATCTTGTGAAGTACCAGGTTCAAGGTTGAAGGTGGGATTTCATGTCTAAATTCAATCACTCATCCTAGTTCCACTCCAGAGTTCTACAACTAAACAGAGACCAAAAACATCAGCTTTACCAATGTTAAAGGTGGCTATCAGAATGGTACCTGAGCCCAAGTGGGATTTCTTACTCTTTCCTACTTCAACTAAAGATGTGCCAGGCTAGTTTCAAGCTCAGAGCAAGTAAAGCACCTGAGCTGGCCTACCAGGAGAGTGAGGGAGGGAGTGGGTAGAAAGATCAGGAATATGTATTTCAGTAACACTTCCACCACCATAGAAATATGAGGACAGGGAGAAAAAAGCAGGAGACACTGTGTGACTGTTAAATAAGGGAAATAGCTTTCATATCTGCTTCATGAACTGACCCTCAAGGCAATTCCAAGCGGGAAATTTTCCAGAGATTACTGAACACAGCACCATTACTGTAAGAAGTATATGATTTTAAAGACATTCATTTGGATGTATAACTTATGTTTTTTTAAAACAGCATCAATACTTTAGAGCAGTGTTCCTCAAAGTGTGGTCCCTGGACCAAAAGCATCAGAATAACTCGGGAAATTGCTGAAAATGTAAATTATCAGGCCTAACCCTATAGGTACTAAAATAGAAACTGAAAAATTTAACAGACCTTCTAGGTGATTCTGATGCATGCAAAGGGTGAAGACTACTGCTTTAGAGCCACACTTTTTTTCTGAAGGATATTCCTGGATTGTGTAATTATCTCATCTATATCTAATATGTTTCAGTAAAGCTGGTTTAAAATTAGGATGTATCATGACCCTTGTGCTAACCTCTTTTTTTAAGTATGTAAAGTATTCTTTTTAACGGGAAAAAACATTAATTACCATCCTATAGAAACAGCTGTCTATCACTCAGGGAGCCTTCTGTTTAGAAAAGTAAATTTCCATAATAGAACAAGCACATTGTTTAGGCCAGGATGAGCACAGGAACCATTTACTGGTGCATTTCTACATAAATTACGTTTCTTGGGAACACTAGAGAAAACCACTTCATCAAAGAAAAAAGTTAGTTAAGGACAGAAAGGTTGGAATATTACACAAAGTACTCAAACTGATGAAATTTCTAAATATTTTAACATGGAAAGGTGTATGAGTCAATATGATGCTAGACATTCACAGGCATATTTTATTGACCTACTTAATAGGCAGAGCTTCTACCTTAACCTGGAATATTATTAGGTTTCATAAAGTAAGTGGATTTGGACTGGTAAAATACTCCAACACATCTCTCTTTATATGGTGACCTAATTCATCTTTATGTTTTTCCCTTTCATTTTTAAGACATAACCTATCACAACTGCCTAGGGAATATGTATTAATAGTTTAAAAATGATGTCTTTTACATTTCCATTAGAGTTTAGAGTCTGTTTCAGTGTTGCTTGCAGAAATAAACCATATTCTTACTGTATTTGTACATTTATTCAAAACTAATTTTATAATGTATATCTACTCAATCCCATTACAGTGAAATATGACAATTAGAGACACATATTGGTAATAGTATACAAGGTACTGAGAAGAATCAGAGTTTAATACTGACTCTGACACTTACTAGTCTTATGACTTAACCCTTCTGGGTCTAAGGTTCTCACCTCTAAAATGAAAATTTTAAATGTATAAAATATATAGGACTATTATGAGTCCATCAGGAGGCTAACTGCTCTTTATGTGACCCATCTCAATGATACTCCTCTCCCCATATATAACCCAGCCTCACCAAATGCTTGATGCATTTCTTTTGGAACCAGTGAAGGGAATGGACTTTGCGTATGTATACTCCTGGGCAAAGGGCAGAACCAGCACTATAGGAACAGAGAGAAGCATAAGGATGTCAACTGTAGGAAATCCTAGAAAATGTAGGGAACTTGTATGTGCTGTCACAGGCCACATACACTATGTTGAAAACAAATTTAACCAAATTTCTGAGGTGGCTGGGAAGTACCAACTGCCCTCTGGGTTACATACAAGGAATAAATTGCAGGCTCTGTCCTCCCGAGTATTAATACCACATACTAGTTCCCTTACCCCAAGGTTGCAACTGAGGTTAAGAACAACTGAGTCAGAGCTACAGCACTCTCGCTTTTCTAAGCTCTGAATCTGTACTAGAGCCTGGGCCAGGGCTCTCGTCAGGAGCACGCCAAGGACTCCAGATGTGTGGGAGGCTGGACAGGCTGGTGATGAGGGAAGGTTGGACATTCCCATGCCATGTAAACATTGTCCAATGTTGAATCTAATGACTCTAGTCCAGGATTCAACCAGTTCCAACACATCTCTCCTTTCAATAGACAAATGTTTCCTGGCCTCAAGTTCACAAACCGAGCACAGCCACATCTGGTACCTGTCATGTCAAAAGTAAATGAGCGCTGATGAATGTAGGATGTAGGAAAGTCATGTAAGCTCAGAAGAAAGCAAAAAAAAAACAGCAAAGATACATCTTTAATTCTTTTTGAGCAGTCATCACTTTCACTCTGGAGAGCATTGCTAAGTCTAGTTTGTTAAAGGATGTATTTTCTAAGAGAAAATTATTGGTCTTTTTCAGGTTGGGAACATCTGATATCCATATAAGAGCACATTTGTCAGCTTATGACTTCTGTACTTTTAAATGTAAACACAATACATAAATATCTCTATATTTAACTTTATAGATGTAGGTACACACATACATATACGAGTAGGTAGTCATTATTCCATTTTACTCCACAGCACAGGTTTGAGACTGGGGCCAAGTACAATAGTAAATAAATTGAGCCAAAGTGTATGTGCGTGTAATGGTGAAATTGTTTGACAGTTAAAAGCTGTTACCTTTTGGCTTTTTTGCTACTACTATGACTATTCAGACTTAAAGCAAAAAAAAAGCAAGTAAGTCACAAAACACATTTAAAATCATCTTACACACTTAAAGTGAACGATGGGCTTTAAACAAGAAACATTTATTGATATAAAAGGAATGAATGATATTATGACTATGGGTAACTTTATACAATAATTTCATATCTTTTACTGAGAAACATGTTACTTAACAGCCATTATAAGAATTAATAGAGAGAGGGGGAAGATGGCGGAAGAGTAAAACGCGGAGATCACCTTCCTCCCCACAGATACACCAGAAATACATCTACACGTGGAACAACTCCTACAGAACACCTACTGAATGCTGGGAGAAGACCTCAGACCTCCCAAAAGGCAAGAAACTCCCCACGTACCTGGGTAGGGCAAAAGAAAAAAGAATAAACAGAGACAAAAGAATAGGGACGGGATCCACACCAGTGGGAGGGAGCTGTGAAGGAGGAAATGTTTCCACACACCAGGAAGCCCCTTCGCAGGTGGAGACTGTGGGTGGCGGAGGGGGAAAGCTTCGGAGCCGTGCTGCGGCGGAGAGCACAGCAACAGGGGTGCAGGGGGCAAAGCGGAGAGATTTCCGCACAGAGGATCGGTGCCGACCGGCACTCACCAGCCCGAGAGGCTTCTCTGCTCACCCGCCGGGGCGGGCGGGGGCTGGGAGCTGAGGCTCGGGCTTCGGTCGGTCGGAGCGCAGGTAGAGGCCTGGGGTTGGCTTCCTGAACACAGCCTGAAGGGGGCAAGTGCGCCACGGCTAGCCTAGAGAGAGTCCGGGGAAAAGTCTGGACCTCCCGAAGAGGCAAGAGACTTTTTCTTCCCTCTTTGTTTCCTGGTGCGCGAGGAGAGGGGATTAAGAGCGCTGCTTAAAGAAGCCCCAGAAACAGGTGCGAGCCGCTGCTATCAGCGCGGACCCCAGAGACGGGCGGGAGACGCTAAGGCTGCTGCTGCCGCCACCAAGAAGCCTGTGTGCGAGCACAGGTCACTATACACACCTCCTTTCCAGGGAGCTTGTGCAGCCCGCCACTACCAGGGTCCCGGGAACCAGGGACAACTTCCCCGGGAGAACGCATGGCGCGCCTCAGGCTGGTGCAACGTCACGCCGGCCTCTCCTGCCTCAGGCTCGCCCCACATCATGCCCCTCCCTCCCCCCGGCCTGAGTGAGCCAGAGCCCCCGAATCAGCGGCTCCTTTAACCCCGTCCTGTCTGAGTGAAGAACAGACACACTCCGGAGACCTACACATAGAGGCGGGGCCAAATCCAAAGCTGAGCCTCGGGAGCTGTGCAAACAAAGAAGAGAAAGGGAAATCTCTCCCAGCAGCCTCAGACGCAGCAGATTAAATCTCCACAATCAACTTGATGTACCCTGCAACTGTGGAATACCTGAATAGACAACGAATCATCCCAAATTGAGGAGGTGGACTTTGAGAGCAAGATTTATTATTTTTTCCCCTTTTCCTCTTTTTCAGAGTGTGTATGTGTATCCTTCTGTGTGAGATTTTGTCTGTATAGCTTTGCTTTCACGATTTGTGTCCTAGGGTTCTATCTGTCCGTTTTTTTTGTCTGTTTGTTTTCACTTTCTAAAAAACTTTTTTCTTAATAATTGTTTTTTATTTTAATAACTTTTATTTTATCATACTTTATTTTATTTTATCCTCTTTCTTTCCTTCTTTCTAGTTTTTCTCCCTTTTATTCTGAGCCGTGTGGATGAAAGGCTCTTGGTGCTGCAGCCAGGAGTCAGTGCTGTGCCTCTGAGCTCGGAGAGCCAACTTCAGGACACTGGTCCAAAAGAGAAATCCAAGCTCCAGGTAATATCAAACAGCGAAAATCTCCCAGAGATCTCCATCTCAACACAAACACCCAGCTCCACTCAGCGACCAGAAAGCTACAGTGCTGGACACCCTATGCCAAACAACTAGCAAGACACGAACACAACCCCACCCATTAGCAGAGAGGCTGCCTAAAATCATAAGTCCACAGACACCCCAAAACACACCACCAAACGTGGACCTGCCCACCAGAAAGACAAGATCCAGCCTCATCCACCACAACACAGGCACTAGTCCTCTCCACCAGGAAGCCTACACAACCCACTGAACCAACTTTAGCCACTGGGGACAGACACCAAAAACAACGGGAACTACTAACCTGCAGCCTGCAAAAAGGAGACCCCAAACACAGTAAGATAAGCAAAATGAGAAGACAGAAAAACACACAGCAGATGAAGGAACAAGATAAAAACCCACCAGACCTAACAAATGAAGAGGAAATAGGCACCCTACCTGAAAAAGAATTCAGAATAATGATAGTAAAGACGATCCAAAATCTTGGAAATGAAATAGAGAAAATGCAAGAAACATTTAACAAGGACCTAGAAAAAATAAAGATGAAACAAGCAACGATGAACAACACAATAAATGAAATTAAAAATACTCTATATGGGATCAATAGCAGAATAACTGAGGCAGAAGAACGGATAAGTGACCTGGAAGATAAAATAGTGGAAATAACTACCGCAGAGAAGAATAAAGAAAAAAGAATGAAAAGAACTGAGGACAGTCTCAGAGACCTCTGGGACAACATTAAACACACCAACATTCGAATTATAGGGGTTCCAGAAGAAGAAGAGAAAAAGAAAGGGACTGAGAAAATATTTCAAGAGTTTACAGTTGAAAACTTCCCTAATATGGGAAAGGAAATAGTCAATCAAGTCCAGGAAGCACAAAGAGTCCCATACAGGATAAATCCAAGGAGAAACACGCCAAGACACATATTAATCAAACTGTGAAAAATTAAATACAAAAATATATATATAATAAAAGCAGCAAGGGAAAAACAACAAATAACACACAAGGGAATCCCCATAAGTTTAACAGCTGATCTTTCAGCAGAAACTCTGCAAGCCAGAAGGGACTGGCAGGACATATTTAAAGTGATGAAGGATTACCTTCATTACCAAGATTACTATACCCAGCAAGGATCTCATTCAGATTTGATGGAGAATTTAAAACCTTTACAGACAAGCAAAAGCTGAGAGTTCAGCACCGACAAACCAGCTTTACAACAAATTCTAAAGGATCTTCTCTAGGCAAGAAACACAAGAGAAGGAAAAGACCTACAATAACAAACCCCAAACAATTAAGAAAATGAGAATAGGAACATACACATTGATAATTACCTTAAATGTAAATGAATTAAATGCTCCCACCAAAAGACATAGACTGGCTGAATGGATACAAAAACAAGACCCATATATATGCTGTCTACAAGAGACCCACTTCAGACCTAGAGACACATACAGACTGAAAGTAAGGGGATGGAAAAAGTTATTGCATGCAATAGGAAACCAAAAGAAAGCTGAAGTAGCAATTCTCATATCAGACAAAATAGACTTTAAAATAAAGACTATTAGAAGAGACAAAGCTAGCAAGCAGAATCCAACAGCATATTTAAGGGATCATACACCATGATCAAGTGGGGCTTATCCCAGGAATGCAAGGATTCTTCAATATACACAAATCAATCAGTGTGGTACTCCATATTAACAAATTGAAGGAGAAAAACCATATGGTCATCTCAATAGATGCAGAGAAAGCATTCAACAAAATTCAACACCCATTTATAATAAAAACCCTCCAGAAAGTGCGCATAGAGGGAACTTTCCTCAACATAATAAAGGCCATATATGACAAAACCACAGCCAACATTGTCCTCAATGGTGAAAAACTGAAAGCATTTCCACTAAGATCAGGAACAAGACAATGTGGCCCACTCTCACCACTCTTATTCAACATAGTTTTGGAAGTTTTAGCCACAGCAATCAGAGAAGAAAAGGAAATAAAAGGAATCCAAATCGGAAAAGAAGCAGTAAAGCTGTCACTGTTTGCAGATGACATGATACTATACATAGAGAATCCTAAAGATGCTACCAGAAAACTACTAGAGCTAATCAATGAATTTGGTAAAGCAGCAGGATACAAAATTAATGCACAGATATCTCTGGCATTCCTATACACTAATGATGAAAAATCTGAAAGAGAAATTAAGGAAACACTCCCATTTGCCACTGCAACAAAAAGAATAAAATACCTAGGAATAAAAGTACCTAGAGAGACAAAAGACCTGTATGCAGAAAACTATAAGACACTGATGAAAGAAATTAAAGATGAAACCAACAGATGGTGAGATATACCATGTTCTTGGATAGGAAAAATCAACATTGTGAAAACGACTCTACTACCCAAAGCAATTTACAGATTCAACACAATCCCTATCAAACTACCACTGGCATTTTTCACACAACTAGAACAAAAAATTTCACAATTTGTATGGAACACAAAAGACCCCGAATAGCCAAAGCAATCTTGAGAAAGAAAAACGGAGCTGGAGGAATCAGGCTCCCTGACTTCAGACTATACTACAAAGCTACAGTATGGTACTGCACAAAAACAGAAAGATAGATCAATGGAACAGGATAGAAAGCCCAGAGATAAACCCACGCACATATGGTCACGTTATCTTTGATAAAGGAGGCAGGAATGTACAGTGGAGAAAAGACAGCCTCTTCAATAAGTGGTGCTCAGAAAACTAGACAGGTACATGTAAAAGATTAGAACACTCCCTAACACCATACACAAAAATAAACTCAAAATGGATTAAAGACCTAGATGTAAGGCCAGAAACTATCAAACTCTTAGAGGAAAACATATGCAGAACACTCTATGACATAAATCACAGCAAGATCCTTTTCGACCCACCTCCTAGAGAAATGGAAATAGAAATAAAAATAAACAAATGGGACCTAATGAAACTTCAAAGCTTTTGCACAGCAAAGGAAATCATAAACAAGACCAAAAGACAACCCTCAGAATGGGAGAAAATATTTGCAAATGAAGCAACTGATAAAGGATTAATCTCCAAAATTTACAAGCAGCTCGTGCAGCTCAATAACAAAAAAACAAACAACCCAATCCAAAAATGGGCAGAAGACCTAAATAGACATTTCTCCAAAGAAGATATACAGATTGCCAACAAACACATGAAAGAATGCTCAACATCATTAATCATTAGATAAATGCAAATCAAAACTACAATGAGATATCATCTCACACCGGTCAGAATGGCCATCATCAAAAAATCTAGAAACAATAAATGCTGGAGAGGGTGTGGAGAAAAGGGAACACTCTTGCACTGCTGGTAGGAATGTGAATTGGTACAGCCACTATGGAGAACAGTATTGAGGTTCCTTAAAAAACTACAAATAGAACTACCATATGACCCAGCAATCCCACTACTGGGCATATACCCTGAGGAAACCGTAATTCAAAGAGTCATGTGGGCTTCCCTGGTGGCCCAGTGGTTGAGAGTCTGCCTGCTGATGCAGGGGACACAGGTTCGTGCCCTGGTCCGGGAGGATCCCACGTGCCACGGAGCAGCTGGGCCTGTGAGCCATGCCCGCTGAGCCTGTGCTTCTGGAGCCTGTGCTCTGCAACAGGAGAGGCCACGACAGTGAGAAGCCCACGTACTGTGAAAAAAAAAAAGAGTCATGTACCAAAATGTTCACTGCAGCTCTATTTACAATAGCCAAGAGATGGAAACAACCTAAGTGTCCATCATCGCATGAATGGATAAAGAAGATGTGGCACATATATACAATGAAATATTACTCAACCATAAAATGAAACGAAATTGAGTTATTTGTAGTGAGGTGGATGGACCTAGAGTCTGTCATACAGAGTGAAGTAAGTCAGAAAGAGAAAGACAAATACCGTATGCTAACACATATATATGGAATCTAAGAAAAAAATGTCATGAAGAACCTAGGGGTAAGACAGGAATAAAGACACAGACCTACTACAGAATGGACTTGAGGATATGGAGAGGGGGAAGGGTAAGCTGTGACATAGTGAGAGAGTGGCATGGACATATATACACTACCAAACGTAAAACAGATAGCTAGTGGGAAACAGCCGCATAGCACAGGGAGATCAGCTCGGTGCTTTGTGACCACCTAGAGGCGTGGGATAGGGAGGGTGGGAGGGAGGGAGATGCAAGAGGGAAGAGATAAGGGAACATATGTATATGTATAACTGATTCACTTTGTTATAAAGCAGAAACTACACACCATTGTAAAGCAATTATACCCCAAGAAAGATGTTAAGAAAAAAGACACCACTGTAAGCAATTATACTCCAATAAAGATGTAAAAAAAAATAAAAGAATTAATAAACCATCACAAGCAGATAACTGCAAACATTCCAAACACAAATGAAATACTGAGGAAAACACTGGCAACTAGATGACAATGGGTTAATTATATCATTATTTAAGTAACTCTTTAACATGAAAAACGCTAATGACTCAGTAGCAAAATGGGCAAAGACCAAGAATAATAAGTTCACAAAAACTGCAACAGTTTATTGACAGACATAATAGTAGAAGTGTAAAAGGAAAGCCATAATGAAGTACTGCTCTTCTCTTATCGGCAAAGACCAAAAAGTGTCAGCCAGCACATGATAAGCCCTCTGCTACATGGCTCAGGAGGGCATGTAAATTGTCAGGAAATTAGTCAGTATCATCAAAATTAATATGCACATCAACTTTGACCCACCAATTCCACTTCTAGAAATTTACCCTATATATATACACACAAACATGCACAAATACATTTAAAATAATGTCATTTGCAGCACTGTTAGTTAAAATTAAAACGACCAACCAGAAATAACCTGGATGTTCAACAATTAATAGACTAATTAAATAAATCATGACCTATAGTTCAACTGAATACTATGTAGACATCAAGAATAATGGTATGCTGGGGCAACACTTAGCCAACCACTTAGAGGCTCCTAATTCGTAAGACTGTATGCCCTCCAGCAAGATGTATGCCCCCAAGAAGAGTTCAAGTAGATGAACACTCCCTGATATTTCTGCCACCAGCTTTTATGACCCCAGAGGGAACAACAGCCATCTTCTGCCTCCCCACAACACATCCCAAGACAGGCAGCGATGTGCAAGTGGAAAATGTCTAGGCGTGCACGTTGGTCATGGTATCCAGTACCCGCCTCTTTGCACTGGAAGCTTGTTTGCGACCTGTTTCTCCAGGCCTTCAGACTTGGGTCTTGGACTGGAACTACACCACCAGCTTTCCTGGACCTTCAGCTTGCAGAGGTACTTCTCAGCCTCCAAAATCAACCATCTGGCTGACAGGGTCTTTGTGCTATGGCCAGGTGTCAGGGCTGTGCGTCAGAGGTGGGAGAGCCAAGTTCAGGAGGTTGGTCCACCAGAGACCTCCCGGCTCCACATAATATCAAACGGTGAAAGCTCTCCCAGAGGTCTCCACCTCAATGCTAAGACCCAGCTCCACTCAATGACCAGCAAGCTACACTTCTGGACACCCTATGCCAAGCAACGAGGAAAACAGGAACACAGCCCCACTCATAAGCAGAGAGGCTGCCTAAAATCATAATAAGGTCACAGACACCCCAAAACACACCACCGGACACGGTCCTGCACACCAGAAACACAAGATCCAGCCTCATCCATGAGAACACAGGCACCAGTCCCCTTCACCAGGAAGCCTACCAACACACTGAACCAACCTTAGCCACTGGGGGCAGACAGCAAAAACAACAGGAACTACGAACCTGCAGCCTGTGAAAAGGAGACCCCAAACACAGTAAGTTAAGCAAAATGAGAAGACAGAGAACACAATAAATGAAACTAAAATTCCCTAGCCACTGGGGGCAGACACCAGAAACAACAGGAACTACAAACCTGCAGCCTGTGAAAAGAAGACCCCAAACACAGTAAGTTAAGCAAAATGAGAAGACAGAGAACACAATAAATGAAACTAAAAATCCTCTAGAAGGAATCAATCGCAGAATAACTGAGGCAGAACGGATAACTGACCTGGAAGATAAAATACTGGAAATAACTACCGCAAAGCAGAATAAAGAAAACAGAATGAAAAGAATTGAGGACAGTCTCAGAGACCTCTGGGACAACATTAAACACATCAACATTTGAATTATAGGGGTCCCAGAAGAAGAGAAAAAGAAGGGGACTGAGAAAATATCTGAAGAGATTATAGTTGAAAACTTCCCTAACATGGGAAAGGAAACAGTCAATCAAGTCCAGGAAGTGCAGAGTCCTATACAGGACAAATGCAAGGAGAAACACGCCAAGACACATATGAATCAAACTATCAAAAATTAAATACAAAGAAAAAATATTAAAAGCAGCAAGGGAAAAGCAAGTAATAACATACAAGGGAATCCCCATAAGGTTAACAGCTGATCTTTCAGCAGAAACTCTGCAAGACAGAAGGGAGTGGAAGGACATATTTAAAGTGATGAAAGGGAAAATCCTACAACAAAGATTACTCTACCCAGCAAAGATCTCATTCAGATTCCACAGAGAAATTAAAACCTTTACAGATAAGCAAAAGTTAAGAGAATTCAGCACCAGCAAACCAGCTTTACAACAAATGCTAAAGTAACTTCTCTAGGCAAGAAACACAAGAGAAGGAAAAGACCTACAACAGCAAACCCAAAACAATTAAGAAAATGGAAATAGGAACATACATATCAATAACTACCTTAATGTAAATGGATTAAATCCTCCAACCAAAGGACATAGACTGGAGGAATGGATACAAAAACAAGACCCATATATATGCTGTCTACAAGAGACCCACTTCACACCTAGGGACACATACAGACTGAAAGTGAGGGGATGGAAAAAGATATTCCATGCAAATGGAAATCAAAAGAAAGCTGGAGTAGCAATTCTCATATCAGACAAAATAGACTTTAAAATAAAGACTATTATGAGAGACAAAGAAGGACATTACATAGTAATCTAGGGAACAATCCAAGAAGAAGATATACCAACCGTAAATATTTATGTACCCAACACAGGAGCCCCTCAGTACATAAGGCAAATGCTAACAGCCACAAAAGGGGAAATCAACAGTAACACAATCATAGGAGGGGACTTTAACACCCCACTTTCACCAATGGACAGATCATCCAAAATGAAAATAAAAAAGAAAATACAAGCTTTAAATGATACATTAAACAAGATGGACTTAATTGATATTTATAGGACATTCCATCCAAAAACAACAGAATACACTTGCTTCTCAAGTGCTCATGGAACATTCTCCAGGATAGATCACATCTTGGGTTACAAATCAAGCCTTGGTAAACTTAAGAAAACTGAAATCGTACCAAGTATCTTTTCTGAGCACAACGCTATGAGACTAGATATCAATTACAGGAAAAATCTGTAAAAAATACAAATATATGGAGGCTAAACAATACACTACTAAATAACCAAGAGATCACTCAAAATCAAATCAAATCAAATCAAATCAAAGATGAAATCAAAAAATACCTAGAAACAACAATGAAAACACAACGACTCAAAACCTATGGGATGCAGCAAAAGCAGTTCTAAGAGGGAAGTTTATAGCATTACAATCCTAACTTAAGAAACAAGAAAAATCCCAAATAAAAAACCCAAACTTACACCTAAAGCAATTAGAGAAAGAAGAACAAAAAAACCCCAAAGTTAGCAGAAGGAAAGAAATCATAAAGATCAGATCAGAAATAAATGAAAAAGAAATGAAGGAAAGAATAGAAAAGATCAATAAAACTACAAGCTGGTTCTTTGAGAAGATAAACAAAATTGATAAACCATTAGCCAGACTCATCAAGAAAAAAAGGGAGAAGACTTAAATCAATAGAATTAGAAATGAAAAAGGAGACGTAACAACGGACACTGCAGAAATACAAAGGATCATGAGAGATTACTAAAAGCAACTCTATGTCAATAAAATGGACAACCTGGAAGAAATGGACAAATTCTTGGAAAAGCACAACCTTCTGAGACAGAAGCAGGAAGAAATAGAAAATATAAACAGACCAATCGCAAGCTCTGAATTTGAGACTGTGATGAAGAATCTTCCAACAAAAAAAAGCCCAGGACCAGATGGCTTCACAGGCGAATTCTATCAAACATTTAGAGAAGAGCTAACAACTATCCTTCTCAAACTCTTCCAGAATATAGCAGAGGGAGGAACACTCCCAAACTCATTCTGCGAGGCCACCATCACCCTGATACCAAAACCAGACAAAGATGTCACAACGAAAGAAAACTACAGGCCAATATCTCTGATGAACATAGATGCAAAAATCCTCAACAGAATACTAGCAAACAGAATCCAACAGCATATTAAAAGGATCATACACCATGATCAAGTGGGGTTTATCCCAGGAATGCAAGAATTCTTCAATATACGCAAATCAATCAATATGATAAAACATATTAACAAACTGAAGGAGAAAACCCATATGATCATCTCAATAGATGCAGAAAAAGCATTTGATAAAATTTAACACCCATTTATGATAAAAACCCTTCAGAAAGTAGGCATAGAGGGAACTTACCTCAATATAATAAAGGCCATATATGACAAACGCACAACCAACATCGTTGTCAATGGTGAAAAACTGAAACCATTTCCTCTAAGATCAGGGACAAGACAAGGTTGTCCACTCTCACCACTATTATTCAACATAGTTTTGGCAGTTCTAGGCACAGCAATCAGAGAAAAACAAGAAATGCAAGGAATCCAAATCGGAAAAGAAGAAGTAAATCTGTCACTGTTTGCAGATGACTTGATACTATACATAGAGAATCCTAAGGATGCTACCAGAAAACTACTAGGGCTAATCAATGAATTTGGTAAAGTAGGAGGATACAAAATTAATGCACAGAAATCTCTTGCATTCCTATACACTAACGACAAAAAATCTGGAAGAGAGTTTAAGGAAACAGTCCCATTTACCACTGCAACAAAAATAAAATAAAATACCTAGGAATAAACCTACCTAAGGAGACAAAACACCTGTATGCAGAAAACTATAAGACACTGATGAAAGAAATTAAAGATGATACAAACAGATGGAGACATATATCATGTTCTTGCATTGGAAGAATCAACATTGTGAACATGATTATACCCAAAGCAATCTACAGATTCAATGCAATCCCTGTCAACCTACCACTGGCATTTTTCACAGAACTAGAACAAAAACTTTCACAATTTGTATGGAAACATGAAAGACCCCGAATAGCCAAAGCAATCTTGAGGGAAAAAAATGGAGCTGGAGCAATTAGGCTCCCCGACTCCAGGCTACACTACAAAGTTACAGTAATCAAGACAGTATGGTACTGGCATAAAAACAGAAATATAGACCAATGGAACAGGATAGAAAGCCCAGACATAAACCCACACACATATGGTCACCTTATATTTTATAAAGCAGACAAGGATATACAATGGAGAATAGACAGCCTCTTCAATAAGTGGTGCTGGGAAAACTGGACAGCTACATGTAAAATAATGAAATTAGAACACTCCCTAACACCATACATAAAAATAAACTCAAAATGGATTAGAGACCTAAATGTAAGACCGGACACTATAAAACTCTTAGAGGAAAACATAGGAAGAACACTCTTTGACATAAATCACAGCAAGATCTTTTTTGATTCACCTCTTAGAGTAATGGAAATAAAAAGAAAAATAAACAAATGGGGCATAATAAAATTTAAAAGCTTTTGCACAACAAAGGAAACCATAAACAAGACAAAAAGACAACCCTCAAAATGGGAGAAAATATTTGCAAACGAATCAATGGACAAAGGATTAATCTCCAAAGTATATAAACAGTTCATGCAGCTCAATATTAGAAAAAAACAAACAACCCAATCTAAAAATGGCCAGAAGTCCTAAATAGACATTTCTCCAAAGAAGACGTATGCATGGCCAAGAAGCACATGAAAAGCTGCTCAACATCACTTATTATTAGAGAAATGCAAATCGAAACTACTACCTCACACCCGTTTGAATGGGCATCATCAGAAAATCTACAAAATACAAATGCTGGAGAGGGTGTGGAGAAAAAGGAACCCTCTTGCACTGTTGGTGGGAATGTAAATTGATACAGCCACTATGGAGAACAGTATGGAGGTTCCTTAAAAAACTAAAAATAGAACCACCATATGACCCAGCAATCCCACTACTGGGCATATACCCTGAGAAAACCATAATTCAAAGAGTCATGTACCACAATGTTCATTGTAGCTCTATTTACAATAGCCAGGACATGGAAGCAACCTAAGCGTCCATTGACAGATGAATGGATAAAGAAGATGTGGCAAATATATACAGTGGAATATTATTTAGCCATAAAAAGAAACGAAATTGAGTTATTTGTAGTGAGGTGGATGGACATAGAGACTGTCATACAGAGTGAAATAATTCAGAAAGTGAAAAACAAATACCATATGCTAACACATATATATGGAATCTAAAGGAAAAAAAAAAGGTTCTGAAGAAGCTAGGGGCAAGACAGGTATAAAGACGCAGATGTAGAGAACGGACTTGAGGACATGGGGAAAGGGGAGGGTAAGCTGGGACAAAGTGAGAGAGTAACATGGACATATATACACTACCAAATGTAAAATAGATAGCTAGTGGGAAGCAGCCACATAGCACAGGGAGATCAGCTCAGTGCTTTGTGTCCACCTAGAGGGGTGGGATAGGGAGGATGGGAAGGAGACGCAAGAGGGAGGAGATATGGGGATATATGTATATGTATAGCTAATTTACTTTGTTATAAAGCAGAAACTAACACACCATTGTCAAGAAATTATACCCCAATAAAGAAGTTAAAAAAGAAAAAGAAAAATAGTATGCTGAAATGGAATGCTCTCAAAGTTAAATAAATATCAAAGTGATGTGTGTAATATACTAAAATCTGTATTAAATTTTTATAACATCAGTGCAGAACATCAATATTTAGATATATCCACATCATGTACCTCTGATACGATGCAGACAGACATGGTATTCTTGAAAAAATATATAAATACAATCTAATCATGAGAAACATCAGATGAACTCAAATGGAAAGACATTCTCTGAAATTACTGACTAGTACTCATCAAGAATAATAACAGAAAAACTGAGGAATTGTCTCTCTTTTGGAGAAGACTAAGGAGACACAACTAAAAGCAATAAGGGATTATGGATTGTATCCTGATCCCTGAAAAAAAGGCATTGGGGGCAGGGAATCACTGAAATGTAAATGTTATTTATTATTATTATTATCAACGTAATGTTAATTTTTACTTATGATAATTGTATCATTTTCCTTCAAGTTGTTAGCATAAGATAAAATCAGTTAAGATACGCATGAGTGTTCTGTACTGTATTTGCAACTTTCCAGTAAATCTAAAATTATTTCAAAATAAAAACTTAAAAAAAAAACTTTAAAAAGACCTCACAAGTATTATATACAGTTTTATAAGCATAGAATATTTCTCATGACACAATGAACCATTGATATTGTGACCTCTGAAAGTGAACAGATCTGAAGGTTCTGGGGAAAAACAGATACCTCCTTTTCATTGCTTACCTTTTTCTTCCTTTTTTTTTTTACCTTTTCAATAAAAGGTTGCATATATCTTTTCAATAGAATCTAATTAATCAAAAGGAAAGAAGTAATGATTCAGTGTATCAACATTACTTTTTAAATTTGCTTAATGTATTAAAAATCAGCGTTACTAATATTTTAAGTTTGATCATCAATGATTATTGCAATGTCTTCGTAAAAAATCTCACATGAAAACACATAAACTATTGTTTATGGGTGTTTGTGGGTATGAATGTGGGTGAAAGAAGAACCTTATTCTGATAAAAGGACCTGAAAATGATAGTGTAAATAAAGTTTTTAAAAGTGAAGAAAAACATGGACTTCTGATTTAGTTTTTAATACTTTAAATAAAGCCCAAAAGCAATTCTATAAGATATGAGTTGGCAATGTAGTGAACTGTACCTACTCAAGCTGAAACTTCTGCTATTCTGAGCAACTTTTGATTCTAGTTCTCCAACTATGGGCATGAAATCAGGCCATGGGAATTCACCCCTCAGTGAGCATCTGATTCTTTGGTGGTTAAGGTTTTCACTTTTGAATTGTCTTCCTAATGTAGAATTTAATACAATCCCCTGTTATAAATGTTTGTTGAATAAACACATTAATAATACTCTGTGCATTTTAAATATTTGCCTACTTTTAATCATCCAGTTTCAATACAGCCAATCTGTGCATTGAGATATATAAGTTTACACAGCAGAGAAAACCCTACAAAAATAATTTCTGTAATTGAAAAGTTTAGTAGAAAGTGTAAAACAAAGCAGAGCTCTTTATTTCACTGTACGCTTCCTGTACTCATTATGATGTTTAGGTCTGACAGAGACCGCTGAATACAATGGGAAATGCTAAGTGTTTTCGTCTTTATTAGCATATGTAATGTAATGCTTTAGTTTGCTGAAAATGTGGTTAGTCTGCATTGCACGAGTCTTCTTTTCAAAAATATATGTTATCCTTACCTTTTCCAAAACTAGAAAGACAGAGATGTTTGGTCTAGTGATTTATAGATTGTTCCCGGTATTGTTCTCCAGCAATTGATTTTCTAAAAAATAAGTTTTCAAGAGGTGTTTTGCTTTGTGCATAAGACAAAATCGAAGAGTGTTTTCATATTTGGGTCACTTGCTGACTGGGGCTGAAATATTACTTAATAACAGAAGAACAAATGAAGACAAGGAGGGAAGGGAAATACCAACTCTAGCTGCTCTAGTCAATTACCAATTTTCCCCAGCAATCACTTGGAGAACATGTTTTATCATCCTGAGAAATCTTGCTAGCTCTCTCTATCACATAAGGACCTCCGAAGGCCTATTATATAAGCTTTTGCAATGTGGGTACTAGGAAACCAGAGTAAACGACATGGGTACAATTAAATTTCTTCCCAGTCATGAAGTCATCTGCAAAAATCAATTTCACCTGAAGTTTTGCCCGTGACTTCCTTTCTCTAGGCTTATTTTTTATCATACTATATTTGGGCATGAAATATATAATAATTCCTTCTAGTTTTGCCCATGACATTTATAAAGTGATCAGAAATGGATGCTAAAGTGCTTTCAAAGCAGAAAATCTCACTTGAAAAATTCAGAAAATGTGTTCTTGCTAACATGTCCATTACAAACGTTAAAAATGGGGTCATGTTCGTTCCAGATCACTAGGGCCAAAGGAGTACTTACACTTGCAACATGTTATAATCTAGTCATATGTAGTTTATCAGAAAAATAAGATGTAACTTCCTATTAACTCTTCATGGAGAGTTTTCTTTCTGTATATGTGTTTCTCTTTTTTGCTTCAAATATTTTAATGGGTTTCGGTTACCTAGTCACTTGGGAATAAATTACTTTGATGACTTCAGATTGTGAGTTTCAGCAGTACACTGTCAATTACAGGTGAGAAGCAGGTATGGAACAATCTGCCTCTTCTATTCTAAGATCTTCTGTTTTCCTTGAGCTTGAAGAGACTTTTTGTTTCTTGAGTCAAGTGGTCTTGTCTAAAAATCCTTTCGATATGCACTCATCTATATTCATGAATTCAAATACCATCTAGATGCTGATGACCCCCGTATTTATACTTATACACTAAAAGGTTGCTATAACAAAGTACCATAGACTGGGTGGCTTATATATAATAGAACTTTGTTTCTCACAGTTCTGGCGGCTGGAAGTTTGAGATCAGGGTGCTAGTATGGCTGAGTTTTGACGAGGGTCCTCTTTTGGACTACAGAGTGCTATCTTGTTGTATCCCCCATGGCAGAAAGAAGCCGAGACAGCTCTCTGAGGTCTCATTTATAAGCGTATTAATCCCATTCATGAGGGCTCTACCCTCATGACCTAATTACCTCCCAAAGGCCCAACCTCCTAATACCATCACATTGGGGATTAGGATTTTAACATATGAATTTGGGGAGGGATACAAACATTGTGTCAGGTTGCACATACCTGACCTCACTTAATCCTGGATTCTATGCTCCATGAGGGCAGAGGCTACATATCTTTTCATCGCTTTATCTCCAGCACCATACACCATGTCTACTACATAGTTTGTGCAAACATTTGTAGAATAAATGAGTTACTCTTCACAACAAGTCTGTCAGTACCTGGAGTTAAGCTAACTGTGAGGATAAGGATACATTTTTCCGACTGCCAAGTCTGTCCAAGACTTCTGACCCCAACAATAAGGAGTTAGGACCCAAACACACAGTTAGAGGGGGAAGTTCATATAAAACTACCCTCACTTCTGACACCAACTGCAAGTTCAGGAGTTTCTCAAAATCAACCTCAGGTTTGATGATTCCTGGAAAGCTTCACAGGACACACTGAAAGCTACTATACTCACAGATATGATTCATTACAGAAAAAAAGAATATGAATTAGAACCAGCCAAAGAGGTGTACAGGGTGGGCTCTCAGAGGGCTCCAAAGGTGAAGCTCCCATTATCCTCAGGATGCTTTATCCTCCCAACATTTATGTTTGACAAAAAACGTGAAATACTGCCAACCTGGGAAGATCACCTGAGCTTCACTGTCCAGAATTTTTACTGGGGCTTTGTTACCTTGGTATGATTGACTGACTGATAGGCTGATATACCATGTGGTCCAAGGGGTCTATCATGAGTCACCTTTTTAACATAAACTATCAGGTGTGGTTCTAGGGGCCCATGATGAACAACAAAAACACTCCTATCACTTGAGATCCAAAGGTTTAGAAGTTACCTTCCAGGGCCAGAAACAAAAGCCAGACCTCTCTTTGGGCAAGGACAAATTCTTTACTACAATATGAGCATATCCATTTTATAGATTAAATAAAAATATCATACACAATAGTTTGAACAACTATGGCTGGGACACGGGACTATTTGTTTCTAAGGTCCAGCTTCTATCTAAAATAGAAACTTTCTCCCCATCTTGCTAACCTGTTCCACTTCTTGCATTTTTGATCTTGGCTAATAACACCTCCATTTTTCTAATTTCCCAATGTACAAATAATTGTGCTATCCTCCACTTCTACGTCTAGCTCACAATCCAAACAATTGCCAAGTCACATCAATTCTATTTGTTTCAGAAATACCTCTCAAATCTGGCTCTTTCTCTTCACTCTTTACTGGTAATGTGCTAGATTCAGTTTCCATTATTTCTGACTTAAAATTGTGCCATGTTGCTTTAAGTAGCCTTCTGTCGGCATTATCTACCCACACTCATTATTGCTACTTGGTCATCAGACTGACCTACCAAAAAAAGCAAAGGTGGGGCTTCGCCGGTGGCGCAGTGGTTGAGAGTCCGCCTGCCGATGCAGGGGACACGGGTTCGTGCCCCAGTCCGGGAAGATCCCACATGCCGCGGAGCGGCTGGGCCCGTGAGCCATGGTCGCTGAGCCTGCGCGTCCCGAGCCTGTGCTCCGCAACAGGAGAGGCCACAACAGTGAGAGGCCCGCGTACAGCAAAAAAAAAAAAAAAAAAAAAAAAAAGCAGAGGTATTCATATCACTATTCTTTTTAAAAATTTGCATTGGATCCTTAATGCTCATACATAAAATTCAAACTCCTTAGTATGACTTACTTGGCCTTGAACAATCTAAGTCCAAATTACACTCCAACCTCGTCTCCTGACAGTCCCTTCTATATATTCTCTGATCCTGGCCCACTGGACTTTAACCATGCCATGAACATAATAAAATCTATCACGATTCTGTGCTTCTATCATTACTTTTTGCAAGAATTGTCCTCGTCTCCCTTTTCACCTCTCATAATTCTTTTAATTAAAGTAGTTCAAATGTTACCTCAATGGTGATGCTTTCATCCACTTCTCCAGACAGAACTATATGCTCCCTTTCAGAACTGCCACCATCTATTATTCCTGTTTCAGTAATAGTGTCCAACATACTGTATTTTAATTTACTGATTTACGTGTCTCTTCAATTACACTATATATACATTTTGATGGCAGGAACTCTGTCTAGCAAATGACTAGAGAAATCCTTACACTTAGTAGGGGATCATAATACAGTTTCTGATGAATGAAAGCCCTTTGGATGTGGCACTGTGTCTTATTCCTCATTGTATCTGCCATGGCTACTACATAGTAAGTGTTAAATAAATCCTTGTTTAAAAACTAAGCTTAATGAAGGAATAATGAATGAAGTGAGTGAAGGAATGAATATTCAGTCTCTGCCCAAACCATCAAATTTGGCATTAAATCTCCCAGTTCACTGAGTTTAATCATTTTAATGCTAATTTTTAGGGTAAATGATAAAAGTAGCTATCTTAAAATAAAGCAAATGCAGGTTTGTAAAATTAATCTAATCCCCTGGAGCTAATTCCATGAGTTTTAGTGAAATCATATTTGATTCATTTCAATGCATAATGTGGGGCATAAAATAGGTCCAGAACCATTTCTTAGGCACTAAGTAGTTTTCAAAGATAAATAGCACACAGCACCCTCCCTTTAGAACATTCAGAGTAAAATAGTGATGGCACAATTAGAGCCCACGCAATGTGAATTATATCACATGTTCAAAACAGTGTCAGGACTCAGAGTGAGTGTGATCAAATCTGATTTGAGGGTCAGCCAATCAATGCACCATGCCTTGGGGAGGATAAAACCACATTCAAGAAGGCAAAGGTGAGAGAAAGGAGCATTTTTAATGGAGATATTCCCAAACATGGAGGTGAGAAGTGTATGGAGACAAGTAGCTAGCCGGTTCAATGGTTACATTGGATATGTATGTGCCAAGCACTGCTTCTCAAAGTGTGGCCTGTGGAACCTCTGGGAGCCCTCAAGACTCTCAAAGAACTCATGAGGTGAAAATCATTTACCTCTTACACCGTGTTGGCATTTTTACTAATGGTGCAAAAGCAATGTTGAGTAAAACTGTTGATTACTTAGCAGAAATTAAGGCCAACTGACCAAACTATTGGCTAATAATTCTATTCTTCACTGCCATATACTCACAGGAAGAAAAAAAAAAAAAGCCAGTTTCTTTAAGAATGTCCCTGAAGAAGTAGTTAACATTTTTAATTTTATGAAATTCTGGTCATTGAGTACATACCTTCTTAATCTTCCATTTGACAAAATGGGAAATATGCATAAAGTACTTATCTCCAGGAGAAGTATCTGTGTGGTTATTTGAGTTGCAAGCTGAAATAGCTGCTTTCTTATTTTTTACCACAGAACACATTTTTCTTTGGAAAAAAATGACTGACAGATTACAAACTACAGCTATTCAGACTTTTTAGTGTATGGCAGATATTCTTAAAATGAATGAAGTGAGTCTGTTACTTTAAAGAAAACAACTGTTAACCATTGCTGCAAAGATAAAATTTGAGCTTTCAAATGAAAATTAGAATATTTGAAACTATCACTTAATATAAGTTTGATCACTTCACAATATTTCCTGATGAATTTGGTTATTAATGAATGTGGGTTTTGTATTGTACAATGAAATGTAACAACATTTGAAAGATCTTCCACAATTCGATGAATCAGTGTTTTCCAAAGGACTGATTTATGGATAAATGATCCATTCAAAATCCAAAATAGATGCATGTATTTTCAAGTAACAGAGTATGAAGAGGCAACTGATATGTTTTCCAACTGCATAATGCAATAAACCTGTAAGAAAATACTACTTGTCAAGTTTTGGTGTAATATCAAACAATAACATCCACCGATTTCTGAAAAGGCTATTAAAGTACTCTTCACTTTTCCAACTACATACATGTCTCTGTAAGACAGAATTTTCTTTATATACTTCAACCAAAATAATGTACTGCAGCAGATTCAATACATAAGCAGTTATAAGAACCCAGCTGAATTCCACTAAACCAGACATTCAAAAGATTTATAAAAAAAGGTAAAGTGTTATTATTCTCATTACATTTTTTTGAACAGTTATGTTTATAATATGTAACTTTTGTTAACATATAATAGGGTTACTATTTTTAAATTAATAAATAAAGGTATTTTTAAATTTCTCAATTGTATTATCGAATATGGAAATTATCAATAGACATGACTACACAAGCTCTTTGGAATCCTCAATGATTCTTAATAGTGTAAAAGGATCTGAGACCCAAAAGTTAGAGAACTACTGGGGTAAGGAAATGGCACAAACATTTTCAATCATTCTATATAGAGAATACTTGCTATATGCCAGGTAGGCTATGTTTATAGCAGAAAAATAAAAAACAAACCTAATCTCTGCCCTCACGAAGTTCATGGTCTATTGAGGCATGAAGACAATAATCTATCACAAAATTTAATCTACACTTACTGCTGACTGTCATGGCCCAAAAAGGCTTTGAACAACGTGTTTGGATAAGGAGAGAGAGAAAAAATTACTATGTATAAATGCTTGTAGAAAGCAATAGGAAACCACTGAAATTGTTCTTTTTAATTCATTTATTTTGCAAGAAATATATTCGACATTCTTTAAATCTTTCTGCATTATACGTGTTCGTTTTATTTTAAGGTATATTTAATGTAAGTGGCACACGGTTGCTTATTTTATCCAGTAATACAATCATTTTAAGTGGGAGAATCTGTCCATCTATATTTAACGCAATTACTGATAGAACTGATTTCAAATTTACCATCATCTGGTTTACTTTCTATTTGTCCCACCTGCTCCATCTTCCTTTCTTCTCTTTTTTGCCCCCATATGATTTATTATCTATATCAATTTTTCCCCCTATGTTGGCTTGAGTATCATGCTCTTATTCAATCCTTCAGTGATAACTCTATATTTAGCTTTCTCAGTCTCAGAACTATTGACAATTTGGCCCAGATAATCTTTTGTTACGAGACAGGTTTTCCTGTGCATCGTAAGATTTTCGCAGCACTTCTAGCTTCTACCAGTGGAAAGTTAGTCACATCCTTTCAGTTGTGAGACAATGAAAAATGTCTCCAGACATTGCCAAATGTTTCTCAGAGGACAAAATCACCCTTGGTTGAGAACTATTGCCCTTGACTCATCAAGTTTTAATATAAATAAGGACTTTTTCCCCTTTTCCTGGACGTGCAAAGGCCTTTCATCATTTATCTCTGTTTACCCCTCCTCTCAGTTGTTACAACATACCTGTTGCTATTTTAATTCTTTGTATTTCAAACCCCATAAGGAATTCTATTGTTTCACACCACCAGTATTTATTTAGACTTATCCACATGTTTACTTTTACGCAGCTCTTCATCTCTTCCTGCAACTCTGAGCTTCTAAATATGATCATTTCCCTTTTGCCTGCAGAATATCCTTATTTTCTCTGGGATCATATACTGGTGATAAATTCTCCCAGTTTTCGTTTGTCTGAAAATTCCTATTTCACTGTTATTTTTGAAGACAATTTCCACAGAGTATATAACTGTAGGTTGACAGCTTTTTTGGTTTTTTTACAATTTGAAATTTCATTTCATTCACTTTCTTCATCAGTTGCTTCTGTTGAGAAATCTGCTGTCGATCTTTGAAGGTAACATTATTTTTTTCTAGATGTTTTGAAGATTTTCTTAATTTGGAGGGTTTTCAGCAATTTGACTGTGATGTGCCTCAGTGTGGTTTTGTTTATATTTTTCTAGTTTAAGATTCATAGTGCCTCTCGAATCCGTGGCTTGAAAGCTTTTATGAATTTCGAAAAATTCACTGCCATTTTACCTTCAAATATCATTCAGCTTCATTATCTCTCCTCTCTCCTTCCGAGACTAATCACACATACATAGATATTGTCACTGTATCTCATATGTTTTCACATTTTGTGTGGTGTATTCTCTATCATGTTGCCGCTCCTTGCTGCATTCTGTATGTTTTCATCTGAGGCAATTTCTATTTTTCTATTTCACTAACTTTCTTTCTGAGCAGAGTCTAATCTGCTGATAAATCCATTCGGCAAATTCTTAATACAGTTTTTGTATCTTTCAGTTGTATAATTTTCACTTGGTACTTATATAAAATACGCTACAGTTCTAACAGAATTCCCAATTTTATTTTATTTCTAAAGCATATTAAGCATAGTTATTTTAAATTCCATAACTAAGGAATCCATTATCTGGATTATCAGTAAACCTATTTATATTAAATAATGTTTATTTTGATCTTTAATCACATTGTCTTGCTCCTCATATGCTTGTATAATGTTTTTTTGGGTTCCAAACACTGCATATTAAAAAATTGCTGGAATCATTTGAGGCCTTGCATAATGCTATCTTCTTCCACATTTGAGCTGAGTAATTCTTCACTGCCTTAGTAGTTTTTTTTTTTTTTTTTTTTTTTTTGCGGTATGCGGGCCTCTCACTGTTGTGGCCTCTCCCGTTGTGGAGCACGGTCTCCGGATGCGCAGGCTCAGTGGCCATGACTCACGGGCCCAGCCGCTCCGCGGCATATGGGATCTTCCCAGACTGGGGCACGAACCCGTGTCCCCTGCATCGGCAGGTGGACTCTCAACCACTGCGCCACCAGGGAAGCCCTCAAACAAAATTTTTTTGTTCAATTCTTTTCAAACTATCTGAGGTGAAAAACAAGGTTTCCTTTTTTTTTCAATCCTTTACAAATGATATGTGGTCCAACATTGTGGTAACACAATATGGTCCATTTTGCATTATTAGGATGCAGTTCTTGACACAAGTTCAAGAACCACCTGATCTGGTCCATACCATGTTCAACAAGATTAATGCACTGAGTATGCACTTGGATGTTGCAAAAATATTTAATCGCTATAAAAGTTTCTAAATAATCTCAATTTCTGACCTTGGTTTCTTGCACATTTGTGGTTGTAGAGGGCCCACACTTTAATGACACTTAGAGGTACACTGTTCCAAGTGGCAGTAAGGAAATGCTGTAAAGGAAGAGATCTAAAATAAGCAAGACCTACTTTGTCTTGAGTAAAAAGAAAGTCTATGCTTCAAACTAAATTTATATGATTTAAATAAATAAGTGGGCTAATCTTTAAAGCTTTTGCTCTAAAAAGATTCAGCAAACATTTGCTCAACTTTCCCAGTGGTAAAGGGAACACTACCCCTTGAGGATTATCTAAAGCGAACCGGATAACACCATCTACATATGTACTAACACCTCATTAATTCAGAATCTGTGATAATTTGGCTAAATAAATTAATAGTGTAAGAAGAAAAGCAGTAAAGTGTTTAAAACCACTCAAAGAGCCACATTTTCAATCATTCTCAAATACTTTAGAAGGATCCTTTCTTTTACAGAAATAAAGGACATGCTAATTATAAACTCTTTCCATGTATTCTTTAGAGCAATTAGCGTCAAAGAAGTGGAAGCAATGCTTTGTGAATTTGTTCTGTTACACTACATTCATTTAAAATAAACAGAAACTTTTAAAAAATGTTGCTATGAATTTAGCCAAAATTTCCACTCCCAGTTAGTCCAAATTAGCAGCTTTAACTAGAATATTAAAATATAAAGTATAAAGCTTTTTAGTAGACTATTTGGGACATCTGCTGTTTTTGTTTGACCAACATCTATTCCTCTTTTTGGTAATACAAACCCAATTTTTCTTAGAACCTTCTCTAAGTCCAAGTGATTTGGGTGGTTTGAACCTCACTACTGAATCCAGGGGTAACGTGTGAGCCAGACATGGCTAATCAGAGATTTCCTTTTTTCTGACTGCAATTGCTTGTTCAAAGATTGGCATGTGACTCACAGTGGGCCAATGAAAGATGTATCCAGAACTTTTGCGAAAACTCTTAGGAAAGAAATGTTTTCCTGCAGACGTTTACAAAGTAGGAGGTTGTAAGCCTGAGGCTGCACATGAGCCAATTTCTACCACCCATGAACAGCTGAAAAGAACAGCTGAAAATTAAGCTTACAACAAGTAAAAGAGGAAAAGAGTACCAGGAGAAGGAAAGAGACCAATACCTAATGCTTCCTGAGAGCCTGGCTGCAAGCGGACCCTGAACTAAATTTGTCTTATCTGTGAGTCAATGCAATAAATCTATGTTATTGTTAAAATCAATTGACTCATTCACTTGTAAGAGTTTTGATTAAGTTCACTGCTTATTGCATTATGTGTAGAGGGCCACAGCACGTGCTGGTAATTAAAAGAAGTTCAGGAAATGAAATCCATTATAAGGAAATTATAATACAATTGGATGGACAAGATATTAGTTGTCTACTCAAAGGCAAGAACTTCTGTCATTTTATATTATCCTGAGTGTCTAGCAAAGTAGGCATTCAACAAATATTAACTGAATGAATGAATGAATGCATTTGTATGTATACTCATTCATTCATTCAACAAATATTTATTGAGGATCCATTATGTCACTATTCTAGGAGCTAGGGAAACAACACTAAGCTAGAAAAAGTTCCCTTCTCAAAGAGTTTCAATTCTAGCTTATATAAATATTTTAAAGTTTTGAAACTCCTCTGCCTGCAGTTTCTAACTCCCATCCATTTTTCATTAGTCTGTTGTTGTTCTTAGTACTTAATCACTATCTAAATTGCCATGGATTTTGTTTATTTATCCTGTTTATGTTATACATCCTCCATTAAAATGCAAGCTCCTTTGCTTATCTGACTTATGTGATATAGCATGGACTAAAGCCCTGGAGAATAGAAGATAGTTTATCCTTCTGATTCACTACATTTCCAATGCTAAGACATGTTCCAAATATCAAGGTCTTGCCAGGAAAGAGCACATTCAAACTGGCTGTTTATGACAAATTTAATCAAGGGACAATTTATAAAAGTGTGGGCAGCATGAAAGGTAAAGAAGCAGGACTACTACAACAGAGCGCCATTAACACCCTCAAAGTTGAAAAGTACACAAAGAGGGGACAGATCCCAGAACCCAGAGATGATAGCTGTGATTGTAGAAGGCTGCTCAGTGGGAGCTGTGGCCACACAGCAGTCCTGCAAGGAGAAAGCCGAAGGCCAAAAAACAGGTTCTACCTTACTTTCTTCCCTCTCTGCCATCTAGAACTGGTTCCTACCATTGACCAAACTCAACTGGAGACCAAATGGCAAGGGAGATCATTGATATCTGTAGCCCCATGAACGAGCCCAGGCAAGAAGAGCAGGAAATCCACCCAGCTGCACCCAGATCAAAATGCAGAACGGTGAGTGAATAAATCATTGTTATTTTAAGCCATTAGTTTTAGGGCAGCTTATTATGCAGCAACAGATAACCAAACTAACATATAATAATAAGGTCAATTGAATTTTAGCAAGATTTGATCCCTAAACGTTTAGAGGTTTTATCAAATGTGATAAGCTTAGCATTTACTTAATATTTTAGAAATTTTGGCCAACTTTTTAAGAATGTTCAAGAGGGTTGAAGATGTATGGTGCCCTTTCTACCTGTAGTAGGAACTAATTTCTAAACTGATGTGCATCCTTAGAAAAAAAGTTTAAAAGTGACATTACACTGCACTCTGCTCATACAACAGAGATCGATGCAGAGCCCTGCATGTTTTAAAGAAAATTCTGCAGACAAATCAAAATTTAAACACTACACTACCAGGGTGAAGAAAAGGTAGTTATTTATTTCTTTTCATTGATCTTCCTCATGAGTCTGACTGCAATAAGTAGTAGGAAATAAAACTTTAATTTTAATTCAATCAGGATATAATGGAATAATTTAAAATGTCTCTCAAGGTAATTCACCCTATTTAAAATGACTCTTTCTTTCTTTTTTTTTTTTTCAGATTTGGGCCCTCTTCCAGCTACTTCTCTTCAAGGTAGCATTTGCACGTAACCTATAAGGCTTTTAAAAATCTCGTCTTAATATTTCTAACTTTTAAAAAATGGTAAAAATGGGGGGCCCGGGTGCCTTGCTGGCCCCTAGTGGCGCTGCTGGGGTTTTCATGATCTGACCCTCTCTGTAGATGTCCTACTGGCATTTGCTACTGAAGTCTGCCATTTGTATACCTCTTGGTCCATCTTGCCCAGCCCGATCAGGTCCTGGGGCTCCCTGCTGCTGATTCAGCCTCATCGTCATGCTCATTGGTCCTGCAGACCCCCAAGGACCAGCTATCCCTGCCACTTTGACCCAGACTCAGGTGGTCCACCTGCATTTTGGGTTCTGGTAATCACTTTCATCACGCTTTCAGTGGCCTCAACGTGAACCTTAGGGAAGCCTGTGGGAACTTCAGGGTTCCTTCCATGATTCGAGAACACTAAGTCATCTAACCATGTGGCTTCCTAAGGGTGTTGCAAGGGGATCCTAACATTCAGGTTCCCAAAGTTTCTATCTAGAGGCAGGGTAAATTCCCACCGCTATTAGCTTTACCCACATCTAATCTAACCTACCCCCTCATCTCAGACTTCTGTCTGTACAGAGATTAACACACAAGTGGCTCAACTCTGTTTCTTCCCATTTTGTCTCCTTCATCTCTCCATAATCTCCCAGAGAGACAAGAATACGGTTTCCCTCTTCCTTCTCTATGGCCAAGCAATCTCCCTATGTCATAACTTCTTAGACCTACTCCCACTCTTTTCCCAAGGACATAATGTTAGACAAGGTGCAGGGATAGGGAAAAGGGCACACTGGGAATAGAGAAATTCCCATAATGTTCCAATGGGAACAAAATTGGGAGAACACTTCAAAACATGCTCTTTAAATTTATATTTCAATAAGCGGATGTCCAAAGAGCCTACATGCTAAGAGTTTGGGGTTTCTAACCTAAACTGCCTAGGATCAATTAATTCTCTCTGGTCTCACTGTTAGCTGTGTGACTCTCCGAACATTTACACGTCTGTTACATCACCTGTAAAACGGAGATCGTAATATTATCCACCTCATGCTGTTTTGATAAATGAGTTAATTTTGGTACAGTATTTAGAAATAATACTTTATTAACTCTCCTTAATCACTATATAATAACTGACTGAGGACATAAGAGATCTATCTCTAAATTGGGATGAAAAAGTGATTCGACAGTTTGAAGTGATACTAATATTTCAGACACTACTTGCCATCAGCCTGTACGAGTTGTTACTGGAGCTTGAGAGAGGCTGAGTTATTTTTTAGTTTTATTTCCCAGGTTTTGACTTTCCTGTTCACTGGGGTTTGAAATGAATCTACAGTAAGCTTTCTTATTTGCTCTGACTCAGTGTGGGGTAACTGTTATTTAAATAGGCCTGTAGGTGTGTGCTGGGAGATGCTTGGTGAAGAACCAAGGAATCAAAAAAGAACAAATAACCCTGCCCTTGAATTGTTTACTGTCCTATCATGGGAGACAAAGGGAAAACAGCCTAGCAATGAGTCCCTTCCAAGAGGTACGTGGCCATTTACAATTTCACTGAGCTGATGTCCTACCACCCAAAAGAGAATTCACCATTTCATCGGAGACTAGACGATGGTAAATTGGACTTGCTGCTCTCCGTTGCTCCATCTAAATAAACACTGCAGGACTCAACTAAGTGACATCCCAGTTGTAGAAAAAGTAATAATAATATGACTCTCTAGGTGCCTAACTTAATTACAGAACCAGGGAGTGATACAGGAAGGCCCTGGAGTGAAATAAGCTCAGACCTTGTAAAAGATGTGTGCTACAGGTGACACCTCTGTTGATTAGGGGTTGTCACTATAGCCCAGCCTGGGCACCACATGCTCTGGCCCTTTATGGAGACTGCTCACTAGCGTGAATTAAAGCAGAATCTTTGCAAGACCTATTCCCATTTTGCAGCCTCGTGCTCTACAGAGCATTTCTTGAGGATGAACCACTCTGCTAATTCTTATAAAGATGAGTTTCATGCTTTTCTTTCCAATTTAGGTAAACTTAGCTAGTGTCCTTTAAAAACTTAAAAAGCAAATCATTAGACTGGCTCTATATTTCAATGTCATGTCTATTCATTTCCCTTTAGTAAACATCCCCATCTCAACACAGTGTCAAGGAATGAGATAAAATAAAACAAAACCCACAAAATCATGTATCAGTGAATTGACCCAAGAGACAGTCACATAACTATCTCCATTTTACAGATGATGAAACCGAGGCCAAAAGAAGATGCTATTGTTTTGGGGTTTCTTTTTGTTTTTTTTGCGGTACGCGGGCCCCTCACTGCTGTGGCCTCTCCCGCCGCGGAGCACAGGCTCCGGACGCGCAGGCTCAGCAGCCATGGCTCACGGGCCCAGCTGCTCCGCGGCATGTGGGATCTTCCCGGACCGGGGCACGAACCCGTGTCCCCTGCATCGGCAGGCGGACTCTCAACCACTGCGCCACCAGGGAAGCCCAGAAGATGCTACCGTTAAAAAAAAAAAAAAGCCTATATTTAAACTAGCTTTAACTTTTCTCTTCCTCATTAAAATTCAACACTATTTCATCTTAGAGATGAGATAAAACAAAACAGAGGAAAAACATTATTCAGGAAGCAAAATTATTTATATTTATAGTTGTATTTTTATATTTTACTGTAATGTCTCCTTTTTATGATTTCATTTTTACAATTGTGTTTCTGGTAGATCCTTGCCTTTTCTGGAGAGTTATTTTTCAGTGTACGTTGATTTAAAATGTTTACAATTCTGATTACTTGTTATGGCATCTTTTTAAAGTAGTTTTATTCATACAGGTCATTGCACAACTGAGACAAAAAAGGAAAATGGTCTGCTGCTCTGTCATAACAATAAAGGAAGATTTAAATTAGAAGTGTGGTAAAATGCTTAGAAATTGAGTTGGAAAATCAGTTCAATTCACTCACCTATTAATAAAAGGAAATTGTTTTTGAAAAGGAATAGCTTGGAGCCACAGAAAACACAGAAAGAGTTCATGTTTGGTTTGTTTTTCCTTAAGAAGCAATAACCGTATGTGCAGCCAAGAGAAAGAGCTATAAAAAAGAAAGCAAAGGAAAAACAGTCTGATTTACTTAAGGGAAGATTCATTCTAATGCATGGGAAAGAAGAAAGTTGTGACGAGCAGGCCAACTGAAAAGTCATTAGTTTCGTAAGCAGAGATTAAGAATGCTAGAAGAGCTATCTACCTTCAGAACAGCAAATTGGAGTAGGCATTGGTTTTGGTAAATATTAGGGGTTTCTCTTCCTTGTGGGCACATTTCCAGGAGAACAGAGGCTCCTTCTAAGTAAAATGGAATCAGTAGTAAATAAATTGTAGAAGATTATGTAAGAAAAGGATTTTCAATCCTACTTCAGTCAAATAAATGGGTTCAGAACATTTAATTGTTCCTGTTTTACTTACATATTTATTCCTCATAGAATCCTTCTATATGGTGATCATACTACTCACTTCCTGGAACGTTTCTTTCCTAAATTCCATTTAAAAATATATTATGAGTATATTTTATATGCCAGACACTCATATTGTAAAATGGGACTATAAAGATGAATAAGGCTTGCTTCCAACCTTCAATACACTTTCCCCACATTGAACTCTCACTGTCCTTAAATCCCACCTCAATTTCCACCTCCTTCGTGAAGACTTTTAAACTATTCCACTACACTACGTATCTCCCATTTGAAATCCTATTTGATTCTATAGTTTAGCATCTACTTTTTTCTGTGATTTTTTTAAGATCCATTTGATTACTCATTTTTTTCAGTAAATAATGATCATCTAATATCTACTATCATGTTTTAAAAGACTGAGGATACAACAGTGAAAAAGATGGAAAAGGACCCTACTATCAAGGTGCTTATATTTACATTCTATATATAAGTAAAGCAACAAGAAAATTTGAACTATTGATAGGTACTATAAAACAAAGTCATGGGATTGAGCGATGGAAGGAGAGGTAAGTAAAGATAGGTAACACTCATATAGCACTTATTTATGAAGTCAAACTTAATTGTTCTCTTGATAAAGGCACTTGTTAATGGGTTAAGAGCCCACCCTAATCCAGGACGATCCTATCTCAAGATTCTTAATCTAAATACACTTGCTAAAACCCTTTCTCCAAGTAAAGTCACGTTCACATGTTCCAGGTGGAAAAGATCTTTTTTTGAGGGCCACCATTCAATCCACTACAAGTCTTCAACCAAGCTTCTAAAGTAGGTATCACTGTCATCTTCTTACAGGTGTAGACACTCCAATACAGAAAGAGTAAATAATTGCTGTGGCCACTCAGCTCGTATGTAGTGGAGCTGGGGCTTGCAGTGAGATGCTGGCTTCATGGTCAGTGTGCTTAACCACCCTTCTCTGTGGTGTCAGATCAGGGTTCTCTGCAGGGATGAAATTTGTATTGAGATCTGGATAATGAGAGAGCACCCAGGTAAGAGGAACTACAACTGCAGGTGTAGCAGTTCTGTCTTCTCAATCAGATGGTACTGAAGGTTTGAAACGTGTAGACATTAGTCCTATGTAGTTGAGAGTCTATGCACCTCCCCTTGGCTCTTGATGGCCTTCTGGCTCTAATTGACTAAGACAGTTTAGTGGAAGCAATGCTGTGTGATCTCTAATGCTGGGTCTTAAAAGGGGTTGCAGCTCCCACCTGGGTCATAGAAGGGGATGCAGCTCCCACCTTGGTCATGAAAGGGGATGCAGCTCCCACCTTGTTTGTTGGCTCAGGCTTGGAGTGCTGAGCCACCCCTGAGAAGTCTGGCTACCCTGAGGCTGCCATGTTGTGGGGAAGCTAAGCCCTGTGAAGAGGCCACCTGTGCTCCTTGCAGCCCACAATACTAGTCATCAAGTCCTCCCAGCCCAGGTTCCAGGCACGTGAGTAAACAAACCTTCAGATGATTTCAGTAACCAGCTGTGGAGTTAACTTCAGATTATGCATCTTCCCAGATAGGCCAAAATGTGATGTGGCAGAAACAAGCCATGGTGTTTTCATGTCAAAATTCTTGGCCCATGGAATTTGTGAATATAATAAAATATTTGGTGTTGAATGCTACTAAATTTGGGGTGCTTTGCTATATAGGAAGTAGTTACCAAATATAGCTATGCCATTTCTTCTACTGACTTTCCTAAATCACATCCCAGAGAGCTAAACACAAAATAGGTGTAGTGTGGTATAGAGGAGAAAAAAAAGAGGAAACAGGTATTTATCAGCAGTTGGTCAGGAGACCAGAAATCACTGGCTATTTTAAATAGGAAGAGAATTAAGACAGTAAATTAAGGGCTTAGAAACTTTTGGAAGAACTAGACGAAAAAGGTCAAGAAACTCGCTCCTGATTTTTAGGAGCTCAGAAAGAGCAGGGAAGCAGAGAAGTTGACACTGATGGACCCTACTGCCTGCAGCATGGTAGCAGGTGTTTTGCAGGAGTTCACAGGAAGCCACTGCAAATTTCATGTCTGCTGTCTGGCCATGTGCCTGCCAGGAGCTGCTACCAGAGAAGAATGGTTTACCTTTGCCTCTCACCTTCTAAATCTATCCTATAAACTAGATCCTACATCTGGGGGACAGCCTAAATGGGCAGGAATAGCACTGAGATCCAACAATATGTGGCACTGTCTGCTCTTTTGGATACTCAGTGATCCTATATAACCTCATACATATACTTAAAACTTCAAAGCAGTAAGACAGAAACGTTTTTCTTCTGCTGAATATGATCCAATTATCGCTCACATGAAAAATGACATGTTCATCCTCTCCCCAAACCAGGAAACCCAGTCTTATCAGTAACTATCCATCTCTGGGTCATGTTCACTACTCTTGTAGTTCAGTTACAATTCCCTTATTTATTTTAAAGACTACATTATAAGGTAACTACCACCAACACTCTTAATACAATGAGGAGGAAAAAAAGAAATTGGTGAATACTTCTATATATAGCAATCAAAAAAGAAAACGCATAGCTATTACGATCCTCGGTTCCGTAACTGGTGGCCCCACGCTCCCTATGTGCTCAGCCAAATCTCAGCTGGTGATAGTTCTTTACTTGATGGAATAACCCAAATCTCCATTCCTGAGGGAATGAAACATCAGCGGTCTTGATGGTGCTGAGTTGCTTTAGTCTTCCATTTACTTTGATCTCTAGGCACTGAAGGACTAAGAGAGGTCTCATAAAATGCCCTGGGTTCCAAAAATCTCCTCCTGACCCTGTTGTGTAGCAGCAACCTTACTTGTTCCTGATGATCAGGATCAATCACCCCAGACAATATAGTAACTCCCTTTCTTAACTGTCATTTTACTGGTATGAAGAACCCAAATGACTAGTGATATCCACAACTTCTAGTCAATGCAACCTTTAGTGGTTACTGCTAGACACTTTCCTCCATTATGAACTAAGACCTCAAAACCATCAGATCCAAGCATTGCAGGGATGGGAAGCATAACTTGACAAGTAGACCTTTAGGCATAATAAGAAGAGGCCATTTTCTTTCCACCGTTTTAATTCCAAGGCCTTTATATTCTGGATATGGGAGAATCATAAACTGGTCAGACACTCCAAGAATACATCTCACTGGACAGAATCCCAGTCTTCAAGGCACTGTCAGCCTTTTCAATCAATATTCTATTTCACCAATCTATCTGTGTAGTTGCTTCTGGATGATTTGGTAGATGGAAAGCCAGTGAATTCCATAGATATGAGCCAATGCCCCATTTCATAAGCTGTAAAGCAAAGGTAATGTGTGACACATCATGATAGTGAATGAGGCATTCCATATCTACCTGAGGCATATCCACATATCCTCATTCTTGCCAACACTTATTTTTTTTCTTTCTGATGATAGCCTTTCTAACAGGTGTGAGGCAATATCTCACTGTGGTTTTGATTTGCATTTCCCTGGTGATTACTGATGTTTAGAATCTTTTCATATATATATTGGCCATTTGTATATCTTTTCAGAAATATCTATTCAGGGCCTTTGCCCATTTTTAAATTGGGTTATTTGTTTTCTTGCTATTGAGTTGCTTGTGTTCTTTATATATTTTGGATATTAACCTCCATCATATGTATGGTTTGCAGATATTTTCCCCATTCTGTAGGTAGTCTTTTCAGTCTGTTGACTCTTTCCTTTGCTGTACAGAAGCTTTTTAGTCTGATACAATCCCTTTTGTCTATTTCTGTTTTGTTGCCTGTGCTTGGGGGGGGGGGGTCATATCAAAAAAATCATTGCCCAGACCAATGTCAAGAAGATTTTTCTTGTAATCATTTTATGATTTCAGGTCTTACATTTAAGTCTTCAACCCACTTTGAGTTGATTTTTGTATATGGAGTGAGATGAGTGTCCAATTTAATTCTTCTGTTGGAAAACAAGTTTTCCAACAACATTTACTGAAGATACCATCCTTTCCCATTGTGTATTCTTGACACCTTTGTTAAAGATCAATTGACCGTAAATGTGTGAACTTATTTCTGGGCTCTCTATTCTGTAACATAGATCTATGTTTCTGTTTTAATACCAGTACCATGCTGCTTTTACTACTATAGCTCTATAGTATATTTTGAAATCAGGTGGTATGATGACTTCAAATTTGTTCTCTTTGCTCAAGATTGCTTTGGCTATTTTTTGTCTTTTGTGGTTCCATATGAATTCTAGGATTGCTTTTTCTAATTCTGTGAAAAATGCCACTGGAATTTTGATAGGGATTGTTATCAAATAGGGATTTCTATGGACATCTTAACAATGTAATTCTTTCAATCCATGTACACAAGGTATTTTTTCATTTATTCATGTATTTCCAATTTCTGTCATCAGTGTTTTATGGTTTTCAATGTACATATCTTTCACCTCCTTGGTTAAATTTATTGCTAAGTATTTTATTTTTGTGATGTTGTTTTGAAGTTATTTCTTTTTTGGGTAGTTTGTTGTTAGTGTATAGAAATGCAACTGATTTTTGTATGTTCATTTTGTATCCTGTAACTTTACTGAATTTGTTCATTAGTTCTAACAATTTTGTGTGTGTGTGTGTGTTTGTGTAGGCTTTACAGTTTTCTACATATAACATCATGTCATTTGTAAATAGAGACAATTTTATTTCTTCCTTTCCAACTTAGATGTCTTTTCTTTTTCTTGTCCAACTGCTTTGACTAGGACTTCCAGTACTATATTGAATAGAAGTGATGAGTGGGCATCCTTCTCTTGTTCCTGATCTTAGAGGAAAAGCTTTTTAGCTTTTCACAGTTGAGTATGATGTTAGCTGTAGGTTTATCATACATGACCTTTATTATGTTGAGTTACTTCCTTCTATCCCTAATTTGTTGAGAGTTTTAATCCAAAAGCTCTTTTCTAGATCTAGCTCTCAAGTCTCTTTTATTTGACTTGTCACTCCCTGCTTCTCTCTTAATAGAATGGCTTCTGCCTTGAGGCTATCAGGCTAAAACGGACCACATCCTTAACCTGTTCTTTGCCTCAACTGGATCTTTAATTTAATTGCTCAAAGTATTCCTAAATCTCGTGTTTCTACTCTATGTGATAGAGAAGCATTTGGTTTTTCCAATCCTCCAAGATTTCACATGTCTGGACTCTTTTTATATTCTTTCATTTCTGCTGGCAAACTGGCAAATTCTCATCTCTTGTAACTTATACATTAATATAGAAGTTCTTTTCAATCACTTTTCCTAGAGCTGCTGGCATAGGAGGTACATTGTCTGTCTTTCAATACAGTACATGAAATAGTTTCACCAAACATTTTGCCACCACATAACATGGGTCACTATCTTTCCACCTCTGCCATGAGTTCCTTACCGTTTACTTCTCGCCATTAAATGAAAGATACTTATTTCAAATTTCTATAATGGCATCACTCTACTTCTAGTATCCATTCCTCTATTAGTCAGGGGAAATAACACTAGCTGGTAATATAATTAACTTCAATACCTCAGGGGCTTAACATTGTAAAAGTTTATTATTTAATCATTCACTGTCCACTGAGGTTGGAGCAGGATTCTTCTTTATAACATCATTCAGAGAATCAAGCTCTTTCCATTTTATGATGCCACCATTCAACTCATGGTTTCTGGGTTCACCATGAGAAAAGAAAGTGAATAATAGAAAACTGCACGTGGAGCATTTTTATGGTCCAGGCATATATCACTTCTGCTTCATTCCACTGGCCAAAATTGTCACAGAGACAAATCTAACAGAAGGAAGTTGGCAAATGCAGTTCATCTGTGTGCCCAGAAGGAAAATAAAATGGGTGCAGTGAACACAAAGCATTGCCTCTGATTTGAAATCAGGCAACTGGTTCATTCTCAGTTCTACTACTTACTAGTTCTGTAACTTTCTGATGGTATTTCTTCATCTGTGAAATGACATTTATACCACAAAATTGCTTTCTTGTGGAGAATTCTAAACCCAGCCGAATTATCAATTAGATTAGGGTAAAGTGAAGACATTTTCAGAATTGTAAGCTGTGATAGGTATCATTTTTCCTTTTCTTCCTTGAAATTAAAAAACGTATATGTAACTAATTCTGGCTAATAGAACATGAGAAGTGAAGCCTATCAGTTCTAAAGTGAGAGAGTGAAAATTCCACTGCTCCCCTAACCCCTCAGCAACTTTGACCTTAGAATACAATTACTGTGCCAATAAAAGATGGAAGCATGTCTGTCACCTTGGGTTCTGGAACAATTATATAAATTAATATGAGGAACAGAATACTGTGCCCACCTCCACTGCACATGTAACATGAACAAGCAACAAACATTTGTTTGGTTAAGCAGCTGAGATTTGAGGGTTAATATGCTTACAAAGCCTGGTGGATCTCAACCAGAGTTGATGTTGCCCTGCGAGGGAACATTTAGCAGTGTCTTGAAATACTTTTGGTTACCACAACTGAGACAGTGCTACTGGCATCCAGTGGGTATAGCCCAGGGATGATGCTAAGCATTCTACAATGCACAGGACATCCTCCCTCAAAGAAGAATTATCTGGCCCCAAGGTCAACAGTGCTGAAGTTGAGAAACCACAATAGCCTATGCTAACTAATAAACAATATCTCAAAAATGTTTCCTGCCGTCCTTCTTGGGAAGCTGCTGAAGAACATGCTGCCACAAAACAGAGATATAAATCAGAAAGTGGGATTCAAGAACCAAAGAACCAACCCGGAAGAGAGGGAGTTCTCAGGCAAAGGTGATGGTGGTAGCCCAGATGCAGCAAGTCTACACATTAGCCAGTTAAAAGTAGAAAAAGAGGATAAAGGGTTGCAGGAATGAATCCCTCCAGAAAAAAAAAAAAAAAAAATGATACACCGCTCGATGAGTATAAATGTATCAACAACAACTTTCAAGTTCTGTTCAAAAGTTCAGGAATTAATGAGTGATAGATTCAGAGAAAATTATGTAATTAAAAACTAAAATTTACTCCAAGCAGAGTTGGACAAGAAAAGAAGTAACACATGATAAGATACATGGTATGATAAATTTTAAAATTGTGAATTATATTTAAATTTCATGGTAATAAAACAAAGATACTGATATAACCAAAAGGTATAATTTAACTGAATTGCAAGGCTAGGGACAGTGGAAGTGGGTACACGAGAGTGTGTATGTGTGTGGGAAGAGGGAGGAAGGAGAGGGTTAAGAAGTTAAATCCTCATCTTCTAAGAAGTCAGTGGATAATATTTAAAATGGAAAAATCAAGAAATAGCAATGTAAGCAGGTTACTTAGATATATCAGGGCATATGTCAAAAGCAGCAGCTAAAAATAAGTTAAAACTAATTACTTCTATAGAGGTGGAAATTGGAAGGAGGGAGTGAAGACACTTGTTTTTCATTATAAGCTTATCAGTACCACTTTTTAAACTATAAACATATATTACTTTTGGCAAAAGCAAAATATTTTTTACAAAAATGAGGGCAAAATAAATCAATTTCCAGGCGTTAAAATGATACAATACACAGGAAACTCTTCTGTAATGTGTAAAATGCCCTGTGGAGGCTAATTGTGGTGATCATTATAGCTGATGCTGAAGATACTGTCAGTAATTGATGCCAGGCCTCAGCACAGATGCTGCCCTGTGTTTGCTCATCACTGGTCATTGGCAGCAATCAGCACACAGGACTAAGTGCCAAGGTTGTTATCCAACTACTTATCAAGAAAGGAGAAAACTTGGTTCCTGCCTATTACCCAACACCCCTTCTCTGTGTCTACTTGTGGTTGGCATGAACCCTGCTCTCAGTGTCCATGTAGCGTAGTAGGGCTGTATGACCCTGACCACAAGGTCTGACCTTGATTTAGGACACTTCCTGGCTAGTAGGTGTTCTCAGGTGGGCCCACTTCTTAAATTCCCTTTAATCGGGAGCTTATTATAATTTATATAGACAAAGTATTACCAGATTCCTCTCCTTCCACTCCAAGCCTCCTGCCAACCGTCCACCTTTCCAAAGTCAGAATTAATGGCACTTTATTATTCCTTATATATAGTCAGCTTTGCTGGTGTCTTCCACTCTCCTCTCTAGAGTTGGAAATATAAATCACAATTCAACACAGCATAGCAGACAAAAACATGGCCATTGGAAAGAGAATATGTGAGTTTGGATTCAGCCCTGCTACTTTCTACAGTTATGTGACTTTGGGGAAATTACTTAACCTCTCTGTGCCTCATTTTCTTCATCTATATAAAAAGGGATAATAAGAGTACTTGCCTCAAAAGTTTGATATAAGGATCAAAAGAGTTAATAAATGTAATACTGGGAATTCCCTGGCAGTCCAGTGTTTGGGACTAAGCACTTTCACTGTCACAGGCCCTGGTTCAATTCCTAGTCAGGGAACTAATATCTCACAAGTTGTGCGGTGTGGCAAAAAAAAAAAAAAGAAAGAGAGAATACAGAAAAAAATTTAAAAATAAAATATATAAATGTAATACTAAGAACTGTTTCTGGCACACAGTAAAGCTACACAACTATCAATGAATATTATTATGGTACATAGCAAAACTGTGTACTTGTTAGCTATCACTGTTATTGTTAGTATTATTATCATTAGTGCCTGAGAAGCACCAAGCACATAACAGGTACTGAAAAACATTCATCAATGTGACTGAATTACACATTTGCAAAGACCTGAATCAACCTCCAGCTGTCCCTATTCCTGCTATATGAACCATGACAAAATCCAGTTGAAGAAATGCAGTCAGCACACTCCCAAGGAAAAGACAGCTCAATTCTGTATCTCAGTGTTTCTCAACACAGCATTTGCCAGATTTACCCATGGAATGTTCTGAAAGGATCCACCCCACAAAATCTAAACCACTCACTTGTATGGGGCAGCCACGCTGAAATTCTCTCAAAATTTCAAACCAGTCAAGCAGTGTAGGACTCAAGACCTCAGTGCCTCAGCCATGAATGCAGCTCCACCAGGCCTACCTCTTCCACCTGCCCCAAGGTCTCCTCCTTAGAGAGTTCAGTATTTTAATTATACCACCTGTCAGTCTTTTCATAACATTCATCCACTTCTGTAATAGAAAAATATATGTAATTGTATGTGCGTGTTTAATGACTCTGCACTGTAAGCTCTTGGAGGATGGGAGCTGGTCTGCTTTCTTTTCATTCTACATGGAGTACCTACTAAAGATCTGGTCACATGTTACAGAGTTTTTACAAAAGACATACTTCTTTCAAATGAGGAAATTACAGTCACTTTCATAAAGGAGGTGATTTGTGGACTAGGCTTACAAACTTTTTAATGTCATAACTTTTCTAGAATAACATGAGATTAATAACATCCGTACGAGTAAAATGTGCTAGAGCTTTGTTTTTCAGTTCAGTTTGAATTATGTAATTCCATTAAAACTGGAATTGAGATTTCTGAAACATAAAAATTTCACCCACATACTATGAAATATCCTAGAAAGCATACTGAAACATATTTTTCCTGTTTCTTGAGTAAGCAATGGATAAAAAAAATGCAGAGGAGCTCAGAGAACAAGGGCGAGTCTGTACTATCTATGTTTCTAAAACGAAAACAATGTAAATCCAGTTTCATCTCTATATAACATCACGGTTAAAGTAAAATAATTGTTGTGTTGGTCATAAATACCTACTGGCTTATGATGGTCAAACAGCCAGGTGACCTGACTTAGATAGATGCTTGTTTATTTCAAACAGCACCAAAAATTGGGGTGTTTCAAAAGAGCCCAATACTTGACATTCAAAAAGAAACACGATCATGACTTTGCCCACTCCCAATGTACGCACACAGAGTCACAGCTTTTTAACTGTGAGCAATGTATGCAGTTAAGTGCTTTGGTGTCACCAACGACACAGAACTTTTTTAAAGTACATTATATGCAGTTGTCCCCTCTATCACCCTTATATTTTTAAGACAACTTTTTAAAAACTGACACCTCGATTGAATTGTATGCTCTGAAAATAAGAGAACCATCTTTTCATAGTGTGAAGTGAGCACAAATTAAGTATTTGACAAGAAATTGTGGTTTGATTATTCTATCTGCCTATGTTCTGAGCACAAGGCAGGTGTACTCTGTAGTATATGCTCTCTGGGTGGCAAGCAAGGAAAAAACAGCCAGAGTAGCTGCAACGAAGGTGCAAACACAAAACTAAAAGGGTGGTAGTGAGTAGGACACAAAAACCTATCTCATGTGGTAAACAGTCACAATCATGTTCAGGTACAAAGGCCCTGGGGAGAACGTGAGAAACACCAAATCCTTCACAAGATGAAGCTATTAGAATCATAGTTTCGTTTTATCATCTACTACATATACATAACAATATTCAATTTTCAAGAAATAAAGCGTTTAAAGATAAGGAAGATCCACTGTAATTTAACATACTCACTGTATTACTTTATTATTACAGTAGATGGATTTACTATAGAAAATTTATAAGATATGTAAAACTACAATTAATAAATTGAAATCATCATCAAATCTCACCAGCTAAAGAGTAGGTACCTAATGTTCATTTTACCTTATGTTCATATATATGTGCATATATATATATATATATATATATATATTCCTTTATTCCACAAATACTTATTGTGTTCCTACTATGTTACAAGCACTGTTCTGATTCTTGGAATATCCTCAAGGAAATCAGGTTCTAATGGAAATAGGGATGATACAGGGCAGTGGGCAGGGGATAGGAAGACAAGCAATAAAAAATAAACATAATATACAAGTATATCATACACTATATTAGGTGATATTATTAAATTATAAGATGCTACAGGAAAAAGCTATAAAGTGAGACCTACTATGGCCTATTTACATGGAGTCAAGGAGCAAAGGAAAATAACTCTGTGAAACTGGTGTCCAGTTTCTGTAAGAATCTTTCACAGAAGATCCTTTAAGGCCAAACTAAAGAGAAAATAGAATTTACATTTACTTCCAGGTTCATCGCAAACCCGTGGGTCCCTATGGTAAGAGTCACATGGATAGCCCAGATGCCATATGTTTCCATTTTAAAAGTATAAACCAAGCCAAAAGACAGATAAATAAAATATGACCTTTTTTCCTAATTTGACAAATGTAAAGCCAGGAAGGCCAGGTTTGAATTTAGAATTCATGGCCTCCTTGAAGTTCTGTCCCAGAACAGAGAGTAGGAGAGGGGAGAGTAGGCCAGGCCCTGGTCCACAGCCTGTTTCCATCTGGTTCCATACATGGTCCTGTTCTGTACTATGCAGGACTTCACAAGCAAGTGTATGGACACCCAAGACCTCATGTCCATGCTCTGTCTACACAGCCACCTGCAAAGAGCCCCCTCTTGGCCAAGGTTCAGGCCTTGGGTGTTCACACAGCTACCCTGGCCCATCCTGAGAGAAGAGACCCATGCAGGTCCTGGGAAACTAGAACAGCTTGACAAACATCCCTCGGGTTAAAGGATCATAACAAATATGAAAGGAGACTGAATAAGAGCTGGCCAAAGGTCTGCATTAGGCAAAGTCTATGAGAGACCATAAATAAGAGATTTTTCTCCTTGACAAAACTTCTGACGTCAAATGTACGGGTGTGTCCATACCAACAACCAGTTCTCCAGCACCAGATGGCTGTCCAACAGTTCAAGTCCATTCTGACACTAACTACCCAGAGTCACTGTTAGATTCCCTAGTTTTAAGGTTTCAGTCCCAAAAAAACTGCTCCCACTTCACATGCCAGCACAAACGGGGTGCCCAGGCTGCCCACATGTCTGCCCAGCTGACTACAAACTCAGAGGTTCCTACAACCCTCCTCAGGTTTGATAATTCACTAGAATGACTCACAGCACTCAGGAAAGCACTACTTTTTAATTATAAACAATACAATTCAGGAACAGTCCAATGAAAGAGGTGTATAAGAGAAGGTTCAGAGAACTGGGCACAGAGCTTCCATTCCCTTCCAGCACCTCACTGTTTTCACCAACCTGGACGTTCTCTGAATTCTGGTGTTCAGGTGTTTTTATGAAGGTTTTCACTAGTAAACATGACTGATTGAATCATTGACCATTGGTGACTGAACTCAATCTCAGAGCTAAAAATTCCAAGTTTCTAATTATGACTTGGTCTATCTGGCAACCAGCCCCAACTCTGAAGAGCTATCTAGGGGTCCCTAATCATATCATCTCAGCATAAGAAAGACACCCATCACTTCAGAGATTCCAAGGGTTTCAGGGTTCCAAGGGTGTCAGGAACTGGGAAGAAGACCAAATACTTATTTTTTATTATACCTGCTCCCCTCTCTCCTGCTCCCCTCTCTCCCTAAACCCAGCTACCAAGAAGGCAAGGATATAATCAAAGATGGCGGAAGAAGCCAACTGCATTCCTCCTCCCCAATGAGGTTTCTAGATCTGAAGCAGTGCAAGCTGGTGGGAGGTGAGTAGCTCTACATGTGTCACTAGATCAGAGTTTTGATTATTATACTGACGACTGACATTTTACTTACTGAAATGAGATAGTCCTTAGAACTAAGGAGGATGAAAAGCTGTGGTATGTGTCTAAATTTTCATCCAGGGGCAGAGGAAGAAATAGCCCACAGAGCAAATATGAAGGAACAATAGGAGAAAGAATAAAACTGCTCTGTTGGCATCTTTTCACGTTTAACTAAGCCAATGAAAAGTTTATATTACCACTAGGCAGTTGAGATTTGTTTCTTTACTGTAATTCTATACACTGAGTCATGTGGGGACCCAAGATTTATTTGTGCTATATTCTCTCTAGTACCTGATCTGGTAAGGGACCCTACTATACATAATGTTTCTCTTCTTCAAAAAAGGAAAATTTAAGGAATAACGTTAGACCAAAGCACTGTTTTAAAGTATCTCCTTTAACAGCATCAACAAAATTTTCTCTGGGATGAATAATATCCTGAGAGCTTTCCTATAAGTGATGATCCTTGATTATATATTTTATTTGCATAAAGAATATTCTTAGCACTGAGCTCCACATAATGCTTCCCTTCAGTGACATGGTCATTAGGAAGTCTGACTGATGGCTCACAGCCTTGGGCCGCGGCCTAGTCCTTAGAGTGATCAGTGAGTTGAGCAGCTTCCAAGAGTCAGCTGTAAGAAAAATTCAACCCTTGGTGTCATTCAGGTTTGTCTCCTGCATTTTAGTCGATTGAGCTTTCCATCTTCCCATTTGGACAAGAGGCTTTCAAAAGAGGAAAATTTAGCAGTTATAACAGGATGTTTGGATTCCTTTTATTTCTTTTTCTTTTCTGAATGCCGTGGCTAGGACTTCCAAACTTATGTTGAATAATAGTGGCAAGAGTGGACATCGTGTCTTATTCCTGATCATAGAGGAAATGCTTTCAGTTTTTCACCATTGAGAATGATGTTTGCTGTGGGTTTGTCATATATGACCTTTATTATGTTGAGGTAGGTTCCCTCTATGCCCACTTTCTGAAGAGTTCTTTTAATAATAAATGGGTGTTGAATTTTGTCAAAAGCTTTCTCTGAATCTATTGAGACGATCATATGGTTTTTATTCTTCAGTTTGTTAATATGGTGTACCACATTGATTGATTTGCATATATTGAAGAATCCCTGCATTCCTGTGATAAACCCCACTTGATCATGGTGTATGATCCTTTTAATGTTGTTGGATTCTGTTTGCTAGTATTCTGTTGAGGATGTTTGCATCTATATTCATCAGTGATATTGGTCTGTAATTTTCTTTTTTTGCAGTATCTCTGTCTGGTTTTGGTATCAGGGTGATGGTGGCCTTGTAGAATGAGTTTGGGAGTGTTCCTTCCTCTGCAACTTTTTGGAAGCATTTGAGAAGGATGGGTGTTAGCTGTTCTCTAAATGTTTGATAGAATTCACCTCTGAAGCCATCTGGTCCTGGACCTTTGTTTGTTGGAAGATTTTTAATCACAGTTTCAATTTCATGACTTGTGATTGGTCTGTTCATATTTTCTATTTCTTCCTGGTTCAGTCTTGGAAGGTTATACCTTTCTAAGAATTTGTCCATTTCTTCCAGGTTGTCCATTTTATTGGCATAGAGTTGCTTGTAGTAGTCTCTTAGGATGCTTTGTATTTCTGCAGTGTCAGTTATAACTTCGTTTTCATTTCTAATTTTATTGATTTGAGTCTTCTCCCTCTTTTTCTTGATGAGTCTGGCTAAAGGTTTATCAATTTTGTTTGTCTTCTCAAAGAATCACCTTAGTTTTATTGATCTTTGCTATTGCTTTCTTTGTTTCTATTTCATTTATTTCTGCTCTGATCTTTATGATTTCTTTCCTTCTACTAACTTTGGGTTTTGTTTGTTCTTCCATCTCTAGTTCCTTTAGGTGTAAGTTTAGATTGTTTATTTGAGATTTTTCTTGTTTCTTGAGGTAGGATTGTACTGCTATAAACTTCCTTCTTAGAACTGCTTCTGCTGCATCCCATAGGTTTTGGATCGTCGTGTTGTCATTGTCATTTGTCTCTAGGTATTTTTTGATTTCCTCTTTGATTTCTTCAGTGATCTCCTGGTTATTTAGTAACATATTGTTTAGCCTCCGTGTGTTTGTGTTTTTTCCTTTTTTTTTTTCCTCTGTAATTTATTTCTAATCTCACAGCGTTGTGGTCGGAGAAGATGCTTGGTATGATTTCAATTTTCTTAAATTTACCAAGGCTTGATTTGTGACCCAGGATGTGATCTATCCTGGAGAATGTTCCATGTGCAGTTGAGAAGAAAGTGTAATCTGCTGTTTTCAGATGGCATGTCCTATAAAAATCAATGAAATCTATCTGGTCTATTGTGTCACTTAAAGCTTGTTTTTCTACCATGGCCCAGGCACTGTGCTAGGTGCTACAAATACAGTGTTAGCAGAACACAATCTCCATCCAAAAGGCTCTTCCAGCAGGGTCTACATATAAGAAAAAAGCTGTTCAAACAAAGTATAATGTGCAAAATGATCGTGCTGGCTGCAGAATATTGTGGGAACCCTTAGAGATGCACATGCTTGAGAGGCTTTTGGAGATGCAGATTATAAAAACACAATTCAAAAGTCAAGAATTCAGGTGAAAACCAAGTCTCTGGTCATTGAGCCTAGGTCTGAAATTTTCTTTTCTGAATATAAATGAATCCCACAGGCAGGAGTAATTCCTTCAATGTGCTGTGTTGACCTAGATGCTTAAAAATACCTCTCTTTATTGAAATCCTCTTTAAATTAAGTTCCCAATTGGAAGCTCACCTACCACAGTAAACTGAATGTAGCATTGACCTTTTCCCCCCCAAGTAGTTCATTTATCATATCATAAGCTAGAATGATAGGGGGTGAATTGTTAAGCAAATACCAACTACAATTAACCTTGACCTGATGCCAATCTTTCTTTTTCTCTTTTTTCTTTTCTTTTCTTTTTCTTTTTTTTTTTTTTTAACCTTGTAAATGTACTCTGTGGAACTGGTTATCAAGATCAAACAACTCAACACTTCTGAGCCAAAACATGGCTTTGATTAAAACAGAACCCTCTCAGACCTGGCAGTGCTACAAACAGCGTAAAACCATTGTGAACACAGTCTTCTCAGTACCAGAGAGCACGTTCATTATTCTTGTTGAGCATGTGACATCTGTCAAACAGGATGAGTTAAATATTTCTATAAGTCACTCATCAAATAATGAGATTCAAGACATCCAGGCAATGCACAAAAGGAACATGCTTCCATTTTAATAACTGATTTGTTTAGTCATGAATACCCAGAGCAGTAGCAGAGAAAACAGTGAGGACTTTGATGCAGAGAAAATAATTAAAAGAAGTCTAGTATCCTAAGTGTTCAGAGAAACATTAGTGGATGGGGTTTCACATAATTTGCACATAATGTCATTATTTCAGATTAAGCAGTTACTGGAAAATAATGTCATCTAATGAAATATGAGAAATGTAGACACTCTGTCAGATTCATAAAGGAACTACACCAAACCATTTATTTTACCATTTAATAACCCATGGGCCACTGCTGATTTACTGAGCAACGTAGCCAATTAAGATTCAGAAACAACAGACTCAAGATCAAAGAAGTTATTCAAATTCATCTAAGTCAAGGTTATCCATTCTCTCATTTCAATAATGCTTTAAAATGAACAAAGACCCATATGCCTAGAGTCATCAAAGTGTCTAGTGAATATCCAATAAAAATACTACCTACTGGGCCAGAGATTGACACTAAATAATATAGAGTTCAAAGAAACTTAAAACCTACTCTTATTTATGTACAAGCACCTCCAAACATCTTCAATCATGTCCAATACAATAAGGGTCCTTACTGGGTGCCATGCCTTCTCTAGTCACCATGGATATACAAAAATTAAAAAATTACATTATGTCCTTCTTCCTCAAGGACGTGGCTATACTTCAGATGAGAGAGATGACTATATAGTGACAAAAATACCAAGTGATAAATATCATGACAAAGGGAGGCAATAGAACAGAGAAGCTAGGAGCGATTACGTAAGGCTTCACAGAGCATGTGATAACTGAACTTGACCTTGGCAGGCAGAGACTCTGATGAAAGACATTCCAGGAAGAGGGGGATCCTAAGCAAAGACAATGAGTAGCAATGTGCGAATGGTTTGTCTAGTTCCCCAAGGGAAAAAGAATAGCACAATGGTCAAGACCAGAAGCTCAGGAGATAGACAACCCATGTCTAAACCCCAGCCTTGTCACTTACTGTCTGTACTATCTTGGCACTTACTGCTTTAGATACCTCACCTCTTCTCTCTGTGCCTCGGTTTCCTGTAAAATGGGGACAATAGCAGTAAATTGGGGATAGAGTTGTTCTGAGGATTGAGGGAGTCGATGTATGTAAACCACTTCTGACAGGGCTGGGTACATGGTAAGTTCTGTATAAGGTCTGGCTCTTACCATCCATCACTGGGAATAGAATAATTTATTTCTCTCAGCCTCTCCTGTCTGCTTTCTAATTTCTTAGATCACCATGGGAATCTAAGTTTAGGGAAAGTCAGAGTGTATCTATTACAAGCTAAGTGATCTTAACCAAATGATCTGAAGAACTGTAAGGGAAATAAACTGATTAGGAGGGGTAGGAGACACCCATGACTTAGAAGAGGATGATATCCAATGTGAAGTCTGTAGATCAAGAAAAATTTGGTTGGTCCTAGTGAATCTAATTATTATTGTTGTAAAATAGCTACAAAACTGCTCTACAGTATCTTGAAACAGAGTCTAGAAAATGCAGGTGATTAAAAGCAGAAAGCCTTTTTTTTTCCCCTTAGCCAAATGGGATACATTTTTTCCCCAGTGTTTGCTAGGCTTAGGTGAAGTGTCATGATCAAATCCAACCCACCACTCTATGTTACTGAGTGTTCATTACTGACCTTCATTACAGCCCCCAATTTCTGTGACATAATTAGGATGACAGTTTTTCCTCCCAGAGCCAGTTTTCAGAGAACATATTGTGTTGCAATAGCTCTGATCTCTCTAGGGAAGCGGGAGCACACACCAAACACCACGCTGACCTCATCCAGCACAGCGGCTGCTCTGCGCAGGCTCACTGAGGAGGCTTCAGCCTCACCATGCACATCCAGGGTTTCCTTACTCAGAAGTTGGTTTCCGTTCCTTTCAGCTACTTACAGACCACCAGGCCAACGGTCACAAGAACCAGCCAATCTCCTGTTCTGAAAGGATATGTTCTTCTTCTTGATCTACTGTCTAAAATGCAATTTTACTGAACTCCTTAATTTAAATTCAGATTCAGAGTTGCAACATCAAATATCTGCAGAAGTCAAACAAACAACATAAACATATAAAAGGGTAAGTATTATGCCATAGGTGCTAACCTGCCTGCGTTGCAAACAAATATCTACCAAATTGCGCTTCAAACTACTGTCCAGATCAAATGACGTTGTCAGATACAGAAATACATCTGACTCTCAGACCACCTATTTTCAATTCTTATAAAATTTCCTACCTCGACTTTGTTTTTCTTTTTTCAATATGCCTACTCCATGATCTCTTGCTTGATTCTCCTCCTGAACCTCCACTTTCCTCCCCTAGAAAGTCAATCACGTGCCTTTGGAAAGAGTAGGATGATGATGACCCTGAATCCATATAGAGATAGAGAGTATGCTGTAGGAAGGAGAGCCTTGAGCTAGAATTTGGAAGTGCCCCAACTAACTATGTACCTTGATCAAGTCACTTGAGCTCATCTCATCCTCCATTTCCTCATCTGTAAAATGGGAAGAATAAATGTGAGTAGAGTCTCAACAAAGGATTTTTCCAGGGGTAACAGAAAGTAATGGGCACATTTTAATTATCATTATGACACCCAGTAGAGAGAGAGGAGGAGGAAGAGTCTCTACTTACTACATCAATAGTCATAACTGCAGCCGTTAAGACTGAGGCAACTTTAAAGCAATTCTTTTGCGCCCCAGAGGACCTGATGAATTACCCTTCTATCTCCTCTCATCCGACCAACAATGCTCCAGTCTCGTAAACTCCAGATTAATAATGACCGTGTGGGGCTTCCCTGGTGGCGCAGTGGTTGAGAGTCCGCCTGCCGATGCAGAGGACGTGGGTTCGTGCCCCGGTCCGGGAAGATCCCACATGCCGCAGAGTGGCTAGGCCCGTGAGCCATGGCCCCTGAGCCTGCGCGTCCAGAGCCTGTGCTCCGCAACGGGAGAGGCCACAACAGTGAGAGGCCCGTGTACCGCAAAAATAATAATAATAATAATAATAATGACTGTGTGATCTAGTCAAAATCACGCATCCTTCAACTTTCTCCCAGCAGGGAGAAAAGGAATATCTTCTTTATTTCATACACATATACATACCTCTCCAGGAATATTACTGGTTTGTTTTTGCATCAGTGTTGGAAAATTTTTAAAATATGTTTAGTTAACAACTATCTTCTTGGCTTTTCCAAACACTCTGCTCTTCAGACACCTTATTTATAGATCTTCTTTTGGTTTTCTTTCACCCACTGTGGAATCCTGCACTTATTTATACTGGATACATTCTTAGCAGATGTTGCCCACTGTTGGGACCCAGATATAACAATTCAGGGAAGGTTGAAGAGAGTATATTTAATGGTATTTTTAAGTAGCTATCTCTTTTTTATCTTCTAATGTAGTAAAATAAACACAGAAATCACATATATATCATATAAGAGGCTAGTGTTTAAGATCAAATGAGAGCATTAAAAATTTCTATTGTCAACATGGACCTATAATAAAATTGTGAAATTGGGCCATAATATATTCCCGATACAAAGATGCATATCATTCTTGTCAATCTCCTGCAGTAAGAAAATCTTAATGTCCAGGTATCTTATCATAGAGTCATAAATGTAAATGACACCTCGAACAATTATTCTGCTTTCAGATGTGACTGTGCCTGAGCCATCAGGGTACCTTGGTCTAATCAAATCAGAGATGGTTAGTAATCCCTGGGAGCCACCTACGAGAGATGCTCTTACTAAACACTCTCACGTAAAGGACTGTGACATTAATGTCCCCAGGTTTTACATTTTGGTGCCTTTTGGTAACTGACCTGCACACCGAATAGCTTGGCCATGTGACTTGCAGTAGACAATGGGACATTAACAAGTGATGCCTGCAGGATCTTGGGAAAGTGCTTGAGTATTTCTGCTCCTCTCTTGCACCCCTGCTCCTCCTCCTTGAGAAGGAGTGCTAGCTCGCTGGAGATGACATGGAGCAGAACTACATCATCCCAGCATAGAAACTCCTAGACAAGTCAGTCCCCAGCAAACCCATGGGCTACCTACAGGCACATAAGCAAGCCAACCAATATAAGCCAGACCTGATCCAGACCTACAAACTGAGAAATAACAAATTACTGTTTTAAGCCACTGTCAGTTTTTCTTTTATTTGGGGGGGGGAGGGGAGGTGGTGGTGGTTATACGGTCATAGGTTCTGTTACAATGAACCAATTTAATTTCTTAAAGATAATATAAGAAATATAAAATCTTTATTAGCAGAATGTTTCAATACTTGAACTTCTGTGCTCTTAAGGACTCCTTTCTTATCAAAACCTTGACTTTTGAGTGTCTTCTTCTTCTATCCTCGGTAGAGATATGGATCAACATTTGCCTTAGAGAAGTCCTTCAGCAGCTGAAGGAATGATTTAGAAATGTCAGGAAGGGTGCTTGAACACTGAACCATACTCGGGACTTCTCTTTGTTGGAATAGATCGCTGTTAGTTATTCAGCCTTCCTTTATATTCTACTTTGTTTTAAATTCCTCTACAAACTCTTCATTTTATTTGTTTTTGCAGCTCTCTACTAAATATCATTTCACTTATCCCCATCCATCTTCATTAAAACAAAAAAAAAAGCAATGAAACTTTCACAAGACATCTAATAGCTCACAACATGATTTTGTTTTATGGTCTATCCTGTTCATAACTTTACAACTTATTGTAAATGAAGACTCAGATTTATTTATCAAATGTGCAACATTAAGAGTAGTGACTCCTATGTTGGGCACAGACTCAGGATTCAAAATTAATTAATTAATTAATTAATTAATTCAACAGGACAGAAGAAATAAAACTTTCTAAAAATGTTTTTTGATTTTTCCTTTAGGCCAAGGGGGAAAAAAAAACTATAAATTTGACAGACAAAAGAATGAACTTATAAACTTATTGTTGTTTTCCTTGCTTGGTAGGTATAATTAAATCATTATTTAGAAATACTATGTCACTTTGCACTTTAAGTAACTATATAAATGGTAGGTGATTCATGTGGTATGTGGATGCCTTCTCTCCACCTCTAAAAAAATAAAAATTCCTGGGTGTTGAAAGTTTAAATGTTTCTATTTACAATACTGAACAGCAGCATTGTACATTTTATACCCTTTGATGCAGAAAGTTCTTGTTGCAAGGAAATAATTATGGATGTACCATAAATTTAGCTACAACACTGTTTGATACAGTATTATTAGAATAAAGTAGAAATAAGCTACATCTCTAATAACTGATGACTGGTTAAGTAAATTATGTTAACTTATTATATACCTACATAGTAAAATACTGTATCTCTTACTTAATAAGAATATTTCTGATAAGGGAAAATATATAGTAAAAATAATTCAGGTTAAAATATGTAAAGAATTATCTGATTTTAGTTTTATATATATATATATATATGATTGAAAAGTCTAGAAAATTATGTACTAAAATGCTGTGTAGATACAAGAGAATTTGAGTAGGGTTTTTTTTTTTTTGCTTATCTATATTGTCTAAATATATGCAATAAATATGAGCTATTTCTTAATTAGAGAAGCAAGTTATTTGCCGCGTGAAGAATAGGCAAAGACTTAATCTAACAGTGTTTCATAAGAAAAGGTTCTAGAAATTGTAGTTGATCATACACCCAAATTTCATTTAGTCAACATATATTTACTGAGTGCTTTCTATATTTCGTGTACCAGAGGGATGCAGCAGAGAACAAAACAGTCCTCCGACTCATAAAGCACACATTCTGTGAAGGAGACAGGCAGTTCGTACAGAGAACAATTATGTATCAGGTGATGATAATTGTATGAAAAGAGAAATAAAGCCATGCAAGGGGCAAGAGAGTGAAAAGGGAACGCTGCTTACACTGCGGGGGGGGAGGGCGGGCTGAGGAGGTGACACGTGAACAGAATGAAGAGAGGAGAGAGCCACGTGAATACCTGAGGAAAGCAAGAGCTTTCCCGACAGAGAGAACAGCGAGTGCAAAGGCCCTTAAGCAAGAGGGTTCTGTATTAGAAGTTGACAGTGTGGCTGTCAGATAAAAACTAAGGATATTTTAGACTTCAGTGACAGAACAGTAAGCAATCAACGTTGCCCTATAATTTTTACAGGTCAGATTTCCTTTAGAATGCTGTGCTAAATTCAGTTCCTGGTACCACATTTTAATGAGGAACATTGAAGTATTAGAGCATATAAAGGAGAAAGTGTTCAGGATAATGAGGGGGTCTGAACCTCGTGTCACTTGAAGAACAGCAGGAAATCTAGCTGCTTAATTGAGGAAAAATAAGACCTGATACAGATGGGAGAGAGTTGTCATTCAGTTGTGATGAACTTAACTGTGTTTGGCTTCAGAGAGCAAAATCAGAATGAAAATTACAAGCAGGCCTAAGCCAAGTATAATAAAGCAGATCCTAATAATGAAGCCTCTTCTAAAAATGAATATTAATAGTGAGTCCTAGCCCTGCAGCCAGTCACGATTGAGCACCACTTGTATGAGATCCTGTGATGTTAACCCCTTCCATCGATATGACCTATGGGTCCAGATTCTCACTCTGCTTTGCAGATGACACAGCAGTTAGCCTGGGTGATGAAGACTTACCAGAGTATGGCATCACTCCTAATGGGCACTGTTCTGGTGGGTAGCATTATGGGATCTTTTACTTGATTCATGGAACAACACAGTTGAAATACCACAGGCCACTCTGGTAAAAAACACCTGACTCTATAGAATCTTAGAACCTTGAGCTAGAACAGGACCGAGACATCCTCTAGGCAAGGGCCATAAATGACTGGGGGCATAAAAGGGAGGTGTCAACTGCCCTCTCAGCACGTGTGAAAATGGAGGCATCTGGTCTAATTTAGTAGCAGATTGGGTTAGTTAACAAGTGCTTAAGTGAGCGAATAATGGTTCTATTTTGATAGGTGTTAATCAAAGCTATTGTCACAGAAGTAGAGTCTTTTGCTACAATCTGTTCTTTGATAAATGTGCAAAATACATCACGGGGACCTTTCTTCTAATAATAACATTGCCTCCAATATGAGGTGTGGATGAAAGGTATTAAGAGAGTGATTTTTTAAAATATTTTAACAAAAACATCACACCTACACACTTCAATAAGAACTGTTACTTTACTATGATTTTCCAAGGAATGTGGAGAGCTTATATCCTGAAGCACAAGATCCCCCATTCAGCCCTTGCTAAATCATATCCCATAACTACATCCCCATCTCCTTGCACAGGGCCTGAAATAAAGTAGGTTCTCAATAAGTGACTGTTGAGTGAAAAAAGTGAGAAAATTACTATACATCATTCCAGCAACACTGAGGTTACTTGGAACACTTTGGAACTCTGCATTAGAATTTAACTCCAATATTTTTGTTTCAACTTTCTTTAATGGTTATGAATTTTTACCCTTGAAAGTTCCATTTTCAAATAGCCAACTAGATAGTCAAGTTGGTAACAGGGCTTTAAAGTTTAAACAGGACAGAATTTAAAATAATGGGAATGTGATTCCTTAGGCCTTCTAGAATGGCAGAGGAGTATCCACTCTTGAAACATACCACACCAGAGCCTTTATCTCAACCACACTACCATGCTCTGGTGCCCGCTGTCTTTATCTTCTGCCTGAAATATTGCAATTTCCACTCAAAATGTCTTGTTTCTAGTCTTCTCCCATTTCACTGGTTCAGAGCCCACAGACAAAACTGTTCATATCATGGCTCTGACCTTCACTAGTTGTATAACCTAAAACAATTACCTAATCTTTCTAAGGCTTAGTTTTATAACCTGTAAAATGGGGATGACAGAAGGACCAGCTTAATGTCATTTCCTGATGATTAGCGCAAGTGTCACAGATACGTTCAAAGGCTGACTCTTAGTATACTGCCATTCCCAGACTGACTTTTTGAGCAGCTTCCTTACCTATGGTTAATATTTAAACACTTTGACATGAACGTCAACATGTCTCATCACTTGAACCTCAGTTCTAATCACATTTTGACTCATTCCTCCATCTCCTGCTCACCTCCCTCCTTCTGATCCCACAAGTACTAGCATGGCAGATAACCCACGTCCCTATGACCTCATAAATTGCTCTGATGCCTGCTGCCTTGTTGCTTCCTTCTGAAATTCCTTCTCCTGGAATGCCCTCGTCCCGTTTCTCTACCTGATGAGTGTCTGCTCATCCATCCAATATCAATTCAGAAGCCATGGCCTCCTGGTGCCCCCATTTTATGCTAATTATTTATTTACATGTTGGTACCTCCCTGGACTGTGAGAAGCTCCGGCGGTCAGAGATCTCAGTTCCCTCTGTATCCCCAGTGTTAAGCCTGCTGCTTCAAAATAACAGGGCTGCCAAATAAACTTAAAGATTATTCCAAAAGAATAAGCTGCAGAACTCATTTCTGCAAGGCCACACTGCAGATCCAAGAGAGTCCGCTTAGCCTCTGGGGCTGACTGACGTTTTAAAGGGGGCAGTGCTGATGAAGATGATTTAAGTTAGCACACTGTTGGTTACGTCTAAGATTTAGACTTTTCCGTTCACTCTCGTTAGGAAGTCAACCACCTAGATGGCTATTAACTCAAAAGAGAGAAAAAGAGGTGGCATATACAACCGTATTTACAATTCTTGGACTAAGTAGGGCAAACAAATAAACTGGCAGAAAATAATCACTTTACCTTTTTTTTTTTTTTTTGTGGTACGCGGGCCTCTCACCGCTGTGGCCTCTCCCGTTGCGGAGCACAGGCTCCGGACGCGCAGGCTCAGCTGCCATGGCTCACGGGCCCAGCCGCTCCGCAGCATGTGGGATCTTCCTAGACCGGGGCACGAACCTGTGTCCCCTGTATCGGCAAGCGGATCCTCAACCACTGCGCCACCAGGGAAGCCCCACGTTACCATTTTTAATTATAATAGCAAACAAGTTCAATAGTTCTAGCTGCAGTGAGTTTGACAATTGGTACAGGGTGAAAAGACTAGACAATAGATTCTGGGAAGGATGACTGTGCTCTTCCTCTCCCATGGAACCTATCACAGCGGACAGGGTCAACGTGTCAGCAGGTACATATCTCCACTTGCATTTCAGCACCTTGAGTGCTGCTGAGACAGCCTCAAGGATACAGTATGAATTGCATGATTAACACAGAGTAGGTGCTTAATACATACTCACTAGATTGGACTGAAAGACGAACAATATTATCTCTGAAATGACAGAACCAAAAAAAAAAAAAGACATCCAGGGCTCCCCTGGTGGCGCAGTGGTTGGGAGTCCGCCTGCCGATGCAGGGGACACGGGTTCGTGCCCCGGTCCGGGAAGATCCCACATGCCGCGGAGCGGCTGGGCCCGTGAGCCATGGCCGCTGAGACTGCGCATCCGGAGCCTGTGCTCCGCAACGGGAGAGGCCACAACAGTGAGAGGTCCGCGTACCGCAAAAAAAAACACAAAAAGACATCTAAATTGAAATGAACATGAAAACAGGACTGCCTTTCAGACGGAGGGCTGATTAGAAGAGTTGATGGACTTGGACCTGGACCAGCGCCAGGGCTGAGCAAGCTTATTTTCTTGGCATCGTGACCGAGGATGCTGCCTAGAGTAATGAGAAATCCCCATTACACCTTCACTGTCCTCCTTCTGCTATCAAGTATTTCTGCTCCAAAACAGATCCTGAGTTTTCTCTCGTTGTTACCCACTAATGCATTAGGGGAAGCTCTTCTGCCTGCTTTTCAATTCACCTGCTTCTTTATCAGTGAAAATTATGATATTTTGGAAATCATCAATCTAGTGACTAAATCAAGGATTTTGGTTTCATCCTATGTGCCAGCCCTGGTGGATTGGTTTTGGAAGCTGGCACTGTGTTGAGAAAGATTCTGAGGCTTCATCTAGGCTCAGTGGAAAAGAGAATCATTATCAATTATGGGAGAAAAAGAGGTGGCATACACACTATGTATCTACAATTCTTGGACTAAGTAGTCCAAACAAATAAACTGACAAAATAACTGAATTAAGGAAATCACTATGCCATTTTTAATTATAATAGCAAACAAGTTCAATATTTCTAGTAGCTGTATCTATCTGACAACAGATACAGGATGAAAAGACTAGATCACCTATTTTTATAAAGAAGAGAAGAAAAGGAATTAATATTTTTACAACTCCATGTCTCTGAAATTGTCCTAGGTGCTATAAAGTAAATATTCCTATTCCCATTTAACCATTGAGGAAAGTGAGGCTAAAAAAGTACAAGAAACTTGCCCAAGGCCACACAGTTATAATAGAGTATTGTTAGGGTTTGATCAAGGTCTGTTTGATGATAAAATGACCATATGCCATGTTGGATCCCTATACACATGCACATACGCAAGCACACACACACTTATATGTACATATTTACATAGGAGTATATGCATACATACACAATACAGACTTCATGTATCAAGAATATGATTTTAGAAAATCAAGAAGAAAATAGCGAAGTTCTCAGACAACAAGATGCATTCTAAAGGTCTTTCCTACTGTAAGTTTTCTTGGGTCTTACTTCACATGCTATTGACTCTTAATTTACATGCCATTCTAACAACTTGATCAGCTGATGTTTCCTAAATATAGGAAACAAACTATAAAAGTTTACAGAGGAAGAAAAACAGTAGAGCTGATAACCATCAATAAAGGTGAGAGAAAGGCATGCTCTCTTACTGTCCATTAGATAATTATAACATAAGATAAATATAACATTATTCTTATGAACATAAGAATAATGATTGGTTATTAAAGAAAGATTAACCTGTATTCAACACAGTAAGTCCAGCAAGGCAAAAATGCACTTAAGCCTTTTTAAAAGACTTCCATGGAATATTGTTAATTTCTTTTAGTTAGTACTGAAATATATTCCTTAGTATCTGGAAAATTGCCTGATGGAAAATTTGTAATTTATCCTCTTGCTAAGGTCAAGCACTGAATTTAAATGAGATATTATTATATAAAACACTTGGAGAATTTTTCTAGTGATAAAATACAAATATTGTATAAACTTAACAAAATGTGGATAAGCTTTTTGGGTTGGGAGCTTGGGTCCAGTATTAAAGGCTGCTGTTTTCAATATAGCTTTTACTCTATTGTTCATAATGAAATACAACACTGAAGCCTACAGATTGCCAGAACACCAGCCAATTCCATAAATTTTCTCACTCTTTGTTTGGGATAAAAGGAAAAGGGTTTTTTTTGGCTTGGTAACAGCTTAAAATTATAAATGAGTTTGAATGTTTCAGTCAATGCTATTCAGTAGATGGCTGGGTTCCCATGGACCTATGGTATCAAGAATCATCTCAACAGGAACAAGGTATGTAAGTTAATGAGGGTTATAATCTCAAGGGATGAGAAAGGCACTTCCTGGAGAAAAGAAGTATCTTGTCTAAAATCACAAGATTAGGAACAGACCGTATCTTCCCGTTTTTAATGTGTGCATCTATTTTGCTCCTGCCCTATTTTGTTCACTTCACGCAAGTCACCCTGAGAGCCACAATGAATGGTCTAAAAGTGGAGAAATCATAAGACTCCCAACCATAGAAGTCAAAATCAAACTACCAACCGGCTCATTCTGAGACTTATAAAAGAGCAAATGACTCACCACAAATTATCGAATTAAAAGATGACTTCAGAAAGGAAACACTCATTGGCCTGCAGCTCATTCATCTTCATTCTGAATTCCCACCCACAACCCCATCCCACCCAAGCTTAAAATTATCTCTCCATTTCCATGGGGCCACACGTGAAATCTCCTCCAACCAAATTTAAATGGATTTAATTCTAACAGATGGCCCCAGCATAAATCCAGCCAGTCTGCTGAGCTGCCTTTGTTTTCCCAATGTCACTGGGTAGAGCCTGCTTTAAAGAGGTACAACCTGAAAAATAAGAATGAGGACATTCTGCCCACTTTCTGTATAGACACAAATACCCTCAAAGAGCGACCCGCCTGTTACTCTTCTCTCTTCTGTGCCCGGCATACACCCTCACACTCACCGCATATAAGGCATCACATCATCCACAGTGTTGACCACTGGTAGATATTGTTAACTTTTTCTGGTCATATTTTATCCCTCCTTCTAGGTTCTAGAAAAATGACCTTTGAGCCCTCTCCCTTTTGTTCCTGTTCTACCCCTTATCCTACTTGATGAGAAAAAGATGAAATAATATACAGAAAGATACACAGCATGACCAGGAAAATGACTCATCTGGCCACATAACCTGTCCCCTGGAAAATTACTGAGTCTTGCCAATGTATATAGACATCCATTCCGAAAATACCAGAGCGAAACTTAGGGGCTTTTCAGCTCCTGTTATCTGAGATGCTTCTACATTATCTTGATCATGAGTTCTAAAGTTTCAGCTCAAGAATCGATCATAAAATATTATGTGCTCTTCCATACTGCACAGCACTTTTTATGTACATTTTTATGTTAATTTTCCTGATGGGGGAATACATAGCTTTCCTGCATTGGGGGAGGGGGCCTGTCCATCTAGTTTTTATTTATTCATTCATTTATTTCATTCATTTGATTAACGTTAATTGAGTACTTTCTATATGTTAGGTACCATGAGAATCACTGGGGTATAAGAAGAAATAAATCAGACATAACCCTTGAATTCACAGAACTTAGAGATCAGCAGAAAAAGAAGACATTAAATAAGAAAGGCATTCAATAGTGTCATCACTTAATAACAATGACAGGGAACTCCATAGTACTTTGATCACATGTACCACAGAGCCCTGAGAGAGAAATCCACATTATCAGCCATACTAGCAGCTGAAAATATATATTATTATAGAGGTTTATTGGCCTTAGTCTTAAATATTTTCAATAATGGTGCATATCAAACTACCACAAAACTCAAAAACTTACAACAACAAACATTTCTTTCTCACTCATGCATCTACAAGTCAGCTGAACTGTTTTCACGTCAGTCTGGGAGTCTGCATGTCAACCAGTGTGACTAATCTGGGGATAAAAGGAGAGAGCTTCCTGCAATATCTTCTTCTGGAAACAGCAGAAGCCCAGGAGGCTAAGCCAGCTGTGTAGCAGATTTCCAGACCCTTATTATATCACATCCTCTAATATTCCTGTGGCTAAGCACAAAGTTTGGGGAAATACATTCCACCCACCACAAGGCCAAGGGAGAGTATGGATGCACGATACTGCTATTACACAATGGGGAGAGGGGAGTCAGGCCCAAGAATTCAGGGTACTAGATTCAGCTTGGAAAATCCTAACGGTACCACTTACCTATCATACCTTTGCGATCAAACAGGAGTTAACGCTCTTAAGAATAATCATGTGTGAACACGATTTTTGGTTTCAAAAAATTCAGGTTTGTCGATAAACTGTACATAGGGCCAAGCGGGGAGGACCTGGGTCAGTCCTCTAGATTCCCAAAGATATTCTTTGCTGTCATATTTGCATGAACGTATTCACTGGAGGAACTCCAACATATCCAGCTCGGGGAAGAAGAAAAAAGCATTTCTTTTATCAAGGTAAAAAGAAGTGAGGGGCACTAGAAGAACACATATAAGGAGCAATGCAGAGATATTACTTCAGACCGGAGGATGGTGCTGTGGAAAGTTCACAGAGAACAGAACTGAACCTTGGAGCTTGGCATCTTGTTGGACCTATGAAGATGGGAAGCAAGGATATTCAAAATCCCTCCACCACCCGGAATGTGCAAAATAGTGGAAAGGAAATAGAATCCTTCACCTGAAGAAAATGTTTCCAATTTAATTAGAGAAAGTCAAAACAAATGTACAAACTCTCCAACAGCATGTAAAGACAGGAAGCTTCACAGCCTTTTGTTTCCCAGGAGGGAGTCTATGTTTTCCTAATAGAGTCTTTATTAGCGCATTTGGAATTGGAAGGAGCCTATGCCAAACAATGAAGTCCTAGTTCCAGGCTTTCAGCTATGAGGTCTCTGAGGTTAGGCCTGCATTTTACTAAGTCCTGCCTCACTACTAATACTGAGAATCTTAATGTGTACAAAACAGGCATAAGTAGTGTTCTGCTTATGTTTTCCTCTAAGAGTTTTATGGTGTCTGGCCTTACATTTAAGCCTTTAATCCATTTTGAGTTTATTTTTGTGTATGGTGTTAGGCAGTGTTCTAATTTCATTCGTTTACATGTAGCTGTCCAGTTTTCCCAGCCCCATGTATTGAAGAGACTGTGTTTTCTCCATTGTATATTCTTGCCTCCTTTGTCATAGATTAGGTGACCAACAGAAGAATGGATATAGAAGATGTGGTACATATATACAACGGAATATTACTCAGCCATAAAAGGAACAAAATAGTGCAATTTGCAGAGACATGAATGGACCTAGAGACTGTCATACAGAGTGAAGTAAGTCAGAAGAGAAAAACAAATATCATATTATAATATCGCTTATATGTGGAATCTAGAAAAATGATACAGATGAACTTATTTGTAAAGCAGAAATAGAGACACAGACTTAGAGAATGGAATATCGATACAGGGTGGGGTAAGGGGAGTGGGATGAATTGGGAGATTGGGGTTGACATATATATACTATTATGTATAAAATAGATAACTAATGAGAACCTACTGTATAGCACAGGGAACTCTACTCAGTACTCTGTGGCGACCTAAATGGGAAGGAAATCCAAAAAAGAGGGGATATATGTATATGAATATATATAGCTGCTTCACTTTGCTGTACAGCAGAAACTAACACAACATTGTAAAGCAACTATACTCTAATAAAAATTATTTTTTTAAAAAAGGTATAAATAAAAAAGTCATTCTGACATTGAATTGAATATGGAAGGACATTATAATCTTAGGAAATTTTGGCAGCTTTGGAAAATAAGTCCTCAGGGTTATAAGTAGAAGAGAAAAAGGGAAGAGGAACTAACTTTTGTCTGTCCTTTAAAAATTGTTTTGTGACCTCATTCTAAAGGATTTGAAGGAGTTAGTGTTTGCTGAGTGCCTAATACGGACAAGACTTCTGTGTGAAGAACTTTACATGCCCTACCTCATTTGTCTTCTCAGATTCCCTGATACATAGATATTGATTACCCCCTACTATATACAAGGAAATAAAATATCAAAAACTTTCACTGAGTCACATAAAGAGCGAATGACTGGCCTCTGGGTAAAGCTAGTTAGAGAAGATTCTGATCCCTCTGTGTAGGTAAGGTTACCAACAAAAGATGACCATAGTTTTTCATTCCAGGGAAGCAGCTTCATGTTCACTTTTGCTTTCTCCTAAAACTCTATTCTAACAACAGGAAGGAAAAAACTGTCTAATAAGTCTCTACAGATGAGAAAAACAGGTAGGAAAAAGACAACAATCACAGAACAGCTCCCAAAGGCCCAGGAACTTACACTATCAATTACCTCCAAATATGGGGATGAATCATGGGATGGAAAAAAAAAAAGATAATTGATTTAAAATACATTTATAAAGGTATCAGATCCTCAGATCTCTTTCCCCAATCTGGGCTGCTAGGTATCTTCCCTCCCCTACTTCAACAAAGTCTGGAGTTTTATTTTCTGGAGATGACAAAATTTTTTAAATCCCTGGACTGGAAGACACTGGGTAAACATGAAGTTGGAGGTGCCACAATGAAAACAGGAGGATTGCATGGATTTGTTCACAGTGGATGCTGGACCCCTTTTTCTGTTTCTCCCTCTGAGCTCTTGGAATGCTGACAGTCAGGCTTTCACCCTCCAAGTAAGATTTTTATGAATGTGGCTTTGTGGAATCCAGTCAGTCCATGAGGAAAAAATAATAATATTGTAACCAGGAACCAAGAACAGAATTTAATGAAACAAAAAGCAACAGGGACCAAAATGAGCACTTAGAAATTTAAGATATGATAGTTCGAATAAATAACATTTATAAAGTTGAAAGACTCTCCCAAATCACAAGCCAGAAAAAAGTTAGAGGACAAGCTTAAGTGCGCCCATGTCTGAATAACTGGAGTTCCAGAAAGAGAGAAGAGAGAAAAGGGAGGAAAGAAAGTTAACAAAACAAATACATTCATACATATATACATACATACATCAAGATTATTTCCTAGAACTGAAGAAAATGTTTGGGTTTATATACTGAAGGAGTCTATTAGTTCCCAGAACAATGGATTAAAAAGAAACTTACACCAAAGCACAAGCACAACTTTATTAGATTTTAAAACACCTGGGAAAATGAAGATCCTACAAGATTCTGCACAAAATAAGCAGGTCACACACACACATAACTATCAGAATCAGAAGACTTTGATTTCTCAAAAGTAGCACTTTGAAAGCAATTAAAGAATGTCTTCAAAATTCTGGATGGAAATTATTTTCAACCTAGAATTCTCTCAAACAGTTCTCTCTTATGTACTCTTTCTAAAGAGAAAGACGAAAGACATGGGACACAGGAAACAAGCAGCCCAAACTGGCAGAAGCTAAAAGAATTCCCAGAACGAAAGTGAAATGTGATCCCAGGATGACAGCTGTGACATAAGCATGGAAACTGACTAGTCCATGTTGGAGTAGTTCCAGAATTCCTAGGAAAGACTTCTTAGGCTGATGAAATCAACAGACTGTGAGATGCATCTGAATACCTTAAGGGAAGATGTAGACAACTTTGAAGATGTGGGGTTTAATTACTCGTAAGAAAAAACAACACAAGAATTAACTACAGGGGAAGCATTCTGCAGGAAAAGAAATTATATATTATATGGCTAAGCTCTGAAGAAAATATTTACATATTACTTTCAAGTGCAGTCATGATTCTAAAAACTTTGTATGTTAATTCATTTAATCTTCATAACAAACTTGTGAGGTGGGTACTAGCATTTCCCCATTTTACAGGTAAGGTAACTCAAGCACACAGAATTTGGTCATTTGTCCAAGGTCACACAGCTAGTAAATGATAAAGGTGGATTTTGAACATGGGCATTTGGCTCCAGATTCCATGCTCTTGATTGCCATGTTATATATCTCGAGTCATAATAATGCAATTATGGGATATTAATATAACCAAAATTCCAAGTCAGTGTATTGGGAAGACAGGGAAGAAGAAGAGTTAGAATATGTGGTAAGAAGCAGTGAGGAGAAAAAGAGAGCTGAAACGCCATCTTTCAAAATGGTAAGTCAACAGATGATGCCCAAAATTGGGGGAAAAAAGTAATTTAATATGTTACTGAGAGCACTGAATGATAATACCAAATAATCGGCTAAAAGAGGAAGTGGTTTCTATAATAGAAAGAGAAACACAGTAACGGAGGGTAGGGAGCTGCTGTTGTTTATAACCAATCTTGTAGCACTAGCTGACTCTTCAAATTCTAGACATGTTTAACTTTGATAAAAATAGAAAATAAAGACGGAGGAAGTGGAGAGGAGAAAGTGAGAGGTAGAGCCATGCTCTTTCCTACTGGAGGGAAATTCTCCCCCTGTGGCCTGTTAATTTCTTTGGGAATGACATTGTAATTGATGTAGTATGGTGGACAGAGCGTGGCAGAGCCAGATTCTAGCCTGTTTATGTTGACTAGCTGTGTGAGCTTAGCTACAACATTTCCCTTTTCTCCCATGGTCTCAGTTTTATCACCTACACAAGGGGATGTTGAACTAGAAAATCTCTAGATTCCTTTCACAGCATCTTTTTGATGATACCCAAATGAGGAGAGGCCAAACTGAGGAGATCAAGGGCCAATGGGTTAGGCAAACCCTGAGGCAAAGATGGGAAGTCACAGCTTCCCCAGAATCTATCCATCCCTCCATCTCCACCTACCTCTTTTTCTAACCTCTGTCTTTAAGATCCTAATGATTTTGTAAGGCTTTCCCTCAACTTCTATCATCCCCTTCCAGTGGTGACCCTTCCCATTCTGGTCCTCTAGAGCTGTATTATCTAAAAGCACCACCTTTGGGCCAATCCCTCAAAGACCCTGGATTTTATTCAGTCTGATAAGATAAACCATTCAGTGGCTAATCAGAAATACATTTGCGAATCTGATGAAGCCTATGGACCCTTTGAAGAAGAAAAATAACCACATATACTAAAACTTCAGCTTTCAAAGACCTCTTGAAGCCTGTCACTAAATTTTGTAATCAGAGTCTAGACATTAAGGGGTGAAATTTGAATGATGATTTTTAATTTATAAAACAATTTCACATACATTAACACAACAGGGCTTTTCTCCAAGTGGGATGCAGAAAATCATTCCCATTATAGTTTTAGCTTCATGGTGGTGTTGGGCACTTTCACACATAGATTTTATCTTTCATCACAACAGTCTGAGCAAGTTCCTTATTCCCATTTTTGAGATGAGAAAAGCTGGGCTCAGACAAAAGGAGTTAAATATGTTAGTGTCAACAGTGAGTTACTGTAACAAACGGACATCGGTGGGATGGCGTGAACAATATCTATTTCTCTTTCCCAGGACATTACAAGGTGAGAATGAAGGCTCTACCTGAGGAAGACATCTCAACAATTCCTATAACCGGGCACCCAACATGTGGCCTTCAAGGTGATTTCACATGTCACTGTTTCTAGGCAGTGAAGGGAAAAGAGAAAGCAAGTCTAGGACAAACATCTTTTAAGTGGGTGAGATGACAGTTGCACACAATCCCTTCTGCTTGCCATTGGCGAATACTATGGGCTGAATTGTAACCCTCCCAAAATTTGTATGTTGAAGTCCTAACCTCAGTACCTCAGAATGTGACTTTAAATTAAAACAAGATCATTAGGGTGTGCCCTAATCCAATATGACTAATAAATTTATAGGAAGAGGAAATCTGGACAGAGAGACACATACAGGGAAGATGATGTGAAGATACAGGAAGGGGAAAGATGACTGTCTGTAAGCCAAGGAGAGGGGCCTTATAAGAAACCAACCCTGTCAACACCTTGATCTTGGACTTCTAGACTTCAAAATTATAAGAAAATACATTTCTGTTGCTTAAGCCACCCAGTCTATGGTACTTTGTTACAACAGCCCTAGCAAACTAATACAACAAGAACTTTGGTCACATGGACATTCATAATAAGCTACTATGGTCTATGTACCCAGGAAGAAGGGGCAAACAGATATGGTGACAAACAAGTATCTCCATCCACCATATTGAATAGTTTACTTTAGGTCATGTAGTTTTAAGTAGAAGAGCAAATCATTTGAATCTAGGGCTTCTAGTTTAATTTCCAGTATACCTTTCCTCCCACCAACATTGCATTGAAATGTTGGCTCTGGTATTTACTGCTTAAATACAAAGTGAAAGTCATTTTTAAGAAAAAATAATAATGAAGAAAAGACGTTTAGAATCTTAAAATCACCACATGCAAGAACCTTTATCTTCTACCTCTGAGAATGATAAATTTGCTGTGAGGTGATAGATTTTGCCAGGCAGTCAAATCCCCCAACCCTGCTATAGAAAGTTCCTAAAAATATCTCTCTGTAGAAAGTAAATTCTCTTTTATGTTCTGGCAGTTTTCCTCTGAACTGTGCTTTTCCCTTTATGCCATGGTTAGAATCCTTTCCAAGTTTATTGCTGCTGCGATCTTTTGTGTAACTCTATTTTAAGCTGTCTACAACAGAAAGAACTCTTAAGGTACTACCCCAAGAAGAAAGGAAGGAAAGATTGAATACTGTAGTCAATATTGGACCTAAAACTAGAGAATCTCTAATATTTGGAGTTGGGAAAAATAAAAGACAACTCTGAAAAACATAAAATACGTAATTTTTAAAATAGATCAAAGTGGATCAAAGCATGTCTATGTGTGTATAATATTCTGTGTCTTCATGAACATAAACTAGCTATTAGAAGTCTCTGTGGTGAGGTCAAAACACAGCGGAGCCTTTTCAGTACAACTGGAACAACCCGAATGATTAAATTATGCTGGTAGATTATGTAATACATTGCCCTTCTTGCTATATTATCTAAGACATGGTTCTGAAACTTGATTGCTTATGAGAATCCTGGCAGTTAATATACAATAGTGAAACAGGCTCCATTTTAAGTGAAAATTCATACATTTCCTTATGCAATAAACATTTATTACTTAGTGTGTGACATGTACTGTTCTAGGTGGTGAAGATGAAGTCCTTATTCCCAAGAAGCTTATAAGTGATAAGCAAAAGTGCTAAATAAAAAAAGATACAGTGTCAAGTCAGTTATCTATGTGCCAGAAGGTTTAATAAAAGCAGAGTAAGGAAATAATTGTGAGTGTTTTGGACACTAAATAAGAGATCAGAGAAGGCTTCTCGCAGGAGATGACTTTTGAGCAGAGCTATGAATGACATGACATTTCTGGGGGAAAAACAGGAACAATTGAGTACAAGGACTCTGAGTGCGGGGCGTGCTGGTCGTTCAGTGAGCAGGGAAGGAGTCTTGTGAGGTAAAGAACACTACGAGTTGGCATTGGAAGATGTAAGTGGAGCACGTCATGGGAAGCTTAGAGGTGTGCTGAAGCCTTTGATTTTACTTTAATTGAGGCTGGAAATCTTTGGAGGGTTTTCAGTTAAGAAGGAACATTGTCAGATTTACACTTTAAGTTTTGGTTTCAGTGCAAGAAGAGAGAGCAGGGAAGAGCTCCTGAAGTGGTCCACTGACACCTCCAGTAGTCTGCTGCTTAGGATGAGGATGGTAATGATGCAACAAAAGGACAGCATTCGCGATACAGGTTGAAGGCAGTCTCTAAAGGATTGCTGCAATGACAGACGAAAAGTGTGAGAAGAAGAAAAGTGCCAAGAACAACTCCACTTTGGAGGGTTTGAGCAATTTGGTGAATGCTGGTGTCTTTAGACAGAATGAGCAATGGAGATTGGGGCAGCTCATCTGGAGGGGGTGCCATTATTTAACCTCAAAAGGTGAAGACTATTTTCTCTATAACATATAATACTTAGCCTTGTTGTTTCAAAGATATGTTACAACCCAATTCTCTACCGAATGAGCTTCAATTATGGTGGCGCGAAGACCACAAACTTATTTAATAAAGATTTCAGTCAAATGCCAGTCGTTGGGATTACATTTGATTGACTGAAAAGGAGTAACTTTTCCTCTATACCATTCACTAAATTGACAGGTAAAGAATGACTGCAACTTGGGTGTGGCTGCCCTTATCCACCCAAGGTCCCACTTTCTTGTCTCCAATCTGCTCTCCATGCCCTAATCCTTTTGCTGACTCTACTCTTAGCCTCTGATTCTTGGCTCTGAATCCAGAACCGAACTGATAGGCCTTCTCCTCTGCTGTCTGTGCCTACAGCAGTCTCTAGAGAAACATTTTTAGGGGTACATGGGAGTTGCAAGACCAGAAGCATTACAACTTCTCTTGGGGGAAATCAAACCATGCAGCAGGGGGTGCACGTGCTGTGAATTTCTCTCTCCCCAAATCCACCATCCCCCCCCCTTTTTTTTCTGAACTGGCCACATGGTACAATAAAGGGCCATTTTTGTTTACTCCTAAATTTCAGCTAGAAATTGACACCATAGCCTCAGAGACAGTACCCATACAGTTAATAAATCCTGAGATCAATACGCCAATCACATACCTTTTAAAACATGATTACAATTTTGCTCAGTTTATCTTGATAGAAACATGAGATGTCATCAAACTTCTAGAAGACCTGAAACCATTCAACTAATTTCAAGCAGACCTTAGTACGGTGAACTAACCTAGTCCACTTCCTTATTTCTTTCATTAAAATGATAATTAAAGCATCTCTAGTCTTAAGTGATTGAAGCCATGCTGATTTTAGTGCATGTGACTGAAATAAAACCAACCAAAAGAAAATGTATGGCTGTTGATGAAAACCCTTTGAGATTACATCTACACAGCTTTGCCATCCCAATTAAATATATGCAAATATGTAAAATGGATAGTCAAACCTCACCAAATAAAACACTCCAAGTTGTGAGTTATGAGTCTGCTCATAGCAATATTACAAAATTGATTTTTCTTCTTCATAAAGCTTACTTTTACATGACCTAATTCCAGAGAGCATCCAAATTTATGGTTCAATATGATTTGATTTAGCTATGGTCATTAAAGGGACCACAAATTTGCCATTAATCATTGATTATACTCAATCAGCTCTCAAGGTGACTTATGTTTTCTCACTACTTACAACATTGCAATCTGCCAAACAGGCTTCCTGGCATGAAACAGAACATTTCTCTGCAAGTACTTGGAGAGTTCAGTTCCAATTGTATTAAGTACTTATTGATTACACTTTCTAATACTTTTTCTTTTAAAGACCTAGAGCTTCATTGACCACAGATGTTTTGCTGGTGCAGTGGTGACAGATGCTAAATTCTACAAGTGACCCCAAACCAGTTTCTTTGTTTGAATTATTCTCTGTAAAGAAAGCTTTTAAATTTCTACCCTAATTTAGCACAATGTTCTTTCAAACCATCTTTTCTTATGTTGACAAAGGGAACAGCCTGAAGACAGGGCTCACATGTCATTCATCTTAATATCCCCAGTCCTTTGTGTCTGATGCATAAAAGACACTTCCTCTTGGTAAAGAGATTTTGTATATTCTGTGAGTGAGATATTAGATATTGAGTCTTAGCATCCATTTCCACCTCTTTTTTTTGTTCTTCCCACTCTGTATTGGAGGGGATGGAAAGCTAAAAACAATAAATTACATCCTCTGTACACAATTATATCCTCTGTAGCTATGGCTGAAAATGCAGTGGAGGTTCTGCCAGTAAGAGCTAGAAATGCAAGACTTGGAAGTAGAAGGGCAACAGAGTCCTTGCTTCTTGCACAATGGACAATCTACAGATGTGAATATTTATAGCAGCCGAAGTCTGTCCAGTGTGGTCCAGTGTCTAACCTTGAAGGTGCAGCAGTAATTGCCTGGTGATCATAGACATGGAGGCATAGTCACAAAGTCAAAAGTCATAACTTGTGCTCTTCCACCTTTCCAACAGTTTTGTATACATCTAATTCCAGATACAAAACCCTTCCCTGGGTCCTGCACGAAACTGCTAGATGCTCATGCTGTTTTCTCTCTCTGGGATATCGTCCTCAGCACTTCGGCATGGCAAACTCATATTCCTTGGTGGTCCAGCCCTTATATCTGCCTGTGAGATAGTTTTCTTAGACCCTTTCTCCACTCTACCCCATATAGGGCTTTTCATGCCTTTATCTGATATTATCATTTATCACATTTTAATATGGGTTTTGTTGGTATGTTTGGTTCCCTTGACAATCTGTAAGTTTTTCCAAGTCAGAGAAGACATCTTGCTCATGTTTGTATTCACGACACCTAAGGAAGTCACTGGTTTACAATACGTACCAAATAGTTATTTATTATTTTGAATTTAAAGCTTACAGGCTCCAGCTTCATAATGTCTATAACGTCCCCTCTACAACATTCAACATTCAACAAGTAGTCAATAAACATTTGTTATATTGACTTTTTAAGTCACCACCATCATTCTCTTCTCCATTAGGAATCATTTGAATTTACTCAACAGTTAGAGGTTAAAAAGTCTGTATTAATGTAAGCTGGATTTTGAAGTTGGCAAAGATATTGCGAGGCAAGGGGATAGCATGTGCAAAGGTGGGAGGTATGAGGAAGCACACAGCACTCAAGGACCACAATTACCTGGCACAACTAAAGTATCCAGGGTGAGGGAAGGAGCAGGTATGATGGCAGGGTGTGCTCACCAGTCCTGAGCTACTTTAACTCACCATAAGCGATGCCTTGAGCAATGACTCCAATTGTGATAGTTCTCAGCAATCAATGTATGGGTTCAAGAGCCCAGTGCAAGAGCTATTTCTTCACCAGGATGGCTGCCAGGATAATTTGCTTATCTTGGCCCTTCTCTCATGCATACCATTAAGTGGTATCTTTATAGCATAAAAAAGAGGTCCCCAATGCTGATATTAAGTTATATAGAGTCTTACTGATGCCCAAGAATTTTTGATTTAGCATTGCTGTCATTATACTTAAGGCCAAGTTCTCAGACTGGTAGACACAAAATCCATAGGAAAAACATGACACGTCTTCCTGGAATATCCATTACACTCAAGCACGCAGAAATTTTACATATATTTTTTATATTGAAAAAACAGTTACTTTATGGAGTAAAGTGCTAAACTAGGTGGATTTTTAAAACAAGACATGAGATTTCAAGGCAATTTCTTTCCCATTCTTCCCCATATGCACAGATAAAGGGGGTCAGGAATTCTTACTGGTCTTTTGGGACCTCTGAAGGATGGTTTGGCTCTTTTGTTTCATGTATTGAGAGGAACAGTTTCACCAAGCCTGACCCTTTGGACCCTCGATTTCTTCATTACAAAATAAGAAACAATGATACATTCTCTACCTTTCTACCTCACTGAGCTGTTATAAAATAACATGTGAGGCAGATAAGATGGAGCAAATGATTAAAAATATGGACCCTGAAACTCAACAGCCAGAATTCAAATCCCAGCTCTATCACTTCCTAGCTGTGAGCCTTTGGGAAAGTTACTCTCTTTTGGCCTCAATATTTTCATCTTGAAAATGGGCATGTTTATAAATAACACCACGTACCTCATCAGGTTATTAAAGGAACTGTATGATTTAATGCAAATTCAAGTTCTTAGACCTGCACTTGTCACATGAGAGGCCATTCCTTATTATTATAGGATTGGACCACTTTGTAGGACATCTTTCCCATTAATAATGTTAATACCAAACATGTATTAAGTGTTTCTTATGTGCTAGACATTTTACATGCATTATCTCATGTAAAACAACCCTAGAGAACAGGTGCTATTAAGATCAGTAGTTTACAGAGAAAAAAAATTGGCATCTCAAAAGAGATAAACACTTGCTCTAGGCTGAAAAATTTAGTAAGCAGAGGACACAGAACTTGAAGTCTGGACTCTGACTTTGGAACCTGTAGTCTCATCTGACTATGAGACTCAGGTATTCTTTAGAACCAGGACAGGTGGGCAGTGATGGGGAAATGAAAGATGACACTGATATCAAGCACCATATATATACACAGGGTGCCATATATATGTATAGATACCAGTCTAGCCTATTAGATATCCCATCCCACTTAACCCTTACAATAACCAAAAAAGGTTGGGATTCTTGTGTCTTTTTTTTTTTTTGCGGTACGCAGGCCTCTCACTGTTGTGGCCTCTCCCATTGCGGAGCACAGGCTCTGGACGCGCAGGCTCAGCAGCCATGGCTCACGGGCCCAGCCGCTCCGCGGCATGTGGGATCTTCCCGGACCGGGGCACAAACCCGCGTCCCCTGCATTGGCAGGCGGACTCTCAACCACTGCGCCACCAGGGAAGCCCCTTATGTCCACTTTTTAAGAGATGAGTTAAGAGTAAGATGTGGACTAGCATTCCAACCCGTATCTATTTACCACCAAAGCCCTTGCTTTTTCTGCTGCCACCGTCTCATTAATTACAATGCATGAGATCAAGAAGGTAGCTAATCAGAAGACTGAAAATTCTGTTATCTGCCTCACATGAATCCCCAACCAATAACTTCTGAGTGGAAGCAGGGGTAAAAGAATATGCACTGCACAAGTTGCAGATGGAGAAGCCAGGAAATGTTATTGGAAAATGTCTTGTTTTGACTTTTTAACAAAGTAGTTGGGACTTAATGATTGCTAGTTTTTAAGTGCACATCTTTATATATAACGTCACACCCTTTACTGCATGACTCAGTGTAAGACTGCACTGAATTACTATTATCACTGCTGTTGAGTTAAATATGACTCCAAGATATAAATGTGCTCTACAGTATTTTACACTTAAAGCCTGACTAATCATTTGCTTACGTTTGTTGAATCAAATAAACCTGGACTAAGTTCATTCCACTGTCTTTTTCCAAACTGCTAGCGTGGCTTTATCTGGCTACTAAAAGGAGATGAATGGGCAGAAGCTAACAGAATTCTATTGCTTCTCTTTGTAACTAACAGCACCCAGTAAACCTTCAAAAGACACAGGGGATCAATTACTTTCACTCGTCAATGAGGACACAATAAGAAGTGACCTGGTCAACGCAAGCGAAGCCTGAAAATGTCCTCTCTCCTGGTGTCTCTCTATTTCAAGAGACTGGATGATGTTGCTTCTATTTATAAACTCATCTGGAAATGCATGAGCTTTGCAAGATCTTTTGTCTTCTGTGGCTGCATCTTGAAAGGGCATAAATTAGAATAACAACATCAAGTAACCTAATACCTTGGAGTCAACAAAGGCAATTTATATAAACGTGAATTTACTAGCAAGCAGTAGAGAAAGGCACATAAAGGAGATGTCAAGGTATCTCCATTAGGGGTGAAGGCATTTCCAAGCAGAAATTTGTAAGGGGATAGTTGACGGGTCATAAAGTGATGTTGCTAGGTGGAGGAGCCTGAGCTTTGGAGGCTGGTAAACATCTACTGGTTGTGTCACCTTGTGAAAGCTTCTAGCCTCTTTGATTTTATTTTTCTTTATAAAATTGGGATAATGCCTTACAGGGTTGTTGTGAAGACTAAATCACTCAACACCTAGTACCATGTCTAGCCAGTAAACGGTAGCTACTGGTACTTAATGGTAGCCAATAAAATGGATACTACTAGTATCATCCCCATCATCATCATCACCCCTAAGAGATCAGAAACAACTGCCACCAAAGTCTACTTGCATGAGATTGTCTAAATCTACGTCACAGGCAGGATGTTTTCAGTAGTGACTTTCAGTACCTGATCCTTTTTAAAATCTTACGTAAAACCTCCAAATATAAACCACATGACCTAGCTTTAGACCTCGGGCATTGAAGGAACACAACGAGAGAAGGAGAATGGGGAAACACATTTACAGTGAATCTGATCCGGCACCCCCTGCTTCTCGTATATGAAAGCAGATCTAGACCTCCCAGGCTCTTAAAATCCACACAGACGAAGAACCATCCTAGGTCACCCTGTAAATAGCAGTTGAGCTTTAGCTGCAGCCCAGAACTCCCTTGGGAAGCATCCGCTTAAACGAAGCCTCAACTTAAGTGTAAAGAGGAGGAAACGGGGGCGCTGGGAAAAGTTACTTCTCCCTGCCTGGCACTGCACGGCACGATGCGCTTCCATTCTAAATTCCAAGAAAATAGTGAAGCCAAGCAATGTCAGCGTTAATGGAAGGAAAACAGTTAATATTGGGTATAGTTTAAAGCTGATTTACTAGATTTTAATTACAGAATATTCCTGTCTCCTAATAGACTGTTGCTACATTTTTAAATTAAGTCTGATGGTAGTTAGAGGGGCGTATAAAGAGCATTCAACACATGTCAAGTGTGTTTCTTAGGGCACTGCATGTATTCACAAATGTAAGGCTCACTACCCTATGGGGTAGGTGCTACGGTTATCCGCATTTTTCAAAAGAGGCACAGAGAGATGGAGTAATTTGCCCAAGGTCACACAGCTATAAAAATCAGCAGAGTCAGTATCTGAACCAAGCCCAATGGGCTGCAAAGTCTGTGCTCTTTATCTGTACTGCTTGCCTCCCAAGAAGAGGGGACCCAGTGGCAGCACTGAAGCTCTGCACACTGCCCTGTGGACCAACTTCCGACCAAGGAGAACTGCTTGTAGTCTTTCATTCATTATGCTTATTCAATATTACATTATCAGACAAGACTTGAGATATTTTTAAATGAGAAATAATGGTTCCACTCTACCCCCCACTCCATTCCCTTACATATAGATACATGCTTATGGGTCTGTAAAAAAAAATCTACTACTGTTTATGAATTGTTCTGTTGGTTAAAAATACGTTGAGAATTATTGTTTGTTTTAGGAAAACGTAGCTGATAATCAGTTTTCAAGATGTTCTAAAACTGCAGGGCATCTATCATTTTAACAAGAAGCCTCACAGTTTTAATTAGCTATTGATTAGGACAGAAGGTAATATGATTCAGCGAGACACCCTGAGAAAAGTGTTGAGAAATTCCACTTTGTCAGTTAGGCAACTGTTTTCAGATCAGAAGGTACTTAGTTCTTGAGTCACAAGTAGAAGAGAGAAAAGAAGAATTAATCAATTTTGTTCATTTTTCCTGCTATTACGACTCAGAAAAGTTATATGGAGGGATGGGACTGGAGGAAGAGGACAGACTGGAATTTGGAACTACCTTTTCCATGGGAGATGAATGAGGGCCAGTGCAGGAAGGATGCCTGCTGACAACTATCACTTCCACAGATTTACTGGAGCAGAATGATATCCAACATTGAGTAGAAAAAATCGAGTGTCTAGATTTTTTTAATGGCTGCAGAAGTGCTGTTTTCCTGATTTTTTTTTACCTTAAGTTAGAGCTTGTTTAAAGACAGATTATAGGACCAGCCAGAGGGAAAATTAGGGTGTCTGCTTCTGGGATTTAGCCATCCACCTTCTCAAGGAGCTGAGAAAGCATACAGTGGCAAAGCCTAAGTGAATTCTCATCCCAAGACTAAATGATGCTGTGTTGAATATAGCCCAGTTAGCCAAATATTCTTATTTGTACCTAGGCAACACTATTTCTTGGACTTCTATATTCTATTTATCATTTTACTTCTTTATGAAGGATATTTAATTACTTCATCCTGAATCTGAATTTTTAAATGCATTCAAGTATGTGGAAGGGTTGAGACTCAGTAACCTTAACTGATTCAAAGGTTCTGTCAGGAGGTTTGAGAGAATAAAGAAGTAGTCAATTGTGCTGTCCAATTTCAATTTGGTGCTAATTCCAAGTCTGTTTTAGAGAAAGAAGCCATCATAGTGCCAGAGGTATGGCTTTCTTACTGAAAAAAGTACAAACAAGGAGAAAATAGAGGACAAAAATTAGAAATTTTATCAACAAGAAAAAAGTCTTCAATAATACTGAGGCAGTAAGAAAGCAAAAGATGAACCTGAAAGACATAAAACTTGCTGATCTATTACTTCCTATTTTCAAATTTATCATGAATATTCTTCTGAATTAGAGAAACAGACATAATATCAAACTGCCTGAAGAAGACTGACAACCTGATCTAGTAAAAAGCAGGAATAGCAAAGGAGGCCCCCAACTTATATTTTAGGTTTCTAACACAGTACATAAATTTCCATCTAAGGACATGTAGACCATACTGAATCAGACCAAATACCATCACCATTACTTCATTTTCTTTCTTCATATACAAGGATCTGTTGCCAAACCATCACCTCATATTTACCTTTGACTATTTCCTGGCTTTGACCATATGACAGGTGTTCATTCCCTTAAATCCTAAGCCATCTGTTTTTGAACGTTATCGGCTGCTACAACCCAAAGCCAAGATCCTGTTGGCCTTGAGGAATTTAGCAGAATTGGGCAGGGAGATTATCTCTTTAAGAAGAGCCGAAGTGTAGAGGAGATCAGATCGGCGGTTTGGGAAGACACGGTGCTGGCGGATGTGCTCCCATGGCTTGGCCCTAGAACTAACCAGAGGGTCAGAAAAGTACCATAAGGATTCCATTATCAACTTCTGGTTTAGGCCCGAGTCCAAATCTTATCATTCGCTCTGCTAAATCCTCTCAGCACATTTAATTACATGTGCAAAGCACTGGAAAGAATGTTGATCAGTATTAGACATAATAAACTTAAGGACTTTGTCACCTTCTCACCACTATTGTCAATTTTTACCACCCACCGCTTTCCTTCCCATCCTATTGTACAATTCCCCTTCCTAGCAGCTCTAAAACATGATATCAAAACAACAACATCCAAGGATTATTCCTCTTAGGCCTTGAGTATTATATATGCATGAGAAGGGAATTATCTACTACATATTTTATCTGTGTGAGATCTTCTGAATTACCACAGATAATATTTTAAAAATCGTTTACATAATAAGTTCCATCCTAAATCTTTCATTGTTATAAAGGTTCCTGCTAGATACAGGCCTCTGCAGTGCAGGAACCAGGATCTATGTTTTCTTTGTATTCCCAGTACCTAGCACAGAGCCTAACTGCTTTCACTTGGCATTCATTCACTGAACAAATATTTGTGGGGTGCTAAACCCTGAAGCTGACACTGAGCACATAAATGGTTAACAAGAAAGTCCTGCTTCCATGGAGCTTACATTTCTAGCTTCCAGAGCAGCCATTGAGACCCACAGTAAATGTTGTTTGAATAAATGGATGGTTGAGTAAACAAGAGAATATATGAATGGATAGATAAGTTTGTATAGAATAAAGCTAATCTAAGCTGGAATACAGAGTTAACCTTTGTCTCTTTTCCACCAGCCCAAGTCATCCAAAGCATAAACTGGAGAAACAGAATGATAAGTATACACATGTGTGCCTGTGTGTGTAATATTTAATTCTTGAGTGGTTGGAATGGTAAAATATTTTTTAAGTATTGACACTATTAAATAGCCATCACCCTAGTAATTTGCTTGTAAATCAACAGTTTTCAAAGAATGGTTTTAGAATCTAATTCTGCATATTGTTACTTGGTGCCAAGCCAAAATAGATTCTTATGTTGAAATAAGATGAGGAGCATTTAGTTATACAAGTTTTGGGTTGTTTTGGTTTTTGGTAGGTTCTTTTTTTTTTTACATCTTTATTGGAGTATAATTGCTTTACAATGGTGGGTTAGTTTCTGCTTTATAACAAAGTGAATCAGTTATACATATACATATGTTCCCATATCTCTTCCCTCTTGCGTCTCCCTCCCTCCCACCCTCCCTATCCCATCCCTCCAGGCGGTCACAAAACACCCGAGCTGATCTCCCTGTGCTATGCGGCTGCTTCCCACTAGCTATCTACCTTACGTTTGGTAGTGTATATATGTCCATGCCTCTCTCTCGCTTTGTCACAGCTTACCCTTCCCCCTCTCCATATCCTCAAGTCCATTCTCTAGTAGGTCTGTGTCTTTATTCCTGTCTTACCCCTAGGTTCTTCATGACATTTTTTTTCTTAAATTCCATATATATGTGTTAGCATACGGTATTTGTCTTTCTCCTTCTGACTTACTTCACTCTGTATGACAGACTCTAGGTCCATCCACCTCATTACAAATAGCTCAATTTCATTTCTTTTTATGGCTGAGTAATATTCCATTGTATATATGTGCCACATCTTCTTTATCCATTCATCCAATGATGGACACTTAGGTTGTTTCCATCTCCTGGCTATTGTAAATAGAGCTACAATGAACATTTTGGTACATGACTCTTTTTGAATTATGGTTTTCTCAGGGTATATGCCCAGTAGTGTTGGTAGGTTCTTAATAGAACTCAGCATGATAGCATGGTACATGGTTCTTTAGGAGAACATGTTTGCCCAACTTACTTTAATAGAAAATTCATTTCTCAGGACCATTTAATAAAGTACACTTTGCTTAATATGGACGTGAATAAGCCTAATGGATACTATGTGCGCCTCATGGATTCCCCTCAGAGCCAACCCACTCATCCCCAGCTGCTGAAAATATTGGGGCTGAATGCTCCCAGCTGTGCTCCTACCCTGGGCTATTGCCCTCAGCTCCAGGGAACTGCCTCCCAGAGGCTGACCTGTAGCCAATGACGGGCTGATGACAAATATAAAGGCTCCTCCCTCTTCTCTCAATTTGAGACAAATCTGAAGGGCCGTCCCAGTTCCAGAACCTCCAGCTAAGAACTCAGCTGCATCCACAAAGCAGGTCAGCTTCTCTCTGTCCCATCCTGTCTTCCCCATTTCCTACTTCTTACAGGTATGTCGCTCCCAGATCACGGCCCAATAAAATTTCTCTGCACAATTCTCCATTGCCATGTCTGCTGCTCGGAAACCCAATCTAAGACAACAAGCATTATTTTCAGCAGATATGTAAAGGCTCCATGAACTTTTGACCCACTTACTTCCACGTGACCAAAAGTATGTTTCCCTTCCAGTGGAACTGAAACTTTTGATTCCTAAGTTACTGACTCTCAGTCTATGTTCCAGGGATCTGAGAACCCCCTCCCTGTGAATACATCTCTTTTCTTCTGAAAATCTTTCTCAAATTTTTCAGTCTATACAATTCATTTGAGAAAAAACCATGTGTAGCATGTGTCACCATTTCTAACGTGGCATTGAACTTTTATCTAAATTCAAAATCACGTCTCTCTCACATACTCAGGTCATCAGTAGCAGAGCTCAGTTTCAGGTCCATTTTGTCTGACTTCAACATCAACCCTCTTTCTACTGTGTCTTACCCTAAAATTAAGAACAAATCTGTGAATGGAAAAGGAAACCAAATGCCGTTCTCTTCATTTCAACAAATTGTGGTATGTTCAAATACATCTAGTGTGAACTACCAGCTTTTTAAGAAAAATGGTCCTTACTTTAAACAAATCTGACATGTAACATGTTTGCATACATACATACACGCACATATGCATATACACGCACGTATGCGTGCACACACACAATCATATTTAACAGCTGAAAGGAATCCAGAGTTATTCTAGCCAACCCCCTCAGTGTTACAGTAGAAGAAACTGAGGTCCAGAGTGAAGGACTGATTTGCCTCAGGTCCCATAGGTAGTGGGAGAATTCAGTTGGATCTCTAATTTTCAAAAACTAAACTTAAAATAATTCATCTGTCATTCAGATTCATGGTAGGGGACAGGAAGAGAGATTATTAGCTTTATCCTGCCAAAAAAAAAAAAGTCATTCGTGTATTAAATTACAATAGATTTGTTTTAGATTGCCAGATGTCTCAATTGATTTGTAAAAATTCGATTAAACCCACCTTTTCAGAGATACAGCATATGCATAAAAGCTAAGAATACATGTAAACTGGACTGTATAAATAACTACCTTTCAGTCTCAGCTCACACCAGTGAGCATTATGATTTAATAAATCATCAGTAAGAGACTCAAGCAACCATCCAGCAATCTAAATATCTACAATTCTAAGAAACATTTAATAATGGAATGTGGACTGAAACAAAACACACAGATTGGCAACACTTTAACAATTTCATCAGAAAATGGTTGTTATAAACATATTTTTCTGTGCTCATCCTTTTACAGATTCAATCAGCACTACCTTCACAGAAATCATGCACAGAGATGCCATGGCAACCACCACATTCTGCACAGACACACACACGAAATCAACATGCTTAAATTACTACAACTCACGCCCACTTAAGTCTATTAGATTTCGATTCTAGATATAAAAACAGCAACAGTAATTTTTTTTTTTACCAACTAGAAGCCCTGTTATTAATGTTTTAAGTGATATAAACAATGTGATAACAGAAAGTGCAAAAGTAAAACCCCAAAGGGAGGTATAAACAGTTCAGTTCAGCACAAGTCAAGAGCCAATGACCATCAACTGATTCTTTTGGCTTTTTGTTGTAAGTGAACCTCATCTTAGTCCTGTGCTACTCAAATGAGGCCTTTATTAGCGATAAAATAGAATTGGTAGAACATTAATACTTTTCTACTGAAAAAGTAAATGACTGCTTAAAATTTTCAATCTTTTCTTCCATTTAAAATAATATGGTTTTGAAAACCAATTCCAGAAGACAAATGTCTTGATTTGAGTAATTGTTGAAAAGTCATGTTCCCAAGGTAACCTTAGGTTTCTTTCTTGAGCACCTGAGAGACATGGATATAGAGTGAATCTAAGACAACATCTGTATAATGTCAGTCATTTAAATAGAGTGAAAAGCTCTAGACACTATGATAGGGACAAGGGCTACCAACCACAACAAAAAAAGAAATATAGTTTATGGTAGTGTTTTGCCAAGTTACAACTCTATTGAAACTAACCAGTTACATTAGAATTACCCTTGATCTTCATTAAAAATGCTGATTCCTGAGTCTCACTCCAGTTCCACTGTATCAGAATCTAAGGTGTTCTACTACTTATGAAGCAAGTGGTCCTTTGGAAAAACACCAAAGGAGTGAGCCCCGGTGGGAAGCATTAGAGGACCCATCAATCCCTAGAAGCCAATGTGAATTTACAAAGGAGTGCAATCTGGACATCCTCTAAGCTGACATGCTGCTGCTGAGGCTTTGTTCAATGGATCCTGGTGGGGAAGTGGGATGGGCATGGAAGTGCTTCTTGAAGACTAAAGACAATAATCAGGGAGTGTAAGCAGAGGCAGGAGATATACAACAGTCACTCAGGAGGTACACCTGTGCTTTTACTTGCTCACTACCTGATTGTGTATCACCTGGTTCAAGTGGCTTATCAATAGTAACCATACAATGAAGGCAACATCAATAATTATAATCCATTTTTATTGTAACTCATTACAGTTTACAGCACATATTTTATAATGCACATGGAAATGGGCATGAAATGGCTAATGAGCGAAGTCACAGAGAGGAGAGAGTTTTATGTTTACCTGTTGTACTTGACCATTAAGTTCCATGAGATCTCGAGGTCACTACCTCCTATAACAGCACTTGATGCATGTGAAGAGCTCAAGAAATTTCTGCTGAATGATTAATAAAGAGATGAACAGTGTAGGAGATAACTGAAGAGAAAATAAACTTGGAAGGAATAAGGGGAATACACTTTTTCAATGATATCTTAGTCGTTTGTCTCTAAAAGTCAATCACCTAAATAAAATGCAGCATATGACAACAGTGGAGATGGGTGGGGGAATTCCTGGGCAGCTCAAAGAGGGTTTGATAAACACTTTTTAAAATGGAGCCACTGTTCCTGGAGTTGGTGTGTTTACGCGGAGTTGTTCAGTAACAAATAGGAAAAGAATGAGCTAGAGTTGTAGAAATTCAGTTGCTGACCCTTTAAATTCAAACACTGGGCCCCTGCAGTTGGAAAAATTGCCATAAGGAAGTAAGCTGTCATGACTCAGCCTAGGACATTAAAGAGTATAGGGATATTTCTTTTGGTCACTGATACCTAATGGAGAGGTGTTTGTTTTCAACACCAGTATCAAGTGCTGATTATACCTGCCATTAGTGTAGTTTTGGGTGTGTGTGTGAAAGATAATCTATAGTACTATTGACTAATCCATTTCTGGTCATTCTAAAAACTTGCTTCCACTATTGTTGAAAGTATATCTGTGGACCAAACTGGGGAGGTTCTGGTGTGCAGAATGCACAGGATGTTTGGGCAGTACGTTTCCCACCTTCCTGCCACTGACACGCAGAGACCCAAAAGGGCACACATCACTTACATGGTTATCTTTTTTTGAACGTCATAAGAGCTCTGTAAGATTAACTCATGTAGGCTTAAGTATTTTCATTTTATAAAAGAGGAAACTGAGAAACAAAAATACAGGAAGTTCATGAAACTAATACAAATCAGAGCAGGAACTTAATCCTAGGCCTTCTGATTCAAAAATCACTTTTTAAAAAATGCTGAATTGGGTAATAGAATAAGATTAACTATTTTAATATAGAATTATGTATTTTTTTCCAAATAAGTTCTTTAAAACGTCATGCTATAATTTTATGCCTGTAGTTTGGCAGAGGTTCACCATGAAAAGTCTAAATAAAGTTCCATTCTACAATTCTTTGTAAAGAAATGTGAAGTCAGAGATGAACACCAACTACCGTAAGTTCAGATTCTGCACGTTTTGATGGTTAAAAAAAGGCAGACAGAAACGTTGGAAGTTCCCACATAGGACTTTTATTTGTAAAGGAAAGTTATGTCAATGAAGAACTCAAAATAATTCCTCTTTTCATTGGAGAAACTTGGCAAAGAGTACCTTAACCAAGTGACCAAAGTTAAGCTCTCACATAATGAGACAAATTGACATCAGATGCCTCCTCATAGGCTGTCCTGAGAAGGACACAACGTCTTCTGTGACATTCTGTCCAAAAATGCATAACCTGAATTTTATCATGAAGAAAGATAAGCCAGCCCACACTACAAAATAACTGGTGTGTACTGTCAAAGAAAAAAATGTTCATGACACTTTTTTTTTTTTTTTGCGGTACGCGGGCTTCTCACTGCTGTGGCCTCTCCCGTTGCGGAGCACAGGCTCCAGACGCGCAAGCTCAGCGGCCATGGCTCACGGGCCCAGCCGCTCTGCGGCATGTGGGATCTTCCCGGACCGGGGCACGAACCCGTGTCCCCTGCATCAGCAGGCAGACTCTCAACCACTGCACCACCAGGGAAGCCCCATGACACTTTCAAAGATGGTAAGTCAGCCTTTATTCAGGACCTTAGCAATAGACATAGACACCACTGCAATGGGATTTTGCAGGGGGTAGAGAAAGTTTGGGTTCCATTTTGAGTACATCATGGGCAAGTGAGAATTTATAGCCAAGGAGCAGGGTGAGGATCAGTAGATGCAAAACTGCTAAGAGGAAACTGACCTCACGGATTCTTGCTGAAGACAAGCTAGGGTCATCAGACATCACCTGGAGAATGGTGAGGGATGAGGAACCTGATCCAATATAGAAGGTGGGGGATTCTTGCTAAACTGACTTCGCAGGGTTCTTGCTAAAACTATTTTATAAGGAAGGCCACAGACAGTCCTGGAAGAAGTCTCAGGAGCCAGACTAGAGTTGTTCAAGAAAAGAATCTTTGTCAGTACTCTTCTAATGGGTCAAGGCAATGAAAGAGGAAAAAAAGAGTCTTACAAGGTGTTCCAGATTTTTAAAATATTTAGGAACTGTTCCAGGTTAATGAGACATGACAACTTAATGCAACAAGAGATTGGGCTGGCTCTTGGACTAGGGGAAAATAAAAGGACTTTAATGGGACAATTGGTGAAATTTGAATGAGGTCTCTAACATTAATACAATACTACCATCTAATCTAATTTATTGATTTTTATAAAGATACTCTGTTATGTAAGATGTTAAGATCTGGGGAAGCTAGATGAGAGGTACATGAAAATTCATTATATTAATTTTGCATCATTTTTTAGGTCTGAAATTATCTCAAAACGAGAAGTTTAAATTTTTAAAAATTTGTTAAGAAGGTAGGTGTCAGTTAAGTGTTCTTACCAAAATTTTAAAAAATTTAATGTAAAAGATAAGTACCTTAGTGCCGAAAGGGCTCTTACTGATAAATCCATTAAATATTAAAGCTGTGAGAAGCAGCATAACTTATCCAAGGTTACACAGACCTTGAATCTTAGTCTCTAAACACTGGTGTTCTCTCTCTCTTTTTTTTTTTTTTTTTTTTTTCTGTACGCGGGCCTCTCACTGCTGGGGCCCCTCCCACCGTGGAGCACAGGCTCCGGAAGCGCAGGCTCAGCGGCCATGGCTCACGGGTCCAGCCACTCCGCCGCATGTGGGATCCTCCCGGACCAGGGTACGAACCCGTGTCCCCTTCACCGGCAGGCGGACTCTCAACCACTGCGCCACCAGGGAAGCCCCGGTGTTCTCTCTTTGATACCACATCCTACTTCACCCTCAGTTCTCTAAAAACTTGAAGTCATTTGCATACGCCAGCTCTTCCCACTTTACATCTTTTTCAGAGACAAGGGATAATGGTAATAGTAGCATATGTCTACCATGTACTAGAAGAAAGAGATCAACACTTTGCACTGAAAATCACATGTTAATACCAGTTTAAGGAAGAAGACCCTAAGAAATGGTTATGTGTGGAAGCATCCAGATCACAATTATATATTGAAGAACCCAGATTACAATTCAAAACAATCCAAAAACAATGAAAATCCACAGAGTAAACTGCAAATTCATAGTAAGTGAGGGGATTACAACAGAAGAATATTTAGTAATCACAGACGGTGGCTTAAATCAGTGGTCTTTAAACATTTTTTGCTCCTTTTTCCATGAAAAAGTTTTTAGGAGAAACTTGTGCATCTATAATTTGACATGTAAAATTTCACCATTACCTCATGCCTGTTAGAATGGCCATTATCAAAAAAGCAAGTAATAGCAAGTGTTGATGAGGATGTGGAGAAATGGGAACCCTCCTGCACTGTTGGTGGAATGTAAATTGGTGGAGCCACTATGGAAAACAGTGCAGAGAATCCTCAAAAAATAAGAACAGAACTACGATATGATCCAACTATCCTACTTCTGGGTATTTATCTGAAGAATACAAAAACACTAATTTGAAAAGATATATGCACCCCTATATTCATTCCAATAGCCAAGATATGGAAACAACCTAAATGTCCATCATTGTATGAATGGATAAAGAAGATGTGGTATATGTATACAATGGAATATTACTCAGCCATAAGAAAAGATGAAATCTTGCCATTTACAGCAACATGGATGGACCTTGAGGGTGTTATGTTAAGTGAAATAAATTAGATGAAGAAAAACAAATACCATGATTTCATTCATATGTGGAATTAAAAAATAAAAATAAATGAACAGACCAAAGAAAAACAAACATGTAGATACACAGAACAGAGTAGTGGTTACCAGAGGGGAAGGAGTCAAGGGGAGGGCAAAATGGGTAGAGTCAACTACATGGTGATGGACAGAGACTAAACTTGTGGTGGTGAGCACACTGTAGTGTGTACAGAAGTATAAACATAATGTACACATGAAACATATAATGTTATAAACCAATGTTCCCTAAATAAATAAAATTTCCTCTTTAGTTTGTAACTAATTGTAAAAGGTATAATTTTTGGCAACTTACAAATAATGACACTTTTAAATTAAACTATTAGATTACTCTGTAAAATTTATCCAAAGTAATCCAAACACAACAGCAAGTTGAGAACCACCACCATTCATTTAATAAATAAAAGCATACTCTTCCAGTCTAAAATTTCACATCATTCTTTATTCCCTTTAAAGTATTTTCCTTTCAATTCTCCCACAGAATTTTACCCTAAGAAAAGACGTTTTGTGCTTGAGAGACTTTAATGATCACTGACTCATACTTCAGTGTAACAAAAACGTGTCTAAATTGAAAGGTAAATTATTTTTAAACACGGAGTGACCAGAAGGCTTTAAATACTAAAAATTGTTTCTGCATTGAGTTATGATTATAAATATTATAGGGCTCAATTTTTCAAAACACAAAGAATTATTAACACAATAACTATTATTGGTAATAATCTCTTAATTAAAGGGATGAGGCTAGAGCTTTCCCCTATACAGTTCATAATCCAAGATGAATACTACACATTACCATTACTACAAATAGAATAATAATAAGATGGGGTACAGCTCTAATTCCATTCCTAGTTTTTATTTTCTATAGATTTAAGCTCAGGGAAAAATTGTTCATCTAAACGAATGAATGGGAATGGAAGGGGTTTGATTTTATCAGGTATTTAATTCTCCAGCTCTTTCCCTATAGTCGCCAAAAATATCACATAGCGATCACACAAAAACTACTTTTAATGATCCATAAGACGACTAGTCAATTAGATATTTCTGCAATATTATTGAATTGAAAACATCTGTCTTACAAAAGAAAAATTTTACCTAGGCATTAAAGTCATTCACTTTTCAACAATGCCACCAACTATCCAACCTGTCTCTTGGTTTTGGTGTAGAGTAAGAATTTCACTCCATGGCCATAGAAAATATCTAGATGGTTGAGAGCCAGGATTTTTTTGTAAGGTGAGAGAACGCATGCTGTGAAAGGAAGTGGGATTCTTCAAAACCAGGCTCATTCTCTCTCACATCAATTTGTGGGAAAAACAGAAATAACATGTGAAGCTTGAGGATCTGGAAAATGATTCCCTTAAAAGTGTCCATTTCCTCAGGTACCCCTCAGAAAATGCCATGTATCCCAGGAATCTGCACGCCCCTGGATTATTCTAGATTATTGCAGACATGAGAAATTTTCACCAAGAAAATGCATAGCATTTAAGCCACATGGAGGAAGATTCTGATAAAATTTCATTGTATTAAATATATCTCCTCAAATTATGGAACACTTCCCAAAATATCTTTAAAGTAAAGCTCATCCTTTGAGTTATTCCATAAAAAGTAATTTCAAATGGTCCATCACATTTGGAAAATGTTGCATTATATGTTCCCCTGGGAAAGATTACAATCCATATTTACCATACTTGAGGTCCTGAAAATTCCTACAGTAAAGAATACAGTTTACCTTTATTTAATTCAGATTTTTACAAATATATTTGCCTATGTACCTCTCTTTGGTTAGTACCTTTCCGAACACACTTTCAGAATTGCTGAGTTATGATTTTATTGAATGTAGAAGTTATATTTTTCCCAGTGAAATCCCATGGACAGTGGCCCTTGGTAGATGCTTAATAAATATTTGTTAACTGATTTACTGATTCATATGCAGAGGAAATTAGGTTGACAAGAGAGGTAAACTAAATAGAAACATTAGCAAGAATCGTATCATAAAGGAAACCTTTAAGCAAAACCCCTCCATCTTGTCAAATAGAAGCAAATTTAATACTGTAAACAAGAACCAAAAATATTGCCCATGGAGTCTTCTAAAGCTCATACCACTGTTTGCCACCAGGGAGCCCTGGCTCTGAGGGAGAAGGACACGATGTAAGAGCTCTCAATGTGCAGTCACTGCTACAAGATCATAGAGGATTAAGCCTCCTGACAGCAGTGACAGGCACATAATCCCTGTCATCATAAGCATTCCCTGGAAGATCCTTAACATGGGGAGAAAAGTTATTGCTTTTTATCCTCATCCCACTACTGGGCATATACCCTGAGAGAACCATTAATTCAAAAAGAGTCATGTACCACAATGTTCACTGCAGCTCTATTTACAATAGCCAGGACATGGAAGCAACCTAAGTGTCCATCGACAGATGAATGGATAAAGAAGATGTGGCACATATATACAATGGAATATTACTCAGCCATAAAAAGAAACGAAATTGAGTTATTTGTAGTGAGGTGGATGGACCTAGAGTCTGTCATACAGAGTGAAGTAAATCAGAAAGAGAAAAACAAATACCGTATGCTAACACATATATATGGAATCTAAAAAAAAAAAAAAAAGGTTCTGAAGAACCTAGGGGCAGGACAGGAATAAAGATGCAGATGTAGAGAATGGACTTGAGGACACAGGGAGGGGAAGGGTAAGCTGGGACGAAGTGAGAGAGTGGCATGGACATATATACACTACCAAATGTAAAATAGAAAGCTAGTGGGAAGCAGCCACATAGCACAGGGAGATCAGCTCGGTGCTTTGTGACCACCTAGAGGAGTGGGATAGGGAGGGTGGGAGGGAGACTCAAGAGGGAGGAGATATGGGGATATGTGTATATGTATAGCTGATTCACTTTGTTATAAAGCAGAAACTAACACACCACTGTAAAGCAATTATACTCCAATAAAGATGTTTAAAAAAAAGTATAAAAAGAAAAAAGAAGAAGAGTACTTCAACATTTCCTTGACGTAGATGCAAGAAAATAACGTCCCAGTAAATATTTGTTTTAACTGATTTGGTTGCTTAACTAGTTCTAACAGCTGCATTTAGAATACTACTTTTAGGCAAAACAACAAGAACGCTTCTGGGGAAAAAAACTGATCCCATCTGCATAAAAAAATAATAAGGACCCCAAAGACTGGTTATCCTGCAGTAGGGAAACAAGGTCAATTTTTATAGTATTTGACAGTCCATTATATCTTCAAAGAAAAAGTGCCACATATTCCAAAGTTCACTATCACAAGTTGTTGCAGCCAAACAGAAGGATTTAAGGGATTAAGAAAATTACTTTAAAAAAAAAATTTTATTTTATTTATTTATTTTTGGCTGTGTTGGGTCTTTGTTGCTGTGCATGGACTTCCTCTAGTTGCGGCAAGTGGGGACTACTGTTCGTTAAAGTGTGCAGGTTCTAGGCGCATGGGCTTCAGTAGTTGTGGCACGTGGGCTCAGTAGTTGTGGCTCGCGGGTTCTAGAGCACAGGCTCAGTACTTGTGACTCGCGGGCTCTAGAGCACAGGCTCAGTAGTTGTGGTGCATGGGCTTAGTCGCTCCACAGCATGTGGGATCTTCCCAGACCAGGGTTCAAACCCGTGTCCCCTTCATTGGCAGGTGGATTCTTAATCACTGCGCCATCAGGGGAGCCCCTATTTTTTTAATTTAAATATCAGTTTGGGCATATTTTTATTGCTCATATCAAAAATCTTATGCAACTAGGAGAAAAGATTTTAGTAATAGCAATAATGGACAATTATATAATCAAACTTAACAGAGAAAAGTATTCTTTTAGTTCTCAAGGGATAAAGAATAAGTTTAATTAATACAGTAAATGTTATTCTCCCTCACCTCTCTCTAGCAGGGGTGACAAGAGAAAAGACAGAATTAGGTCAACCCCTCAATGACAGGCCTACAACAAGTGACAAAGTGAAATAAGGTTATTTTACAAAGGGAGTAAGTGTGATTTTTCTGAGGTTGTTTTCACAATTATTTGCTGGCTTTCTATTGCTATATTACTTATTCCCCTTCCGGTGCCTAAAATTCTTTTTGTGTGATATTTGTAAATTATAAATGAAGGATGAACAGCAATTGAGGGTTTCTTTTTCAATACCTGTTAGCATCAGGTCAAATGCTTTCACATAAGGTATTCCAAGGAAAATGTTCTCCCTCTGCTGTTTTTATTTATCACACTATCTCAGGACAGTTCAAAGCAATATCCCAAGCCTTGGTTAATGTTGTGTTCACATAACTTTAAACCTGCACAGTCTGATATTAAATAACCAATACAGAATAAATGATCAGTTATAAGACCCATGTTGTCCAGGACTTATTCTAATTCTTATTCATCTAAATTCTCTTATTACACATGGCATGAAGGAGAAAAGACTCATAATTACATAATGGACTTTCAGGTGCACACAAGATGCTCCCTAAGGATTCATAAGTCCTCATTCAAAGGAACACACCAGAAGGGGCTTGCTTCTGTGTTGTTCTTAAAGTGTCTCCAAAGCAAACAGATCTTCATAAAGAATAGAATTCAATGGACAAAGGACACTGTCACCTGGCCAAACATAGCATGATGTGCCCAGCAAGAAGTTAATGCCATTTACACCAAGAGTACCAAGAATACAGCGCCATAACATTGTAGTGTTATGTTGAACCATATTAAATGTTTTTAGAGATCAGAAATGGTGAAATTTCAATAACATCAAGTACTTCAATCTAATAACTGAGAAAAGCAAATTCTGTAAAAGCAAGGATTTGCCAGTGCCTAGTTAGTATTACTTTTGGGAGAACACGCGTTGATTCTACACTACTATACTTTCAGAAACATTTTAATTTTTTCTATTTTAGAAATTAATATACTTTCCACATAAAAGTTTAAAATTTAGGCTCTGGGGCGGGGTGACCTGGATCCTATCGTAATGTCATCTCCACTATAAGATATGAACCTGACTCAAGAGCTTTGTTGTCCAGGGGATGGAGAAGGGTCAGGTGACTTGGATCCTATCCTAATGTCATCTCTATACTTACTGAGTATATGATCTCAGTGAAGTGACTAGACTTCTCTACCTCGATTTCTTTTCACCTAAAAAAAAAAATACAGGCAATAAAATTATCTCCTTCTTAATGTTGTTTTAAGGACGATGTAAGATGATACATATAAAATACATACATATACGTGTAGCTCAATCAGCTCTTTGAATCAGGGGAGCTTCCATCTTTGGTCGCCCACTTCCTGGTTGTTCTTTCCTACCCAGTCTGGACCTAAGAGTTGATTGTGTGAACCACTCTCTCATTAGCATACTCAATGCCATTATTATATTATTATCCACCCAATAAATCCCTAATGCCGGGTCACTGTTAAAATCCATCCACATTCTTGGCTTCTAAGACTCTGTACCTGAGCACTAAAGAAAATCACAGTCAGACATGTAGACACTATCAAAAATTATTGTCTCAAACATCATCTGAGACCTCAAATATACCTGATGGTATTTGTCTTCCCAGCCAATTCATATCATCTTCAGCAACCGTTCCAAATTATCTCCTCATTCTTTATGGCTTGCTCAGGTGTTGCCTTCTCCGAGGAGCTTTCTCTGACCTTTCCATGAGGTGCTTTGAAAGTATGTTTGCATCACGGCTAGTGCATATTTGCTCATGATGCCTAACTAACTCATAGATAATACTTGTTGTATGGATGAATGAATAGGTATTCTGGGTCTGCTCTCCTATTGCACCTCTCCATCCCCTGGATGACAAAGCTCTTGAGTCAGATTCATATCTTATCCACCTTCACATCCCTACCACTGCCTCCACAGTGCATACTGGATGCTGAACCATTTTTCTTGACTGAATTTATCAGTAAATAAATAAATTGAAATATTCAGTTCATCCACTCAGCAATTATTTATTAAGTGCCGATTATGTATCTCTACTATTCTGGGTACTAGAAATACAAAGATTAAAAGGTCTTCCCCTTATGGAGTATGCTAAGTGGGCAGGAGAGATGTAAACATACATTTGCTATATATAATGTAATAATCACTCTGGGGAAAGTATGTACAAACTACTATAGAAACACAGAGGACAAAGCATCTCAAGTGTTGGAATCAGCTAGAGATTCTTCTCAGAAGATGCAGTGTTTGGGCTGATGCTTCAAGTACCTCCCTTTCTTGTGATTATCTGCCACCAAACAGACTTCATAGTCCTTGTCTTCTGAATTAACCTACTCTACTAGGAGGGTTCTTTGTTCGTAAGACAAAGCTCACAGAACACGCATGAACTGATTTGAGTCCTTTGTCCTCAGGAGGGCAAAGTACCTTAATTGACAGTTCTATGAAAATTGCATGCAATGTATGAGAAGAGTTCCCAAAGTAAAATGATATCTGTTATCAGCAGAGAGACGAATGGATACTGGGAATGCAAAGTAACCAAATAATGAAAAACTCTCCAATGGATATGACTGGCTAGGTTCTCAAGTCAGCTATGTTTCCTAACATAAATGTTAAAAATGTGCTTCCTGGTAATATCCATTTAGAATCTTTCAGTTGTAAGTAAGAGAAACCTGACACTTGGTGGCTTCAACAAATAGGAGTGTGTTTTTCTCACTAAACAAGAATTCTGGAGGTACCAGTCCAGGACTGATACAGTAACCACCTGCATCTTAGGGCAGTTGATCTTACAGTGTGGGCCAAGGGCTGCTGGTGCCAGTCCATACTCATATGTGATAACGCTATAGACAGATTTATGTGCCCCCAGTACTCATATACCAAAGCCCTAAACACAACGTGACTGTATTTGGAGACAGACCTTTGAAAAGGTAATTAAGGTTAAACAAGGTCATAAGGGTGGGGCCCAAATCCAGTATGACTTTTGTCTTTATGAAAAGATGAAGAGACACCAGGGATATAGAGAGAAAAAGTCACAGCAAGGACACAGCAAGAAGATGGCCATCTGTAAGCCAAGGAAGAGGCCTTAGGAGAAACCCAATCTGCCATCACCTTGATCATGGACTTCCAGCCTCCAGAACTGTGAGGAAATAAATTTCTGCTTGTTTAAGCCACCCAGGCTGTGGTGTTTTGTTATGGCAACCTTAGCAAATGAATATAGATAAGCACAGAAAATCAGAGTAAGCATTTAGAAACTCGGATAACAATTTGACAGAATTACTTTATGCCTATTGAATATAATGATAAAATATTTGTACTTGTATTTTGCAAGTCTTTTTCATTTCATTTTTCTATTTATTCATTTTACTGTATTTTAATCAATCCACAGTGACTGGAAATAGTTTTCAATGATATTGATCACAGATAGTTTGAGAGGCACCACCTTAAAGAACCCAGGCTCTTCATATATTTCTTTTGGCTATTGTTTTTAGATGAGCAATCTCATGGTCACAAGATAGCTGCTGTATCGTAAGGATATGATATAAGTATCATATCCTCATCCCAAGCAGAAATGAGGAAGACAGACAGGGATGAAAGGCAATAGGGGTGCCTATTGAATCTGTCCTTTTTCATCAAAAAAGCAAAAACTTCCTAGAAAACATGTGCTAGAGACTTCTGCTTACATCTGTTAGCCAGAACTGTGACAATGGCTATCCTTACTGAAATAGTGGCTAGGGAGAAGGGGGGTATAGATGGTGGGTGAGTCAGCTAACCAACAGTGAATGCCAAACTGGTTTTAGATAAACCTCTTGAGAGTTCAGTTAATATAAATCAGTCTCCTAGATCCAGTCCATTATAGATATATGATAGATAGGAAGTAAAGAAGGAAGGAAGGGAGTGAGGGAGGGAGAAGATGGATCACACTAACCTAAAGAAATTCCACCAAGACAAGACTCAACTGGGAGGCTATGGACATAGCAACCTGACAGCCTTTCTTTTCAATTCACCAAACCAGCATTGATTCAGTCTACACACACACACACACACACACATCTGATACATATATATATGTCAGTGTACTCATGGGAGTGCTTTTGTGTAAATTGCCTGACTTAATATAGGTGACAATTCTTAGCTGCGCCAGGAACAAATCTTAAGAAAAAAAATTTAGGTCGTTGGGCTTCCCTGGTGGCGCAGTGGTTGAGAGTCCGCCTGCTGATACAGAGGACACGGGTTTGTGCCCCGGTCCGGGAAGATCCCACATGCCGTTGAGCAGCTGGGCCCATGAGCCATGGCCCCTGAGCCTGCATGTCCAGAGCCTGCGCATCCGGAGCCTGTGCTACGCAACGGGAGAGGCCACAATAGTGAGAGGCCCGTGTACCGCAAAAAAAAAAAAAAAAATTTAGGTCGTTGATTGAAAGCACCCACTTCCCAGAACCATTCCATCCAAGAGTCTTCATATTAATTGAGATTCTTCAGTATTTAGGCATTGGTTCAGCACTCTCTATCTTTAAAGCTTTTGGTCTGGCATCACATTGTTATTGGCTCTATTTAATAGATAAGAGAATACATACAGAAAATTCAAGAACTAAACCAACATTAACCAATCACAGATCCAGTACTTAGTATACAGGTCTCCTGAATTACATACCTCACTGCCTCCCAACTTTCCATAATAGGACCAATCTTCAGAATTCAAAATGGGGCCCATTGATGTCCCAAAGAAATTCTCCACTCCAGTTCTACAACAAAGATGTATCTTTGTTTCCTGCTCACCACTAAGTAGTTACCTCCCTCCAGGATATTCAAATGCTAAACTATTTTCAAGTCAGATTTTTTTTCACTCAAGTTAAGCATTATGTTAAGTATTATTCTTTGTGTTTTCATTCTTTCATTTGATAAATGGAGACACAGCAAAAAACAGACAGAAATGGAATTTACTAGGAAATCAACATTTACATTAACGATTAACAAACACAATTGCAAAATAATTACAAAAGAGACGTTCAGAGTGCTTTTTGTCCAGGCTGGGCTCTGTCTTAATTCTCTCTGCTATTTCATCAATTATTATGTTACTTTCTTCTGCCAACAAATATTATAATAAAAAACACGTGAGGGGCTTCCCTGGTGGTGCAGTGGTTGAGAGTCCACCTGCCGATGCAGGGAACACGGGTTCGTGCCCCGGTCTGGGAAGATCCCACATGCCGCGGAGCGGCTGGGCCCGTGAGCCATGGCCGCTGAGCCTGCGCGTCCGGAGCCTGTGCTCCGCAACAGGAGAGGCCACAGCAGTGAGAGGCCCGCGTACCGCAAAACAAACAAACAAACAAAAACGTGAGGATGGGAACACCACCATTCATGAAAACAACACAGAAAAAGTGAGGCTGCATTTATTTCAGAATCTCTCCACCAGTTACTCTGGGCCCTATATGGCATTCCCCTGTAGCCTTCTTCTAAGTAAAAGTGTACCTTAAAGTGTCCAGCATCAAAGTGGTAGACTTCCTTGCTTTTGACTCATTTTTGAATGGACTCAATTACCATTTAGGTGATGTAATACTCTCACAGCTACACACCGTTTTATGTCTCTTTCAAATGCTGTTCTCATATCAAATATCCACTCTATTATGCCAATAACTGCTGTGATTATTATACAGAATTGAGATGTGTTCATTTCATTTGCCCCTTCATATATCTCTATATGGAAAGGAAACAAAATAAATCAGGACGGTACCAGATATGTTGGAAAATAATCCATGGACTGAGAGAAAATAAGACATGTATCAGATTCTCCCGTGTAACAGAAAGAGCTCTGAACAGCACGTATGAATCCCACCTGAACAACTTTCTCAGCTGTGGACCAACAATTAGCTGGGCCTCAACTTTCTCACATATTTAGCACTTAGGTGAACTTTACGATCTCTAAGATCCCTTAAACTCTATGGTTTATAAAAGAAGTTAGAACTTGGAAGCGCACTGTTTCAATTCAGACATATTTTTGTGTGCTTTTTGTTGTTGGCCCCAAATACTGTAAATTGGTTGTAAACATTTAAAAACCGGGAGACTTAACAATATGTGTTTCTGGTTTCTCATGGAGAAAAATCAAACTATCCAGTAACATTAAGCTCATATTTCTGACACTTGACTCCTTCAGATGGGACCTGCACTCTCCGGATTATCAGAGTTCCCATTGTTCCATATTGCCTCAGGGCCTGTGTCATTTTTTCCCCTACCATCATTTGGTTTTAAAATCCCAACTGTCAGGCCCTTTATTTTCAGTGCCTTCTGCATGGAAAATCACACCTCCAGATATTCACCTAATCCTACTTTATTTTCATCTTAACACTTATCAGTACCTGAAATTGTATTTTTTTGTTTGTTCATGTTTTCATTGTTTGTACCGCTACTAGAACAAAAGCTTTCAGAAGGATGAGACTTTGTCTTGTACAGCAGGGTATCTGCAGGACGTAAAATGATGTCTCGTATGAGATAGGTATCAAATAACAATCTATTCATTGATTTGTTATGGACAATAAATCCCTGTTCTTCCAGAATTTATAATCTTCTGTCTGCCAAGTAAAGGGCTTTCAGGAACCACTTTATTATGGGAAAGCTCAAAATACAATCCGTCACTATGAATATATTTTAAAATAAATGGTATCACCTTTCTCTCAATTATGAAAGAGACCCATGATCACTTCACTGGAGAATAATTAGAAAATATAGAAATAAAAATCATTCATAATCTCATTTAACTGAGATAAATATTTCAAAATGATGATGACTTTCCATTCTGGTATTTTTTTTCAGGAATTATGTGATGATACTATACGTTCATACATTTTTTACATACTCTTGAAGGGAACCAGTCTCCTGCAGCAACTCATACAATAAGATGTCTCCCCAGATCTCCAGATTCTCAGACAAGCATTGGGGAGAAGTAGCTCCTGCCTCTTCTATGCACACACTCCATGCGAGGAGAGGGATTCGTCTGATTGCTGACATAATGAGAGTCCGACATTCGTCCTTTCCTGTTTCTCCATGAGGCAGGATTCATGTACTTAAAGATTGTTGTTGAGAAGTGAGTCCTCATCCTTGGCTCTCAGACTCGACAGAGCCCTAGGTAGCATGGTCTAACATTGGGGTCTAAGTAAGGAGCTCCTCTCCATACTCATCACCCCCATTAAGTCTCAAAGTCAAGAGCTGTAGGATGTTAGAGGAGGCTCCCACTAAAGTTGACTTATCCAATTTCACTTTATCAACAATTAAAAATACTGTACCTTACATCTCAGCTGACTACTGTAATTATTTCTCTATAGGTTCAGAATGTAGAAGAAATGGTGGTAAGTGTTCGTGCTCACTGCAAATCCTACCCATGCTAAATACTCAGTTCTGTAACCTGATTTTCCTGTTGAAACTTGTTACTTTTTTTTTTTTTTTGAATGCAGCTACCACATTTGAGATATGTCACTTCATGACAGGTTGTTCCCTCTACCAATGGACGCTCCTCCTACCTTTAGCAGCAGGTTTTAGACTCCTGCTTTCTGAGAAATGCTAAGCATTTTGATAGCTGTGTAGCTGCAATAACACTGGGCAGAAAGAGGACGTGTTGTTCTTCCTTTTTCCCTCATCCCACCCACACAGCCAAATCAATTTTATTCATTTGAAGACTAACAGTCTCTCCTGAGTTATGTTTGAACACAACTCCAGTAGCTATGTAGTCATTTTTAGTATTTTCATTCCATTTTTTAGTTCATCTCCCTGCAATCATAATCTTACTACTGTTACATTTATTTTTAATTCTGTTTAAGGATTTATTTGCAATTTAGACCTGGAGCACAAACATTACTGATTTATTGATATTATTGATTCAGCTCTTCCTCCCACACCAAGTAGCTTAAATTAAAATAATCTGAGGATGAGAAACATGACTTAATCTTGCATGGTCTCAGAGTACCTCATAAAAGACAGTGGGTAGCTTCTTCCTGGCCATAGTGGGAAATAAATGGTTAGAACAAAAATCAGAAACAAAACAGGTCCTCCCAGATCTATGTTACATTTTCTTGGTTCGTTCCAATAGCACCCTGTATTTTCCTAATGTAACCCTTCATTAAGCTTTATTTTATCTCTTTACTGTAAACTCTACTTTACTGGACCATAAATTTTGTGAAGGCAGGGAATTCATCTCCTTTGTTTAAGCCTCGATTCCAAGTGCTACAGTGCCTGTGGTTTAAAAAACGTTTTAAAAAATATCTGATGAATGAATGAATGAATGAATGCTAGGTGGAAGTAAAGTAGTTGGAAACATGGAATTGACCAGAGAAAACACATGAATCAGGCTTCAGAAACCAGATAGAACAAGACTGGAAGGATTGGCTGGTATCTTCTCGGAGCTCCATTCTCCTAATAGCTCCTTCACCTAATCACCAACACCCTTAAGTGGGGATGAGAAAAGGAACCTCTAGGCTAGAACAGATGCTACTTGCAACTAGGTATAGAAAGGAAAGTCAAAACCAAATAATTTTTTAAAAGAGCAAAAGTATTACATGAATAAACACATCCAATAGTATTTTTGGCAAAACTAAGAAAATCTAATAAATAATAAATCAATAATCTAATAAAAGGCAAATGTTAAGGAAGAGCCAAACCATGGATACAGGTATTTTTTAAATTGCTAAGCATATAAATTATGCCCTGTGCTAATGAAATTAACTATACAATGAAATGAATGACTCTGTGTGTCAGAGGGACCAGGGAGTGGTTAAAGCCAATAAAGACTCATGAAGTAGGAAACCTTAATCAATTAATAACTATGGAATATATTCAGAAAGGTTTTTGGAGATTTTCTTCCAAAAGCACATGTAAGTTCATATGATGAGTTCTTCCAAACAGTCAAGGAACTGTCTATCAATGCTTTATAAATTACTCCAAAGCATGAATGCAGCCGGAAAGATTCCATATTGATTTCCATAAAGATTTTTCCATAAAGATTTCCATATTGATTTCATATTGATTTTCATGGTACTATAAGGATAGTACCATGCTGATATGAAAACCTGGAAAATATAGATCAATATCCTTTATGAATACTGATGACAAAATTATAAATGAAATACTAACAAAAGAAAATTTGTAATAATATGTACTCAATAAAATTCGCCTAAGGGATTTGAAGCAAATTAGGGGGAAGTCATGTCACTAGATGTCAAAAAGTTATTTTTAAAAATTCATCATGCAGCTATGATTTTAAAAAAACAAACCTCTTTGTCAATAATTTTCAAAAACTTGTTTTTTATTAATACGTTGAAAAGCACCTATCCCAAATGCTGAATCACTAAAGAAACTGCCATTAGACTGGGAATAACATAAATATATCATATAAGCAAATAGTGAGCATTCATTATACATAATATTATTTAATATAAGTTCAGGAGTTTTAACACTGCATAAAGATGTAATTTTTTTTTTTTTTTGGCGGTACGCAGGCCTCTCACTGTTGTGGCCTCTCCCGTTGCAGAGCATAGGCTCCGGATGCGCAGGCTCAGCGGCCATGGCTCACAGGCCCAGCCGCTCCACGGCATGTGGGATCTTCCCGAACCAGGGCACAAACCCGTGTCCCCTGCATTGGCAGGCGGACTCTCAACCACTGCGCCACCAGGGAAGCCCAAGATGTAAATTTTTTAAATGAGTTCTATAGTTGAAAAGGAGGAAACAAAATTATCATTATTTTCAGATAATATGAGTTGTCTACTTCAAAAACCTAAGATAATCAACTTACGTATCATGGAAATAAGTCACTAGAAATAAATGTAAGTGACACGAATGGATCAAAATGAATATAAAAGAATTCAATGCCTCCTACTCCCACCAAAATGGCTAAAATTAAAGACTGACCACACCAAGTATTGACAAGAATGTGGAGTAATTCAAATTCTTATGAATTGCTAATAGGAATGAAAAGGACACAAGCACTTTGGAAACAACTTGGCAGATTCTTAAAAGTGAAACTTATATTACCAAACAATTCATACATCCCATTCCTAGGTATTTAGCCAGAAGTCCTGAAAATGTATGTCCATACAAAGACTTGTACATGAATGTTCATAGCAGCACTATTCATAATAGCCAAAAATTAGAAATAACCAAAAGTCCATCAGCAAGTGAATGAAAAAAAGAATTTGGTATACCCATACAACGGAATATTATTCAGCCATAAAAAGGAATGAATTATTGATACATGCAACAACATGGAGGAATCTCAAAATCATTATGCTGAGGCAGAGGAGCCAGACAAAAGAGTATATCTTGAATGATTCCATTTATACAAAAACCTAGAAATGCAAATGAATATATAGTGAAAAAAAGCAGATGAGTGGTTGTCCAAGGCAGGGTGTAGGGAATGGCATGGGTTGCAAAGGGGCATGAGAAACTTGGGGCAAGGGGCGGTGTTGGAAATGTTTTGCATCTTGATTTTGGTAGTCGTTTCATGAATACATACACCAGTCAACACTCAACAAATTGTACAATTTAAAAATAGATATGGGTTATTGTAGATAAATCATTTATCAACAAAGTTACAATTTAAAAAATACAACAGAACCTTCTGGACAAGGAAATCCAAAGATGAAGAGACACTTACTGTAGTACATCCCCAAACTAAATTGTCTAAAGTCCTTCAACTCCCCTCCTCTAAATGTTCTATTGACTCTTATTTGCTTATAGACAGTATGTTTCATTATGACAATTATTCAATAACAAAATGTAAATATGTGAAGATATAGATATTTATGCAACACCATTACTAATGACCTTACTAATTTATTCTCCATTTCTCCCTTATTGATTGATTGCAGGTGGGGGAAAGAGAAAGAAAAAGAGAGGGAGGAGAGATTGAGATTAACTTTCCTGAGATGGCCATGGCTAGCTAGAACATTTTATTTCCTTGACTCTCTTTCAACCAAGGGTAACCACATACCATAGAGTTGGCTGGGAGAAGAGGGTGGAAGTCTTATAGCTGGGGCTTCTAGGAATATTATTGTTTTGCTGATAAAGGGGGACATGCTCAGTTGACACACATTTTGCCCTTCATCCCTTACCTTTCCTCCTGACTAGAAAGCATGAATGATGGCTTGGAGGTACAGCAGCCATTTTGTGACTGAGAAAGAAAAAAATAACATGCTAAAGATAGTAAAGCAAAGGAGAAAAAGTACCTGAGCCAGTTCTGCAGTACCAAGCCCATTTCCATTGCTACATGAGAAAAATTAATCCCTTAATAAATTTCATGCAGCTATAGGAAATTCTACTAACTACAGCATTTGTTGAGTTGGAGGGAGAAATAAGACTTCTATTACCAAACCAATCACATGCTGTTGTTGCTGAAATGTGATTTAAACACCAAGTCATCAAGTCTCCCATTACACACTTGATGAAACAAGTCCAGAAAAATGAAAATTATTTTCTCAACAGGACACAAGCAAGAGAGTCAAATCCAAGCCTCTTGATTTTCAATCCACTACCATTTCTAATGTGCCTGCTGCCACACTAAATTCAGAAAAAACTACTTACAGAGAGCCTACTCTGTACCAGGTACTGTGCTTGGTGATACATGGAAGCAAACATGTATAAGACCATGTTCCTTTCCTATAAGAGAGATGAAGTATACATAAAGAGATAAGACTACACCATACTATGAAATAGTAAAAGTACTTGTAAAATAGAGCTAGAGAAATTAGCCCTATTACATTATGAACCATGATATCTAGAACAGAAAAAGACGAACAGTATAAGCCAGTATCATACATAGTAAGTGATTCGGGACACTACATAACGATCAAGGGATCGATCCAAGAAGAAGATATAACAACTGTAAATATTTATGTACCCAACATAGGAGCACCTCAATACAAAAGGCAAATACTAACAGCCATAAAAGGGGAAATCGACAGTAACAAAATCATAGTAGGGGACTTTAACACCCCACTTTCACCCATGGACAGATCAACCAAAATGAAAATCAATAAGGAAACACAAGCTGTAAATGATACATTACAGAAGATGGACTTAATTGATATTTATATGACATTCCATCCAAAAACAACAGAATACACATTCTTCGCAAGTGCTCATGGAACATTCTCCAGGATAGATCATATCTTGGGCCACAAATCTAGCCTTGGTAAATTTAAGAAAACTGAAATCGTATCAAGTATCTTTTCCTACCACAATGCTATGAGAGTAGATATCAATTACAGAAAAAGATCTGCAAAAAATACAAACACATGGAGGCTAAACAATACACTACTTAATAACGAAGTGATCACTGAAGAAATCAAAGAGGAAATAAAAAAAATACCTAGAAACAAATGACAATGGAGCCACGACAACCCAAATCCTATGGGATGCAGCAAAAGCAGTTCTAAGAGGGAAGTTTATAGCAATACAATCCTACCTTAAGAAACAGGAAACATCTCAAATGAAAAACCTAACCTTGCACCTAAAGCAATTAGAGAAAGAAGAACAAAAAAAACCCCCCAAAGTTAGCAAAAGGAAAGAAATCATAAAGATCAGATCAGAAATAAATGAAAAAGAAATGAAGGAAATGATAGCAAAGATCAATAAAACTAAAAGCTGGTTCTTTAAGAAGATAAACAAAATTGATAAACCAGACTCATCAAGAAAAAAAGGGAGAAGATTAAAATCAATAGAATTAGAAATGAAAAAGGAGAAGTAACAACTGACACTGCAAAAATACAAAAGACCATGAGAGATTACTACAAGCAACTCTATGCCAATAAAATGGACAACCTGGAAGAAATGCACAAATTCTTAGAAATGCACAACCTTCCAAGACTGAACCAGGAAGAAATAGAAAATATGAACAGACCAATCACAAGCACTGAAATTAAAACTGTGATTTAAAAATTTCCAACAAACAAAAGCCCAGGACCAGATAGCTTCACAGGAGAATTCTATCAAATATTTAGAGAAGAGATAACACCTATCATTCTCAAACTCTTCCAAAATATAGCAGAGGGAGGAACACTCCCAAACTCATTCTGAGAGGCCACCATCACCCTGACACCAAAACCAGACAGAGATGTCACAAAGAAAGAAAATGACAGGCCAATATCACTGCTGAATATAGATGCAAAAATCCTCAACAAACTATAGCAAACAGAATCCAACAGCATATTAAAAGGATCATACACCATGATCAAGTGGGGTTTATTCCAGGAAGGCAAGGATTCTTCAATATACGCAAATCAATCAACGTGATATACCGTATTAACAAATTGAAGGGGAAAAACGACATGATCATCTCAATAGATACAGAGAAAGCTTTCGACAAAATTCAACACCCATTTATGATAAAAACCCTGGAGAAAGTAAGCATAGAGGGAACTTTCCTCAACATAATAAAGGCCATATATGACAAACCCACAGCCAACATCGTCCTCAATGGTGAAAAACTGAAAGCATTTCCACTAAGATCAGGAACAAGACAAGGTTGCCCACTCTCACCACTCTTATTCAACATAGTTTTGGAAGTTTTAGCCACAGCAATCAGAGAAGAAAAGGAAATAAAGGGAATCCAAATCGGAAAAGAAGAAGTAAAGCTTTCACTGTTTGCAGATGACATGATACTATACATAGAGAATCCTAAAGATGCTACCAGAAAACTACTAGAGCTAATCAATGAATTTGGTAAAGTAGCAGGATACAAAATTAATGCACAGAAATCTCTAGCATTCTTATACACTAATGATGAAAAATCTGAAAGTGAAATTAAGAAAACACTCCCATTTACCACTGCAACAAAAACAATAAAATATCTAAGAATAAACCTACCTAAGGAAACAAAAGACTTGTACGCAGAAAATTTTAAGTCACTGATGAAAGAAATTAAAGACAATACAAATAGATGGAGAGATATATCATGTTCTTGGATTGGAAGAGTCAACATTGTGAAAATGACTCTACTACCCAAAGCAATCTACAGATTCAATGCAATCCCTATCAAACTACCACTGGCATTTATCACAGAACTAGAACAAAAAATTTCACAATTTGTATGGAAACACAAAAGACCCCAAATAGCCAAAGCAATCTTGAGAATGAAAAACGGAGCTGGAGGAATCAGGCTCCCTGACTTCAGACTATACTACAAAGCTATGGTAATCAAGACAGTATGGTACTGGCACAAAAACAGAAAGATAGATCAATGGGACAGGATAGAAAGCCCAGAGATAAACCCACGCACATATGGCCACCTTATCTTTGATAAAGGAGGCAAGAACATACAGTGGAGAAAAGACAGCCTCTTCAATAATTGGTGCTGGGAAAACTGGACAGGTATATGTAAAAGTATTAAATTAGAAGACTCCCTAACACCATACACAAAAATAAACTTCAAATGGATGAAAAACCTAAATGTAAGGCCAGACACTATCAAACTCTTAGAGGAAAACATAGGCAGAACACTCTATAACATAAATCACAGCAAAATAGATCCTTTTTGACCCACCTCCTAGAGAAATGGAAATAAAAACAAAAATAAACAAATGGGACCTAATGAAACTTCAAAGCTTTTGCACAGCAAAGGAAACCATAAACAAGACCAAAAGACAGCCCTCAGAATGGGAGAAAATATTTGCAAATGAAGCAACTGACAAAGGATTAATCTCCAAAATTTACAAGCAGCTCATGCAGCTCAATATCAAAAAAACAAACAACCCAATCTCAAAATGGGCAGAAGACCTAAGTAGACATTTCTCTAAAGAAGATATACAGATTGCCAACAAACACATGAAAGAATGCTCAACATCATTAATCATTAGCGAAATGCAAATCAAAACTACAATGAGATATCATCTCACACCAGTCAGAATGGCCATCATCAAAAAAATCTAGAAACAATAAATGCTGGAGACGTTGTGGAGAAAAGGGTAACCTCCTGCACTGTTGGTGGGAATGTAAATTGATACAGCCACTATGGAGAACAGTATGGCTGTTCCTTAAAACCTACAAATAGAACTACCGTACAACCCAGAAATCCCACTACTGGGCATATACCCTGAGAAAACCATAATTCAAAAAGAGTCATGTACCAAAATGTTCATTGCAGCTCTATTTACAATAGTCAGGACATGGAAGCAAGCTAAGTGTCCATCAACAGATGAATGGATAAAGATGATGTGGCAAAAGACGATGTGGCACATATATACAACGGAATATTGCTCAGCCATAAAAAGAAACGAAATTGAGCTATTTGTAATGAGGAGGATAGACCTAGAGTCTGTCATACAGAGTGAAGTAAGTCAGAAAGAAAAAGACAAATACCGTATGCTAACACATATATATGGAATTTAAGAAAAAAAAATGTCATGAAGAACCTAGGGGTAAGACAGGAATAAAGACACAGACCTACTGGAGAACGGACTTGAGGATATGGGGAGGGGGAAGGGTGAGCTGTGACAGGGCAAGAGAGAGGCATGGACATATATACACTAACAAATGTAAAGTAGATAGCTAGTGGGAAGCAGCCGCATGGCACAGGGATATTGGCTCGGTGCTTTGTGACCACCTGGAGGGGTGGGATAGGGAGGGTGGGAGGGAGGGAGACGCAAGAGGGAAGAGATATGGGAACATATGTATATGTATAACTGATTCACTTTGTTATAAAGCAGAAACTAACACACCATTGTAAAGCAATTATACCCCAATAAAGATGTTTAAAAAAAAAAAGAAAGAAACGAAATTGAGTTATTTGTAGTGAGGTGGATGGACCCAAATTCTGTCATACAGAGTGAAGTTAGTCATAAAGAGAAAAACAAATACCGTATGCTAACACATATATATGGAATCTAAGAAAAAAAAAATGTCATGAAGAACCTAGGGGTAAGACAGAAATAAAGACACAGACCTACTAGAGCATGGACTTGAGGATATGGGGAGGAGGAAGGGTAATCTGGGACTAAATGGGAGAGTGGCATGGACATATATACACTACCAAACATAAAACAGATAGCTAGTCAGAACCAGCCTCATAGCACAGCCAGATCAGCTAGGTTGTTTGTGACCACCAAGAGGGGTGGGATAGGGAGGGTGGGAGGGAGGGAGATGCAAGAGGGAAGAGATATGGGAACATATGTATATGTATAACTGATTCACTTTGTTATAAAGCAGAAACTAACACACCATTGTAAAGCAATTATACTCCAATAAAGATGTTAAAAAAAAAAAAAAAGTAAATGATCCGGCGTTAATGCCCATATTAGGGAAACATCCCTTTGGGTAGGAATAATCAGAGATGTTTGTATAAAGCAATGATGTTTGATCTTCCTTGAAGGCAAGATTGAGGTAAGATAGGCAGAAGTCAATGGGGAGGACATTTTTAGAAGGGATAAATACCCTTGGCAAAGAAGTGGTAGTGAGAATGACCAAAAAACATCTTGGAGAAAACGAAACAGTTTAGCTACAACATGGGTACATATAATTTTTATATAATATATACACAATATACATAATTCTAAATCACAAGGAAATGAGCAATAAAGTATGTTATGATTGTCTATTTCAATACCCAGGATAATGCTGGATCATAGAATATGCTCAATAAATGTACAAATAATTCATTCACATAGTAAAGGTATATTAATGTGCAAACCAAAAGATTATTGCAGACTGTTTTTAGCCAGAGATATCAAAGCATCCTTTATAAATCCTCCAAGCTTATATAATCCATTTCTCTTCCCAGATAAAAATGTAAGTTTTAAGGACCACTGAAAACTGGTAGCGTTACCTAGGTAACCCATTAAGTAAAATACATGAGAATTAAATTCTGATTGTAAGTATTTCCTTCACTGCCTGCCTTTTGAAAAGAGGCAATAGATATAGCATCAAACCTTCCACTTAAAAAGCAGATAAAAAGGAACAGATGACTCAATTCTGATATATCTAAATATCTACTTACGATTTCAATCAGCTTTCTTTTGAGGCTTTGGTTATTTTTAAAACCACCTTCCAACCATGGCCAAATGAGTTCACAATCCTAAGAACTAGCTAAGATCTATACAACAGCAGTTACTTGAGTATTTTAGACTAAAAAAGAATTTTACGGTTTTCTGAATGACCCAGATAATTAGATAAAAAAGAGAACCCACTTGCACTATCTACTAAACCATACCTGCCAAGATGTTTAGATAATGGCCAAGTATTGCTAATCTATGTGTATTTGATATGCAGAGTGGCTATCTAAAGAAAAATACTTCTTTGAACGATGGCCACATTACCAAATCATCAAACATCAGGATAATCATTGGAAAATGTCAATTCATCATCTAGACATGTTGCTAGATTTATGACGAATGTGGTTGATTCTGTTGCTTTCTCTCTGGTACTTTGCCTTCTTGTTGGATAAGGGTGATCACACGGTGGCATATGGAAAAAGACAATGTCTGCTGGAGGCCAAAGCTTCTGGTTGAAAGGAGGAAAATATGTTTCCCTAGATGCTGAGAAAAAGTTGACTTACTTGACGTTTTCCTTCATTGGAATTCTCTGTGTTGATACACACTAGAGTTTACTGTTAACACTTTTTTTTAATTAAAAAATAAAAAGCAGCTATTCAATCAAGAGACTATTTTTATCAAAGCCCATGAAGCCAGCCCTCTGTGTGTGGTTCTTTCTATAGAAATTATCACTTTCTAATGACAGATGCCATGTTACCTTGTCATGGGGTACATCTGGGTCCTCCTATGAGACTGTGAACCCATTCAAAGTTTGGGGGTTGCAACTGGTTTTGACACTAATTGAGAGACAAAGCAACATTCAGCCAGATAGAGGTTGGAATTATGACTTGTCATCCAAGTTAATACTGAAAAACATCAGGACATAAACAGAAGGTTGAATTTGACCTGCAACCCCCAAACTTTGATTGCCTTGCTGCTTAAAACAAATGAAATGGAAATCAAGATCTGTGACTTAGCGCTGCAATGTTTATAGAATTGAAACTTAACGTGCTTGCTTTTAATTGCTCCTTAATGGCATACAGAATTACTAGACATTAAATCACTTTAGAGGAGTGCAGGCAGAGTTACTTTATCTGAGTAAAGTCACCTTTAGTTTTTTACGCTAGCCACTAGGCAGCCTAAATGCTAGAAGATGTCACAATTATTTGTTTTGCCTGGAAAATATTCCCAAGTAGTTAGACCCCACCCACTGCCCAGTGTCCTCAGAAAAATTAATGACCAATTGCAGGTGCCACTTTGCCTGAGGTACATAGTATGTATCGACTTCATTGTAAGGAAATGGTAAGACAAATTGGAGATGCAAAGGGGACTTCAAGACCTAGTCAGAATCAGCTCTGTAACACAGCCTTTGGGAATAGGTAGGGCTGAATTTGAACCCCAATTCTGTTTTCTTACATTGCATTTGTATAGTAAATCTATCATGCATGATCCACTTACCCAATCCCTACATCCTCTTAGAGTTCCAAGTGAACAGTCCCTTCCTTACAACACTGAGAAATACACTGGGGAGCAGAGCACCATCCTCTTTGAAAAGTGGGTGTACTTTGGATAAAGGTAGGAAACAATGCTATTGAGCGGACTCCCTTATTACAATGAAAATGATGAGACCCCATGGCGGCACTTAACCACCAGCTGCACAATGGCACAGCTGGCAATAATTTGCACCATGGAAAAGAGGACAGCTTGACCCGAAGGGATCTTTGGCTGATACAGTGCATGTTATCAGGTGAACAGTACCCCCTGGAATTGTGCAACAAGATAGTCCCTCCCTAGGAACTGGTATATGGTAACCCACTAAGATCCCAGTTCATCCATGTGCCACAAACAAACAAAACTCTAGTATGTTAAACAAAACATTAAGGCTTCTCATCTAATTTCCATATCTTAGTTCAAAAACAGTGGTGTATATCATGAGAGCATATCCTTTCCAAATTGAAAGAAAAATCGTTGTGCTTTACACTTTCTAACTACTAAAAAAAAAGGCAATATTTAATAGTCTTATTTCAATTTTGGAAACATCACACACATCCTATGGATGTACTGCCCCCATTTACTTAATTAACCTGTATGGCTACCAGGTTGAGAGGCACTTAGGAAGAACTCCAATTCAAGCACCTCTGCCATTTGACCTCTACAACTCAATAGATCCAATGATGCCCTAAAATGTCTGTGGCTGGCAAGGATGCTCTATGGAGTCTATTACAAGCCTTAGAAAGAGAATCACAGTGAGTTTGGAGGCAGATTCATGCCCCTTTTGGTGGGTAGCTATTCTTTTGAAAATAGTTCTTGGCTTGCTGTTGGACTTCTTTAGAGACTGAACACCTCACCATGAAAGAATAGGGAACTGTGTACCCTAAAAGAAACCTAGTCAGGTGTTCCCAGCAGTATCCATGATCAAGTGGAAGCTGTAATGTACAAGACTAAGTAAGTACAAGAGCACCCTTGGAGACACAAGTAATTTGCATAATTGGTTCTCACTACAAGTGTGCCTGTCCCTAAATGCCTCTCTAAGGTACTATCATGTTTTCCTCAATCCACTCCTATGCCCTCATGAAGAATTCCCAATAACCAACCGAGTAAGGAAAAAAGTGACTTACAGAAGACTTTGCATAATATGCTGACCTGAAAGTAGAACACTGTGATGTTAGAGCCTCATTTAATTGAGGCCTGAAGGACAGTTCTGTAGGAAATGCTCCTAGTTGGTAAAACTACAAGAAGTACATCTCACAGTCTCCTGTGCATGGAAAGAATGAAGGCCTGAGATGAGTCTCTGTATCAGTTCATGGGTAATAGCTACATGAATTGACTGTTGAAGAGGAAGAAATTTTCCTCTACCCTTCTAGGTACTTCTGACTGGTCTAAGAAATAAACTGACATGAGACAGATTAACAGGAAAAAAAATCAAACAGAAGTTTAATAACATGTATATGTGGAAGAGACCCAGGAAAATTGAGTAACTCACCAAAATGGCCAAAACCCTCACCTTAAATACTGTGTTCAGCCAAAGACAAGAGAGGATGTTTGGGACTTCAAATGGGGAGGAAGGCAATTCACATGGACATGGAAAAGCAAACGTTTGGTAAATGATTATTTGCTGGGCCATACAGAGACAACGGGACACAGAGAGGAATTTTAACAGACTTTGCTAGATTCCCCTCTGTCTACCATATTTAATTCATATTATACTTATCTATGGGGATAGCTTTCTTCCTGGAATAGATCCTCTATCTACAGTCTTTTAGGCAGTTAGGGGGAAGGTCAAAGTTTCTTCCTGAGTCTTTTAGGCCTTGACTGTTTCCAGCTCAAAACAATCCATATGCCAAAGGGACATTTTGGGGTGGCAAAATAGGCTCCCCTGCAGCTGGTAGCAGAGTCAGAGTAAATAAGTTTTAAGTTTGGTCATAAGATTTGTGAAAGAAATATGTGGATGAGCCACTCATTTAATGAGCTCAGAGTATGACTATGTATGGCCACATAAATGTTAACTACGGGGTCCCCAGGGTGGGGGAGGAGAGCAGAGGAGACTCTCGCTGACAAGGTTCATAACAATGGTCTCCTCTATGTATGTCATTTCACCTCCTTCCATAGCCACGGCAGTGATTGCTCACACTGCTCATGAACAAAGTGGCCATGTTGGCAAAAACAGAAAATGTTCACGTGTAGAACAGGAACTTCCCCTCACCACATCTGGCCTGGCCTTTAAAAGAGCTAAGTCTCGCTCTCATCAACAATAACTACTTGTAAACTTGACATGGTATCACATCCTAGGGTTCTGAGCCTACTACCTGGTAGTAGAGAGAGCATGGGAAATGTACACAAGCGTTCCCTGAGTCACACTTCTGTTAGCAACACCATCTTTGGATTTCCTAAGAAAAGAAAACTTTAAAGAATGATGCAGTGGCCTATAGAAGACTCAGATAAGCACCAGATTGGAAATGTCACCTTGAGAAGCTAAGGATATGAATGTGCTCTGACAAGCAATCAACATATTGTGCTATTTTCCTCAGAGTCAAACAAAACCAATGGATGAAACTGGGGCACCTTTCACTGTGACATCAATTGACCTACTTACAGGGACTTCCCTGGTGGCGCAGTGGTTAAGAATCCATGCTCCCAATGAACAGGGCCCAGGTTCGATCCCTGGTCAGGGAACTAGATCCCACATGCATGCCACAGCTAAGAATTCACACGCTGCAACTAAGGAGCCGGCAAGCCGCAACTAAGACCCAGGGCAACCAAATAAATAAATAAGTTTTAAAAAAATTGACCTACTTACAAAAAAACAAACAAATTTATGGTCTCTAGGACTCCAGACTTTGCTTATTTATAGGTCTGAGTGCCCAAGAGAGTAATTCTTCCACTGCACTTAAAGTTAAAACTGCCATATGGCCATTTGGGGATCCTTATGTTACAAGATGTATGTTACAAGATGGACAGGGTTATTAACCATAATTACCAATGGAAAATTGCTGCTATATGATGAGGGCAAAGAGGAACATTCTAGACCACTGAGGATCATTCTGAGTACCTTTTAGTGTCTCCAAATCCACTGTAAAATGTTTGTCTAAGACTAAAGCAACCCGTATAGGAAAGTCCAACAACGCTCAAATACCTCAGGACTATAAGCTTAGTTCATCCTGTCAGGTGAAATATCCCAACCAGCCAAGGTGTTTTTCCAAAAAAAAAAAAAAAAAAAGAAAGAAAGAAAAGAAACATGAAATGCATGATGGAGGAAGGGAATTATAACACCAATGGCCTCATGACCAAGTACAGAACTGAGATTCCTCTTAGCTCTGTATTTTTGGAGTACGTTGATGGTGGTTAGATTTATCAATTAGTCCACGGGTTATAAAATATCAAGGCAGGACTGTGATTCAGCTAAGGTAAGAAAAAATAAACCCAGACGTGCATGTCATAACTGACAAGAGTCTGTACCTCCCCGTTGGAGAGCATAAGATGGGGCCAACTTTGTTTTTGTAAAAGATGGTTCCACATGTTAAAAAATCAGCACATTGCGCTACTACTGTTGTTTGGAATTTTGCACATGGAAAAGAATGTGTACAAAGCACCCCAAGGATTGAAGTGGCAGACAAATCAGATTAGCTCATTTATCACCCACTCCCATTTCCTTTTAGGATTGTACCATATCTTGCACCATATCTTCCTGTACTTTAGAAACAGGATAACATATTTCCAAGTCTTCTGCAAAGAGGGTTCCACTCAGCAGACTGCACTGCACAAGTCTTGCAAGAGGGAACTGAGCAGTGTGAGATGGCAAACTCACATAGGGAAACAAGATCTCCTTGAAACTAAAGCAGTGAAGACATCTGGTTCTCTGGGGTAGCTTTGATGGAGGTTTCACTCCGGCATCAGGAGTGCAAGTAGCAGATGGCAGTGGCAGTGGGAGTTCACCTAGAACAGTTACAGAGTGTGCCTGGGTGATTCTCTTCTGTTTTGCTCTTGACAGTGTAGCAGGCAAGGCTAATTCCTTGACCATCCTGAATATTGGGTACGCTACTAAATATTTTTTTAATAAACCTCTAACTAGAGTCTTTCTGTTACTTATAATCATGAATCCTAACCAAGAAAATACTTGCTTACATAAAGGGATTATTTTAAATTTATAAATTTTATATTTTTGCTTAATTATATATCACAAACAGAATTATATAATTAATATTTTTCTTAAGAACAGTTGAGATGAAATTTTGATATAGTAACATGCACAGACCTAGGCCCTGGGTTTTGACAAACATCTACAACTGTGTAACCCACATCATTATCCAGAAATGGAATATTTCCATCACCCCAGCAAGTTCCTTCATAGTAAATCCTCCCTCTCCAAAGGATACCCCACTTATTTCTACTACAATAGATCAGTTTTGCCTGTTCTAAAATTTCTCACAAGTAGAATTATGCAGCAAGTACACATCAAGTTCTGGCTCCTATCTTTTAGGATAATGTTTTTGTGATTCATCCATGTTTTGGTGTGTATAGTTGATTATTCAGTTTTACTGCTGAATTGTGTGAGTAGGGCACAATTTGCTGATCCATTCGCCTGTTGATAGACATCTGAGTCCTTCCTATTCCCTGAGTATTACAAATAAAGCTGCCATAAATATTTGTGTATAAATCTTTCTACTGACATAAGTCTTCATTTCTCTCAGCTACATACCTAGGAGTGAAATTGCTGGCACATAGAGTAGGTGAATGTTTAATATGAGAAGAAGCTTCCAAACTGTTTGCCAAGATAGTTGTACCATTCTACAATTTCACCAACATTGTCTGAAAGTTCTAGATGCTCCATATCCTCACCAACATTAGGTTTACTCAGTACTTTTTAATTTTAGCTGTTCTAGAGGGAGTACAGTGGTATGCCATTGTAGCTTTAATTTGCATTTCCCTGATTACTACAGCATTGACCACATTTTCATGTGTTTATTAGCAATTTGTATATTTTCCTTTATGAAGAGTCTGTTCAATTATTTTCTGTATTTTTAAGTTGGGTTGTTCATAAGAGTCCTTTATGATCTGGATATAAATCTTCTGTCAGATATATAAATATAGATATACATATATAGATACAGATATAGATATAAAATGTGTTCTCGAAGTCTGTGACTTGCATATTCATTTTCTTAACAGTATGCTTTGATGAATGGAAGTTTTTAATTTTCAAAAAGTTCAATTTATCATTTAGTGTATACTTACTAATTTCTGTGTCCTGTCTAAAATTTCTCTGCCTACTTCAAGATCACAAGTATATTCTTCCTGGGTTTTTTTCTAGAAGCTTAACAGTTCTAGCTTTTATGTTTATGTATATGATTAAAATTGAATTAATATGTTGTGTAAGATGTGTGATAGGAGTCAAAGCTCATTTTGTTTCATGTGGATATCTGGTTGTTACAGCACTGATTGGTAAACAGAATTTCTTTTCGTACTGAATTGTTTTGGCACCTCTGTGGTCAATCAAGTGAATATGTATGTGTGGGTCTATTTTTTTCCACTGTTCTTTTTGTCTACACTTATACAAGAACTATACTTTCTAGATTATTATAGCTTTATAATAAGTCTGGAAATTCGGTAGTGTAAGTCAAATTTCTTTCTTTTTCAAAATTCTCTTGGTTACTCGAAGTCCTTTGCACTTCCATATAATTTCTTAGAATCACCTTGTCAATTTCTATCAAAAAACTTGCTAAGATTTCAATCGAGGTTGCATGGAATTTATGGAATATTGGGGGGATAATGGTATCTTAGCACTATTGGATCTTTCAGTCTAATATTATATCTCTCCTCTTATTTAGTTCATTGCTCAGAATTATCTTATAGTTACTGTTTATGTCTTCCACATATACCATTACATTTATTTATAAATATTTAATGTTTTTGTATTATTGAAAATGGTATTATTTTATATTTTCCCATTATTCATTGGTAATAAATAAAAATACAATTAATTTTTGTATACTGTAACATTACTAAATTCACTCACTGTGTTTCTTTTGTGGTGTGTTTGTAGATTCCTTGGAATTTTCTACATAGAAAATCATATTATTTGAGGATAAAGACAATTTGTTTTTTCATTTCTGGTCTATATGGCTTTGTGGTCATTTTCTTCCTTTCATTGGTTAGGACTTGAAGTACAACGTTGAATAATGAGAGTAGATGATGAGTGAGAGTAGAGTCCTTGCATTCTTCTGGAATATAGGATCAAGGGATTTAAGGTGTCACCATTATCATGTCAGCTGAGATTTCTTTTTTTTGAAGACATCCTTAATGAGATTGAGGAAGCTCCCCTTAGTTAATGAGATTCAGGAAGCTCCCCTTAGACTGTTTGCTGACAGTCTGCTATCATAAACGTGTGTTGAACTTTTTCAAAAGTTTTCCTGCATCTATTAAAATGATCATATAATTCTTCTCCTTTATTCTATTAGTTTGATAAATTACATTAAGGCTTGGATGTTGAAACAATCTCACATTTTTGGAATCAACTCCACTTCGTCATGTTGTATTATGCTTTTTACATATTGCTGACTACTTTTGCTAATATTGAGTCCATCTGGGTTCATGAGGTATATTGGTATCTTATGAACACAGACACTTTTTTTTTTTTAATTTTTTGGCCATGCCATGTGACATGTGAAATCTTAGCTCCCCAACCAGAGACCAAACCCACGCCCCCATGCATTGGAAGTTCAGAGTCTTAACCACTGGACCACCAGGTAAGTCCCAAACACAGACATTCTTGTGAGGTCTGATCAGGTTAGTGCTGCCTTATTATTTTCTCAAAGTGTCTGTACAAGGTTAATATTGTTGCCTCCTTACATATTTGATTAAATTCACCAGCATATGAATACAGTATTTTCTTTCTGGGAAGGTTTTAAATTATAAATTAAATTTATTTAACAAATATACAGCTATTCAAATTTTTTTCTTCTTGTGTTTATTTTTAAAATGTGTGCCCCCCTCAAGGAATTAGTTCATTTAATTTAAATAATGTACACACTGCCATATTTAAAATAGATAACCAACAAGGGCCTACTGTATGGTACAAGGAACTCTGCTCAATATTCTGTAATAACCTAAGTGCAGAGAGAATTTGAAAAGGAATAGAAAAAAAATTAATGATGTGGATTTGTATGATACCATTTATATGAAATGTCCAGAGAATGTAAATCTGTAGAGACAGAATGCAGATTAGTGATTGCCTGAGGCTGGGGGTGAGGATGGGGAGTGACTGCAGTGGCCATGAGAGACATTCTTGGGGTGACGGGAATGTTCTAAAATTGTATCATGTCCTCTAAGATGAGGAATAAGACAAGGGTGTCCACTCTCACCACTATTATTCAACATAGTCTTGGAAGTCCCAGCCACAGAAATCAGAGAAGAAAATTAAAAGGAATGCAAATTGGAAAAGAAGTAGTAAAACTGTCACTGATTGCAGACGACATGATACTATACATAGAAAATCCTAAAGATGCCACCACAAAACTACTAGAGCTAACCAATGAATTTAGTAAAGTCACAGGATACAAAATTAATACACAGAAATCTCTTGCATTCCTATGCACTAACAATGAAAAACCAGAAATAGAAATTAATGAAACAACACCATTTACCATTACAACAAAAAGAATAAAATACCTAGGAATAAACCTACTTAAGGAGGCAAAAGACCCATACAAAGAAAACTATAAGATACTGATGAAAGAAAACAAAGATGACACAAACAGATGGAGAGATATACCATGTTCTAGGATTGGAAGACTCAATATTGTGAAAATGATTATACTACTCAAAGCAATCCACAGACTCAATGAAATCCCTATCATATTACCATAGGCATTTTGCACAGAACTAGAAAAGAAAATTTTACAATTTGTATGGAAACACAAAAGACCCCAAATAGCCAAAGCAATCTTGAGAAAGAAAAACGGAGCTGGAGGAATCAGCCTTCCTGACTTCAGACTATACGACAAAGCTACAGTAATAAAGACAGTATGTTACTGGCATAAAAACAGAAATATAGATCAATGGAAAAGGAAAGAAAGCCCAGAGATAAACCCAAGCACCGGCACCTATGGTCACCTAATCTATGACAAAGGAGGCAAGAATATATAATGGAGAAAAGACAGTCTCTTCAATAAGTAGGGCTGGGAAAACTAGACAGCTACATGCAAAAGAATTAAATTAGAACACTCCCTAACAAAAATAGTCAAAATGGATTAAAGACCTGAACGTAAGGCCAGACACTATAAAACTCTTAGAGTAAAACATAAGCAGAACACTATTTGACATAAATCGCAACAAGATCTTTTTCGACCCACCTCCTAGAGTAATGAAAATAAGAACAAAAATAAACAAATGGAACCTAAGTAAACTTAAAAGCTTTTGCACAGCAAAGGAAACCATAAACAAAACAAAAAGACAACCCTCAGAATGGGAGAAAATATTTGCAAATGAAGCAACTGACAAAGGATTAATCTCCACAATATAAAAACAGCTCATGCAGCTCAATATCAAAAAAAAACAACCCAATCAAAAAATAGGCAGAAGTGTGCACATCTTCTTTATCCATTCACCTGTCGATGGAGACTTAGGCTGAAGTGTCCATCAACAGATGAATGGATAAAGAAGATGTGGCATGTATATACAATGGAATATTACTCAGCCATAAAAAGAGATGAAATTGAGTTATCTGTAGTGAGGTGGATGGACCTAGAGTCTGTCATACAGAGTGAAGTAAGTCAGAAAGAGAAAAACAAATACCAAATGCTAACATATATATATGGAATCTAAAAAAAAAAAAAAAGGTCATGAAGAACCTAGGGGCAAGATGGGAATAAAGATGCAGACCTACTAGAGAATGGACTTGAGGACACGGCGAGGGGGAAGGGTAAGCTGGGACAAAGTGAGAGAGTGGCATGGACGTATATACACTATCAAATGTAAAATAGATAGCTAGTGGGAAGCAGCCGCATAGCACAGGGAGGTCAGCTCAGTGCTTTGTGACCACCTAGAGGGGTGGGATAGGGAGGGTGGGAGGGAGGGAGATACAAGAGGAAAGGGATATGGGGTTATATGTATATGTATAGGTGATTCACTTTGTTATAAAGCAGAAACTAACACACCATTGTAAAACAATTATACTCCGATAAAGATGTTAAAAAAAAAAAAACAACTGGGCAGAAGACCTAAATAGACATTTCTCCCAAGAAGACGTACAGACGGCCAAAAGGCACATGAAAAACTGCTCAACATCACTAATTATTAGAGAAATGAAAACCAAAACTACAATGAGGTATCACCTCATGCCCCTCAGAATGGCCATCATTAAAATATCTACAAACAATAAATGCTGGAGAGGGTGTGGAGAAAAGGGAACCCTGTTGCACTGTTGGTGGGAATATAAATTGATACAGCCAGCATGGACAACAGTATGGAGGTCCTTAGACAACTAAAAATAGAACTACCATATGACCCAGGAATCCCATTATTGGGCATATACCCAGAGAAAACCATAATTCAAAAAGAGTCATGTACCATAATGTTCACAGCAGCACTATTTACAATAGTCAGGACATGGAAGCAACCTAAATGTCCATCAACAGAGGAATGGATAAAGAAGATGTGGTACATATATAAAATGGAATATTACTCACCCATAAAAGGAACGAAATTGGGTCATTTGTAGATATGTGGATGGACCTAGAGACTGTCATACAGAGTGAAGTCGATAAGAGAAAAACAAATATCTTATATGAATGCATATATGTGGATCTAGAAAAATGGTATAGATGATCTTATTGGCAAAGCAGAAATAGAGACACAGATATAGAGAAAGAATGTATGGACACCAAGGAGGGGGGAAGTGGGGTGGGATGAATTGGGAGATTGGGATTGACATATATACACTATTGATAATATGTATATAATAGATAACTAATGAGAACCTACTGTATAGCTCAGGGAATTCAACTCAGTGCTCTGTGGTGACCTAAATGGGAAGGAAATCCAAAAGAGAGGGGATATATGTATACATATAGCTGATAAACTTTGCTGTACAGTAGAAACTAACACAACATTATACAACAACTATACTCCAGTAAAAATTAATTTAAAAAAATAAATTAAAAATAAAATTGTACCATGGTATGGTTGCACAACTTTATATATTTACTACAAATCATTGTTTGTTTCATACTTGAAATTAATGAATTTAATGGCATGTAAATCAAACCTCAATAAAGCTGTTAAATTTTTTTCTAAAAGGACCTATTAAGAGAAAAAGTACAAAACAAATTTATTGTCAGAGTGTATTCCCATTATTCATATTATTCCTTTACTATCCTTTAGACATCGGTAGGATTTGTGGTAATGTCCATCATTATTGATATTGATAACTGTGCTTCCTTCTGTTTTCTTGATCAGTTCACCTAGGGGGTTATTAATTTTACTAAACTTTTCAAAGGAATCATTTTAAATTTTATTAGTTATCTCCTTTTTAATTCATTTTATTAATTTCTACTAATCTAACTTTTTTCTTTCTATTTTGGGTTTAATTTACTCATTTTTTTCTAATTTCCCAAAATGGATTAATTCAAAACCTTATTTTTATTTGCTTATACAAGCATTTAAAATTTTAGCAGTTCTTTAGCTATATTCACACATCTTGATATACAGTCTTTTCTTTATCGTTCAGTTTGAAATATTTTCTAAAGAGCACTATGATTTTATGATTTATTTAGGTGTTACTAAATTTCCAAATATTTGAGAATTTTCTAGATATCTTCTTTATTGATTTCTAATTTTTGTCAGAGAATATAAATTATTTGAAACTTACTTAGACATTTTTTATAGTCCAGCACATGATCTATCTTTACAAATGTTCCATGTGCACTTCAAGATAAGTATTTTGCAGTTTTGGGAAGTAGCATTCCACATATATAAATGAGACTAGCATAGTTGATGTCATTGTTTAATTCCTCTATATTCTTACCAAATTCCTTGTTTAACTGTTCTATCAATTAATGAGAAGAAATGTTAAAAAACACAACTAAAATTGTGGATATGTCTATATCTTCATGATAAACTTACTCTTTAATCATTTTTAAAATCCCTCTGCATCTACTGTCATATTCAATACCCTGAAATCTACTTTGTCTGATGTTAATATGATCATTCTGAGTATCTTTTGAGTAGTATTTTATGGTGTTACCCTTTTCTATTCTTTTACTTTTAGCCAATCTTTTCCTCTTATTTAAAATGCATCTCTTAAAGGGAACCCTCTTGCACTGTTAATGGGAATGTAAATTGATACAGCCACTATGGAGAACAGTAGGGAGGTTCCTTAAAAAACTAAAAATAGAACTACCATATGATGCAGCAATCCTACTACTGAGCATATATCCTGAGAAAACCATCATTCAAAAAGAGTCATGTACCACAATGTTCACTGCAGCACTATTTACAATAGCCAGGACATGGAAGTAACCTAAGTGTTCATTGATAGATGAACGGATAAAGATGTGGCACATATATACAATGGAATAATACTCAGCCATAAAAAGAAACGAAATTGAGTTATTTGTAGCGAGGCAGATGGACCTAGAGTCTGTCATTCAGAGTGAAGTAAGTCAGAAAGAAAAAAACAAATACTGTATGCTAACACATATATATGGAGTGTAAAAAAAAAAATGGTTCTGAAGAACCTAGGGGCAGGACAGCAATAAAGATGCAGACATAGAGAACAGACTTAAGGACAGGGGGAGGGGGAAGGGTAAGCTTGGACGAAGTGAGAGAGTGGCATGTACATATATACACTACCAAATGTAAAACATATAGCTAGTGGGAAGCAGCCACATAGCACAGGGAGATCAGCTCAGTGCTTTGTGACCACCTAGATGGGTGGGATAGGGAGGGTGGGAGGGAGGGAGATGCAAGAGGGAGGGGATATGGCGATATATGTATATGTATAGCTGATTCACTTTGTTATACAGAAGAAACTAACACAACATTGTAAAGCAATTTACTCTAATAAAGATGTTAAAAAAATAAAATAAAATGCATCTCTTATAGTAGCACGCAGATTTTGCTTTTAATTCCCTATCATCAATTTCTGCCAATTAGTTGGAGTCTTTACTCCATTTATACTTAATGCAATTATTGATATAGTTGAGTTTTTAGCTACCATCTTGCTATTAGTTTCCTATTTTGCCCATCTGTTCCTTACTCATTTTGTCCTTTCTTACCTTCATTTGGATAAATCAATCCATTTTATTTATTTATTTTTATCTATACTATTAAGCTTTTTAGTTTTATCTCTTATTTTTTATTGGTGATAGTGTTTATTATAGCTTTAGGGATTACAATATGCATTCTTAATTTATCAGAGCCTGTTATAGAGTAATGTTTTGAAAGTATGTTATGCTACTTCACGTGTAATATAAGATTCTTACAAATATACCTCCTTTTATTTGCTTGGTCCACTGTCACAGGTTTTACTTCTGTATAATGCTATAACATCCACAATCTATTACTATTAAATTGCTCTAAATAATAAAGTGACTCAAACAAATTAAGAGAAGAAAAGAAGACAGTCTGATATATTTATCCACATATTTGCTATTTCTGGTGATTATTTCTTTTATGTCTATTTGTGTTTCCAACTGTTATCATTTCTCTTTAGTGCAAGAAACTTCCTTTGATATTTATTACGTGCTATCCTGTGTTGATGAAATTGTTCCACTGTTTCATTTGAAAATGTTTTTATATCACCCTATTTTTTTAATAGTATTAGGAAAATAAGCCAGGCATATCGTAAGATAAGAATCAATATGAAGGAAGAATTAGAAAGAGCTGTGGGAGTCTTCACCCAGTCTTGAAGCAGTCAGGAAAGGTTTACAGTAAAAGTGATATCTCAACTATCCGAAAGATGAAAAGAAAAGAGGCATATTGGTGAGTGAGAATAGAGAGGCCAGTTTTCTTTTTTTCAAGCTAAGTAAAATAAAACTAACTTAACTAAAATCCTACAGTGCATTTAAAGTGTTTCCTTTATCCCCCTTTTTCTTTTAATTAGTTGTTTATTTACTATTATAAATAGCAGTATCTTTGAATATTTCATCTGTCTGTATTTGCATGATTTACTCATAATAAAACTCCTAGAATTAAACACTTGAGGTAAAAGGTATGCACAATTTTTATCTTTTAATACATACTAAAAGGTAAAATTTCCCCTAGCATGGTTATATAAATTATCATTCCCACCAGCAGCCTATGATAATTATGGAATTATATAAAGCCTACAGGCTTTATATTCCTGGAACTTATAGCATAATTATTAAAATTTCGGGTTCCTCATTAGCCTTTCCTCCTCTATTATTGCTGGGGCCACCTGCAGATCCATCTTTCCCAATTCCCAGCAAAAGTCCAGACCGTAGATGGAGATTTCCGGGACTCCTTCAGAGCATTGTTCTTGACCTATGAGATAGATAACCTTTCCTGCCAGGCCAACTCCATGTTATGTCCTATATAAGCCTGAGCTCTGACCCCATGTTCACCCTTGGTCCTTGCTCTGATAAATAGCTTGGGATCTCAGTTTCCTACAAAATGAGACTCCTAACTTACTGTTAAACTTTTCCCTCCTAGGAAATGAAGACCTATCTATGGTTCCCATTCCTATGTCTGGATCCACCCTTGAATTGTGGACAAAACTTTCTGATGCCAATTGTTTCTCTGTATTTCTCAATGTCACCCACCCTAAAATCAACATCTCTGTGCTCCATTTACTCATAAGTAGGCTTCCTACAGTTCACCTCCAAGTACTCTGATTACATTCACATTTTAAAAAAAAGCTCTTATATCATAAAAATCTTCATAGCAATAAAGAAAATTCATTTTTACACCTTCAATCACATCAGAGACATTCATACACATTGAACACAGAATAAAAATTTACAGGACAGAATAACCTAATTTCAACCGTTTGAAATTCTTTCTTGTTGCAACAAAGACTATTTTGCTTGCTGCAGGTGAGCTATTAGAAAAAGAAAGTCACTTTTATTGAACTCACATTTCATAAAACCTATCTATTTCATAAAATATATCTATTCCATGTAAGAAAAAGAATTCCTTCAATGAGAGCAGATTCAAGAGAGGTTACATTTTGCTTGGTTGACGTATTTTGTGAATAAAAGCATATATTTGCATTTTATTTTTTTACTTTAATGGTATAATATTTATAATATTGTACCATAAATCAGTGAAGACTTGTGCCTTTATTGGGTCTGCCTATTAACAAAGTTTTCTGTGGAATACAGCTACATACGTGGTGATCTCATTAATCCTTAAGATGGTAAGGTAAGGTGTATGTACCTACACAAATATTAGATAACTCTATGCAGCGTTCTTATCTTAGGGTTTGCATATCTTTTTGTGATGTGCAGACGTAATCCCAGTTTCCTCTTATTCCCATACTTTGCCCCAGAGCCATATGGAAGATCTGAAAAAGTCAATAAGGAATAATGGAAAAACATGATATATTTTAGTGGCATCCCCACCTCACTCACACACACACACACATGCAAAAACACCTATAAGCAGAATCATCATTAATCTGTTCTTAACACAGGCAACAGGCATAAAACATGCATTCACAGGATGGAAGCATGCCAGCACTCCCTCTGGCACCGTCTGGTGACCTTTTTTAGCCAGACCAGAGGATATAGTACAGAAATCTCAAGTTAGAAGGTGGTTGGTTTTCTTGCTTGCTTGCCACCAATGGCAACCTGAAATGTGAGGTAGACACCTCTATAGATTTCTCTAACCAGGGAACATGAAAATTTACCCTGTTTATCTTTATTCCCCCAACTTCTGCCATGTATCCTAGCCTTTCTTTCAAGTTTCATCTGAAATGTTGCTTCCTCCATGAAAACACTTCCTGATCTCCCAGAGCAAATGTGTGGACCCTGAAGGTGCTTTATATAAATCATAAGATAAATAAGAGTTAATATGGAGGAGGACTTGGAAAGAGCTATGGGATTAGAAAGGGCACTTCACCCAGAGGGAGTCAGGGAAGATTTTCTGGGTCAGTGGTATCTAAACTAACTTTTCAAAGATGAAAAGAGTTAGGCCAACTGATGACTTGGTTCTACACATCATTTACCTTAATTTCTTACCTGATTAGGTCCTGTGCACTAAACACTGTGCTACGTACTTTCAAAGATTTAACATGCGTTCTCTGCTTTATAATTTTCTTTTACTCAGGATAAAAGCTATAGATTGTCCTTGTGTTCTCTCTCATGCCCCACTTACAAGCCATCAGAAAATCTTGTTGACTCTTCTGTTAAATCCAGATTCCAACCCCTTCCCACCACCTCGGCTACTACCATCCTAACCCTAGCACCATTCTCCCTTGACTAAATGACTGCAGTAGCCTCCGAATTCATCTCCCTCATCACCATGGCTCCTGCCTCTCCCTACGTTTACTATTATACTTCAAACTGAAGTCAGATGATGTCACTCCTCACTGAAACTCTACAACGTCCCACTCCCTCACCCTCAGAAGAAAGCCAAAACCCCTACAATGGCTAAAAGATCCCACACAACCTGATCTTTCCCTTTCATTCCCTACCTGATCTCATTTCTTAAAACTCTTCCCAGCACTTCTGCTGTCCCAGTCTCACAATGGTCTTCTTGCTCTTTTTGCAGGATGTCAGGCCTGCTCCCGCCTCCGGCCTTTGTATTGGCTGTTCTCTGTCCCTGAACTGCTCTTTCGAAAACATGCACTGGCAATCTTCCTCATCTCCTTTGCTCAAATGGAACTTTCTCTGTGAAGCCTACCCTGACTACTATATTTAAAAGTGTAGCCCCCTCCCTACTCCCTATTCCCAGATTCCCTCTACTGTACTCTACTTTTCCTTTTTCCTCCCATATCATTCATCAGCTTATCACATATTACACAATTCATTTCCTTATCACATCTATCGTTTAGTTTCAATCTTCTTCCCCTGGAAACTAAGCCATATAAAGTCATATATCTTTGTCTATTTTATTCACCAATATATACCAAGCATCTATTACAGTCTTTAGCATAGAGAAGACACTCAACAAATATTATTCTGTTGAATAAATTAAATAATATAATAATTTCAATAAGCCCATGAAGTAGGAACTCTCTTACACTATTCTAAAACGATCATTAACAACGTTATCCACTCACAGCCAGTTATTGGCAAAGCAAAGATTCAAATACAGCTACGTTCCAGAGGTCAGACCCTCAGTCCTGGCTCCCAGTCTGTTATGCATCCTCAGTACTATCCTGTGATCCTTTTAGGACAGGGATGGTATGTTTTCTACACATCTTGATATTGCCTCAGTGATATACACAGTAGTTTGCATACAGTAGGTGCTCAACAAACAGTCATGTAACTGTGTTTGGCCTGCTTGTCCCAAGCAACATGACCTTGATAGCCACAGTGCCTTTCTGAGTTGGCTCTTACAACATTTGCCCTAAGAACATATTATGCTCACCTAGGAGTCACAGAATGATGTGAGTAAAAGGAGGCCCAGAGAGGTCCAGGAGCCTACCCAAGGCTGTGTAGCTACTTGGAGAAAAAGTCAAGACTGAGACCCAAATCGTCAAACTCTGCAGTCATTTCTCCTTCCGTGATTTTAATTTTTAAATACAGACATATCTATACCCTTCAAGTGCAAGTTAACAAAGGCAGGGACTGTTCATCTCTTCTGTGTGCCTTGCAACAGATGTATCCCAATGGTAGGTTTACCAAGGGTATTCAATAAACATTTATTTCCAACAAGGCCCAAGCTGGACAGGCACAAACAGGAGAACCAACACAATTTACCTGATGGTCAGAGATAATGAGGGGAAGTGAAAAATGAAACTGCCTCAGGAAAGCAAATAATAAGCAATCAATTTCACCTTTAAAAGTGATCACAGTTTCAGAGGTGGAGCTGGGAATTAAACAGAATTGGGAAGATTTTTTAATCAATATTCTCCATGGTTTTCATTTTAATTTAAAGGGAAAAAACAGCAAGGCCTTGAGCAAGACTGGAAGATTGCTACTTAATCAATTCCTTCCTTGTCCCAGTTGTAAAAACAAAACCATAAATTATACTAATTCTTATTTTGGCTAAATGATTTTCAGCAGCATGGGTGAATGGTGACAGCCCAAGTAATCATGGATTCACCATTTCACACAGCCCAGAGTCACAGTATTGGCTGTTCTCCCTTCTGGGGCATCGTCCAAAAAAAAATTGTGGCCCTCCCAGAGTCAAACTGAAAACCTGTTAAATAATTTAAGTTTTCCATTTGTGTTCCAATAACTTTTCCTCCATTTCTGCAAGCAGCTTTAGAATAATGGCATCAATTCTCATGATTGATAAGACATGGCCCGATACTCTGTAACTTTTTAGCTTAATTTTTCCCTCTACTGAATGGCTTTTGACTTCTGCAAAACTAGAAAGTTTGTTTTGGGCATATGTTTATCTCAAAGGCCTTTCAGACAGTGCCAGTAACCATAAGCAGATACCACTTGCCTAACAGGAAAATGTTATACAGTTTTGTAGCATGAGTAACTAAATTAAATCTAAAAGGAGGGAAGAGGGGCAGAGTCAAGATGGGGCACTAGGAGGACGTGGAATTCGTGTCTCCTCACAGCTAGGGCACCTACCAGGCACCGGTGGGGGGCCATGGACACCTAAGGGGACAACGGGAGGAACCCCCAGAGACCAGGTAGGATGTGGGGCATGGGGGGAGTGAGGGGGGAGGAGAAGTGGAGGCAGGACGGGACTGGCGCCCTTGAAGGGCAGCTGGGGGAGGGGAAGGGATCCCACGCCCTAAGGGGGAAATTGTGGGACCATTGAGGGGCAGAGGATCAAAAGGGAGCGTGGCCAGGTTTCCCCTGCCCACCTGGGCCCCCGGGAACCTGCTGAAATCCCGGGCCTGATCCTCTGCCCACTGAGGCCCCCTCCAGCAGTGGGTCCTGAGGGAGTGGGGGGGAGGGGAGGGGGAGCAAAAATAAAGGCCAGACCTATGGGACCGGCACCCCTGAGGGGCGGCTGGGGGAGGAGAGGAGTTCCTACAGCCAGAGGGACCCACCCACGGTTAGGGGTCCAGCAGTGACAGGGGAGACCCTGGGGGAGACAGTGGAGGAGGGGTGCGAAGGAATGGAAAGGAATGCAGCGAGTGCTTTCCCTGTCCACTTAGGCACCGCGGAGCCTGTTGGGCTCCCAGGCCTAATCCTCTGCCCTCAGAGCCTCCCTCCTGCCGCTCAGAACCCGGGCCCCGCCCCCACACTCTCAGAAGGGAGGAGACCCCCTCTGAGAACCCCTCCAACTGCGCTGGGCCTAAACCCCACCCACACACCCTCACTCAGGGCCCCGCCTCCACACTCCGGAACTCCACACTCCAGACGCCCTCCTTTCCATGTGCTGCCTCTCCCCTTCCACGTGCAGGTCCTAAGCAGAGGCCCCGCCCCAGGCTTGAACATCACCCCCCAACCCACCGAGGTCCCGCCCCACCCTAAACCCCATCCCTGACTAATTTCCACCCCCGCCTAAACTCCAGCCCCATAGCCAAGGCTTTTGTTTTTTCTTTCCTCTTTTAGATTGGGGTTTTGTTTTACCTTGTTGATTCACTGTTGTTGATTCTTTTATATTTTTATTTTTTCCTAATAAATCTTTTATTTTTCTATTTTATTCGTTATACTTTGTTATTGTTCTCTCCTTTTGCCTTGTCCCCCCCTTTTGTTTTCTCTTGTGGTTTTATTTTACCTTGTTGCAGTTGTTTCAATTATAGCTTTATTTTTCCGAATATATTTTTTATCTTTCTAATTTTATTTTGTTTTTTATTCTTTGATATTTCACTGGTCCTTTTTCTCTCTTCTTTTTTTTTTTTTCTTACCACATCACAAAGCTTGTGAGACCTTGGCTCCCAGGCCAGAGGTCAGGCCCGAGCTCCTGTGGTGCCAGCTCTGAGTCCAAACCACTGGACTAACAGAGAACCTCAGGCCCCAGGGAATATTAATCGGAGACAGGGCTCCCAGAGGTCCTCATCTCAGCACCAAGACCCGGCTCTATCGAACTGTCTGCAAATTACAGTTCTCAACATCTCAGGCCAAACAACCAGTAAGACAGGAATACAGCACCACCCATCAAAAAGAGAGAAAGAAACAAAAAATTAATCAGCAAAAAAATATTTTACAGACCAAGGAGCAAGGTAAAAACCTACAAGACCAGGTAAATGAAGATGAAATAGGCAACCTACCTGAAAAAGAATTCAGATTAATGATAGTAAAAATGATCCAAAATCTTGGAAATAAAAAACCTTTTTTTTAGCCAAGATAAATCACTTTTATTTCTATAGGAAAGGGAGGATCTAAAAAATATATATAAATTACATTAGTAACACAACATAAGAAAAAAATAGGGGAAAAAAAACACAAATAAGTCTGTAGGATGCTACTCTAACCTGTTTATACAAAGGTCCTGCATCAGAAATTCACAACCCTACACACTTCTAAAAATATATTTAGATATTTACAGAAGTGGTGGGCTTGTTTTTAAATTGCTTTTTCGTAAAACCATATTAAAGGTGAATAGAAATGCTCTCTCTCTGCCCCCTCTCCAAGCCCCGAGATTTAACAAGGATCTAGAAGAACTAAAGAGCAAACAAACAGTGATCAACAGCACAATTACTGAAATTAAAAATACTGTAGTAGGAATGAATAGCAGAATAACTGAGGCAGAAGAAAGGATAAGTAAGCTGGAAGATAAAATGGTGGAAATAACTCCCAGCGAGCAGAATAAAGAATAAAAAGAATTGAGGACAGTCTCAGAGACCTCTGGGACAACATTAAATGCACCAACATTTGAATTATAGAGGTCCCAGATGAAGAAGAGAAAAAGAAAGGGTCTGAGAAAATACTTGAAGAGATTATAGTGGAAAACTTCCCTAACATGGAAAAGGAAATAGTCAATCAAGTCCAGGAAGCACAGAGTACCATACAGGATAAACCCAAAGAGAAACACACCGAGACACATATTAATGAAACTATCAAAAATTAAATACAAAGAAAAAATATTAAAAGCAGCAAGGGAAAAGCAGCAAATAACATACAAGAAATCCCCATAAGGATAACAGCTGATTTTCCAGCAGAAACTCTGCAAGCCAGAAGGGAGTGGCAGGACATATTTAAAGTGATAAAAGGGAAAAACCTACAACCAAGATTACTCTACCCAGCAAGGATCTCATTCACATTCGATGGAGAAATAACAAACTTTACAGATGAGCAAAAGTTAAGAGAACTCAGCACCACCAAACCAGCTTTACAACAAATGCTAAAGGAACTTCTGTAGGCAGGAAACACAAGAGAAGCAAAAGGCCTGCAAAAACAAACCCAAAACAATTAAGAAAATGGTAATAGGAACATACACATGGATAACTACTTTAAATGTAAATGGATTAAATGCTCCAACCAAAAGAAATACACTGGCTGAATGGATACAAAAACAAGACATGTACATATGCTATCTATAAGAGACCCACTTCAGAGCTAGGAACACATACAGACTGAAAGTGAGGGGATGGAAAAAGATACTCCATGCAAATGGAAATCAAAAGATAGCTGGAGTAGCAATCCTCATATCAGACAAAATAGACTTTAAAACAAAGACTATTACAAGAGACAAAGAAGGACACTACATAATGATCAAGGGATCAATCCAAGAAGAAGATATAACAATTGTAAATATTTATGCACCCAACATAGGAGCACCTCAATACATAAGGCAAATGCTAACAGCCATAAACGCGGAAATTGACAGTAACACAGTCATAGTAGGGGACTTTAACACCTCACTTTCACCAATGGACAGATTATCCAAAATGAAAATAAATAAGGAAACACAAGCTTTAAATGACACATAAAACAACATGGACTTTATTGATATTTACAGGACATTCCATCCAAAAACAACACAATACACTTTCTTCTCAAGTGCTCATGGCACATTCTCCAGAATAGACAACATTTTGGGTCACAAATCAAGCCCTGGTAAATTTAAGAAAATTGAAATCATATCAAGTATCTTTTCCAACCACAATGCTATGAGACTATATCAATTACAGGAAAAAAACTGTAAAAAACACAAAAATATGCATGTTAAACAATGTGCTACTAAGTAACCAAGAGAGCACTGAAGAAATCAAAGAAGAAATCAAAAAATATGTAGAAACAAAGGACAATGAAAACACAACAACCCAAAACCTATGGGATGCAGCAAAAGCAGTTCGAAGAGGGAAGTTTATAGCAATACAATCCTACCTCAAGAAACAAGATAAATCTAAAACAACCTACCTTACACCTAAAGTAATTAGAGAAAGAAGACCAAAAACCCCCAAAGTTAGCAGAAGGAAAGAAATCATAAAGATCATATCATAAATAAATAAAAAACAAATGAAGGAAACAACAGCAAAGATCAATAAAACTAAAAGCTGGTTCTTTGAGAAGATAAACAAAATTGATAAACCATTAGCCAGACTCATCAAGAAAAAAAGGGAGAAGCCTCAAATCAACAGAATTAGAAGTGAAAAAGGAGAAGTAGCAACTGACACTGCAAAAATACAAAAGACCATGAGAGATTACTGCAAGCAACTATATGCCAATAAAATGGACAACCTGGAAGAAATGGACAAATTCGTAGAAAAGCACAACCTTCTGAGACTGAACCAGGAAGAAACAGAAAATATGAACAGTCCATTCACAAGCACTGAAATTGAGACTGTGATTAAAAATCTTCCAACAAACAAAAGCCCACGACCAGATGGCTTCACAGGCGAAATCTATCAAACATTTAGAGAAGAGCTCACACCCATCCTTCTCCAACTCTTCCAAAATACAGCAGAGAGAGGAACACTCACAAACTCATTCAACGAGGCCACCATCACCCAGAAACCAAAACCAGACAAAGATGTCACAAAAAAAGAAAACTACAGGCCAATATCTCTGATGAACATAGATACAAAAATCGGGAACAAAATACTAGCAAACACAAAATACTAGCAACAACACATTAAAAGGATTTTACACCATGATCAAGTGGGGTTTATTTCAGGAATGCAAGGATTCTTCAATATCTGCAAATCAATCAATGTGATACACTGTGTTAACAAAATGAAGGATAAAAACCATATGATAATCTCATGCAGAAAAAGATGCAGAAAAAGCTTTTGACAAAATTTAACAATTTATGATAAAAACCCTCCAGAAAGTAGTCAAAGAGGGAACTTACCTCAACATAATAAAGGCCATATATGACAAACTCACAGCCAACATTGTTCTCAATGGTGAAAAACTGAAACCATTTCCTCTAAGATCAGGTACAAGACAAGGTTGTCCACTCTCACCACTATTATTCAACATAGTTTTGAAAGTTTTACCCACAGCAATCAGAGGAGAACAGGAAATAAAAGGAAACCAAATTGAAAAATAGAACTAATGCTGTCACTGTTGGCAGATGACATGATACTATACATAGAGAATCCTAAAGATGCTACCAGGAAACTACTAGAGCTAATCAATAAATTTGGTAAAGTAGCAGGATACAAAATTAATTCACAGATAGCTCTTGCATTCCTATACACTAATGATGAAATATCTGGAAGAGAAATTAAGGAAACACTCCCATTTACCACTGCAACAAAAAGAATAAAATACCTAGGAATAAACCTACCTAAGGAGACAAAAGACCTGTATGCAGAAAACTATAGGACACCAATGAAAGAAATTAATGACACAAACAGATGGAGAGATATACCATGTTCTTGGATTGGAAGAATCAACATTGTGAAAATGACTATACTACCCAAAGTAATCTACAGATTCAACACAATCCCTATCAAACTACCAATGGCATTTTTCACAGAACTAGAACAAAAAATTTCACAATTTGTATGGAAACACAAAAGATCCAGAATAGCCAAAGCAATCTTGAGAACAAAAAACGGAGCTGGAGGAATCAGGCTCCTGGACTTCACACTATACTACAAGGCTACAGAAATCAAGATAGTATGGTACCTGCACAAAAACAGAAATATAGATCAATGGAACAGGATAGAAAGCCCAGAGATAAACCCACGCACATATGGTTACCTTATCTTTGATAAAGGAAGAAAGAGCATACAATGGAGAAAAGATGGCCACTTCAATAAGTGGTGCTGGGAAAACTGGACAGCTACATGTAAAAGAATGAAATGAGAACACTTCCTAACACTGTATACAATAATAAACTCAAAATGGATTAAAGACCTAAATGTAAGGCCAGACAGTATAAAACTCTGAGAGGAAAACATAGGCAGAACACTCTTTGACATAAATCACAGTGAGATCCTTTTTGACCCACCTCCTAGAGAAATGGAAATAAAAACAAAAATAAACAAATGGGACTTAATGAAACTTAAAAACTTTTGCACAGCAAAGGATAACATAAACAAGATGAAAAGACAACCATCAGAATGGGAGAAAATATTTGCAAATGAAGCAACTGACAAAGGATTAATCTCCAAAATTTACAAGCAGCTCATGCAGCTCAATATCAAAAAAAACAAACAACCCAATCCAAAAATGGGCAGAAGACCTAAATAGACATTTCTCCTAAGAAGATATACAGATTGCCAACAAACACATGAAAGGATGCTCAACATCACTAATCATTAGCGAAATGCAAATCAAAACTACAATGAGGTATCACCTCACACCGGTCAGAATAACCATCATCAAAAAATCTACATACAATAAATGCTGGAGAGAATGTGGAGAAAAGGGAACCCTCTTGCACTGTTGGTGGGAATGTAAATTGATACAGCCACTATGGAGAAAAGTATGGAGATTCCTTAAAAAACTAAAAATAGAACTACCATATGATCCAGCAATCCCACTACTGGGCATATACCCTGAGAAAACCATAATTCAAAAAGAGTCATGTACCACAATGTTCACTGCAGCTCTATTTACAATAGCCAGGACATGGAAGCAACCTAAGTGTCCATCAACAGATGAATGGATAAAGAAGATGTGGCACATATATACAATGGTATATTACTCAGCCATGAAAAGAAATGAAACTAAGTTATTTGTGGTGAGGTGGATGGACCTAGAGTCTGTCATACAGAGTGAAGTAAGTCAGAAAGAGAAAAACAAATACCGTATGCTAACACATATAAATGAAATCTGAAAAAAATAAAAAATAAAGGTTCTGATGAACCTAGGGGCAGGACAGGAATAAAGACACAGACATAGAGAATGGACTTGAGGACTCGGGGAGGGAGAAGTGTAAGCTGGGACGAAGTGAGAGAGTAACACTGACATATATACACTACCAAATGTAAAACAGATAGCTAGTGGGAAGCAGCCTCATAGCAGAGGGAGATCAGGTCAGCGCTTTGCGAACACCTAGAGGGGTGGGATAGGGAGGGTGGGAGGGAAAGGCAAGACGGAGGGGATATGGGGATATACGTTGGCATATGGCTGATTCACCTTGTTATACAGCAGAAACTAATACAATACTGTAAAGCAATTTACTCCAATAAAGATGTTAAAGGAAAAAAGAAATAAATAATAAAATAAAAATAAAAAAGTAGAAATAAAAGGAGGGAATATAGAAAAAAGGCATTAAAAGATAAGCTGACAGAAGCTGGCCCCTATTTCATTCCTGCCAGTCCTTTGACTTGGGTCATTTTTGCAAGAGGGAGCTGTGTTTTGTAAATTGAAGCCATGAAATGACTCTCAAATGTCAAATACTTCTCTTTTTGATTGACACTAATATGAAAGTTTGGGTTTGTATAACACAGAGGCCCCAGAAGCATCTTCTTTCCCTCATTTAAATGTCTCTCTCTCTCCCTTTCCCACTCCCTCTCCCTCTCTCTCACAGAGAGAGATTTATTTTAAGAAATTGGCTCACGGGATTTCAGTGGGCGGGCAAGACCAAAAGCCACAGGGAAACCTGGCAGACTGGAAACTCTTAGGTAGGAAACGGCAACATTACATTCCTGACATAGAATTTCTTCTACCTCAGGGAAATCTTAGGGGTTTTTTTGTTTGTTTTTTTTTGCGGTACGTGGGCCTCTCTGTTGTGGCCTCTCCCGTTGCGGAGCACAGGATCCGGACGCGCAGGCTCAGCGGCCATGGCTCACGGGCCCAGCTGCTCCGTGGCATGTGGGATCCTCCCGGACCAGGACACGAACCCGCATCCCTTGCATCGGCAGGCAGACTCTCAACCACTGCGCCACCAGGGAAGCCCCTTAGTTTTGCTCTTAATACCTTTCAACTTATTGTGTGAGGCCCACTCACATTATTGAGGGTCATCTCCTTTACTTAAACTCAACTAACCATAGGTGTTAACCACATCCACAAACTACCTTCAGGGCAACACCTAGATTAGTGTTTGATGAAGTAACTGAGGATGAAAGCCAGCCAAGTTGACACATCAACTAACCATCACTGGGAGCTGAGAGTTTAGTGGAAGAGATAGACATTGAATAGATAACTACACATGATGTAAGTCACAACTGTATGATGAATACAGAGGAGTTAGGCTAGTCTAGGGATCTCGAAGTCTTTCCTGAAGAGGTAACACTCAACCAGAGACCTAATAAGTGAATAGAAGTTAGGCCAGAAGGAAAGGAATTGTATTTCAGGCATTTTGTAGGGCTTATTCAAAAGCCCTGAGTCTAAAATGAACCTGACACATTTGAGAAATGGAAAATGGGTCAGGGCAGCCGGAGCCTAAAAAGCTTTTCACCCCAATGTCCTTAGTGAGAGTTACTAGACAGAACTAAAAGCTTTGGTTTCCATTGGATTCAGGCACCTAGCCTAAATGTGCTTAAGAGATCTTTGGGGGAAATAGAATATCTTATTCTATTGATCCTATGATTAAAATCTTCTCAACATCCTATTACATACAGAATAAAATGTCTGTCCTCTGAAGTTTTTAGGATCAAGCACTGCCTTGCTGTCTTGATAGCAACTCCTGCCACTTTTCTTCCTGAGTACCACACTCCGATCATGTCTTTAGTTCTCAAACTTGCCAGTACTAGTTCAGTCTCAGGGTCTTTGAATTTGCTCTTTCTTCTGCTCTCGTCACCATTCCCCAAGATTTCACACAACAGGCTCCTCTGAGCCTTCAGATTTCAGCTCAGAACACCATCCCTCTCTGTCCCATTTTTGTCATCACCATCTGATTCTGTCCCATTTGTTTCTTTCCTTACTTTCTATCTCCATTCCTTTGCATGAAAAGTTCATAAGAGCAGAGATTTAGGTAGTAAGCATTTAATACATATTTTTGAAAATATGGATTTAATACTTTTGGTAAATAAACTTTGAACTATATTCATCTCTAAAATGAGACTAATACTGCATATTTTATCTGTCAACAGGACCACCAGACTATGCAATGGCACATGTATTTAACATACCTGCAAATTGTGGAGGGCTGCAAAAGTGATTCTCTTATGTACAACCAGAGACTAAACTTTTTGTGGTTGACTTTGAAATATTTTTGTATTTTTGTTTTTTGCTTGGCTTCTTTGTCAACAAATCCATGTCTCTCAAATAAAAAAAAAAGAGCCAGAAGGGAAATGATTTAAACAATGCCCCAGACAAGCTATCACAAGGTAATGAGATATGAAGAAAAACTGTTATAAGACTGTCTGATTATAAAGTAGCGGAACCATTCTAGAATTATGCCCATTTTTTTTAGTTGGGGAGAAATGTCACAAGCCTACAGTATGGTGAATGAGTAAGAACAACACAAATCATAGAGTAAGATGAATGATGATCCAATCTTAGCAACTTACTCAATTTTTATAAAATGGGTAGATACACACACTTAGGAAAAAGCCTGTCATGAGGATTAACTGGGATATATAAAAGTATATATTACTAAGCCTGGCACACTGTAGGTGTTAAAATTATTATCATCATCATTATTATTGATATTGCCACAATAACATGCAAAGGGTGAGCACAGCATTTTACACCATGCCATCCACATTGACAGTCTGTGGGTGATCAATTTAGGTGACACTCAAGGAGGTCTGGGAAGGGACCACTGAGTTATAGCCACCAACATAATGAGGATTGAGTAATGACTTTTAGTCACCAAATAAAAGCATTTCAGAAGCTTCCAGCCTCAGTAGTTCTGGGCAACAGCTCCAGAACTCAGACTCCTCTGTATTTCTTGAAGTTGTTTTCATCTCAGTAGAGAAGACACAGGCAAAGACAAATGCAGAGCCCAAGCTGAGAGTTGTCCGGACAAGAATGATAATATCTACTAACTTTTAAAAGAAGTCAGTTCTTCCTGTTTCTTGAAGATGTCACAGCCTGTCTAGTGGGTGTCCCTGTGGCTTTTGTGACAAATGGCACGGCACTCTCCTGGCATTTTCCTTCAGTTGATTAACAAGCTGATTCCTTGGTTCCCTCTGCCTTACTGATTTGCCTTCTGTACTCCTTTTGAAATCTGCCTCTTAAAAAAGGCCAGTCTATCTGAAAGACCACAGAACCAGGACATTTAGAAAGAAAGGGGAGTGTTGGCCTGGCCCCCTCACCTTCCTCAGAGCCTCACTTTGGTGCCCTCCTCAGGAGGTCAGCCCAACCCCTCTCCTACCTACTCTGAGAATTGATTGCTGTCCAGTCAAAAACAGACAGACCACTGCCTTGTAATCCTGTAACAACTGTCTTATTTGTTTGTGTGCCTGATTGGCTATTGCCATACCATAATTTCAAAGTGTTCATTAAAAAAAAAATAAGGCAATGCCCCTTTTAGTAGAAAGCTATGGCATCTTGTTAAATGTCAAAAATGTTTGGGAAGGCCAGATTTAATGAAGTTGAGTTCAGCTGAGTGCTTTTTATATGCCGGAACTGTTCTAAGAGCTCAGGATACAACAAAACATGATACAGTTCCTGCTCTTAAAAAATTCTGCCTTTTAGGGATAACAGGCCGTAAAACAGGCAATTTCTTTGCAGTGTGAAAAGTTAGAACATTGAGTGATGGGAGCAAAAAGGCTAGGTGCCCTAACCCAGATCAGAGGCAGGGGTGGAAGTACTGTGGATGGCTTCCCAGAATAAGGAGGAAATCCAACCCAGGATACAGAAACCGTTTTCAACATACAGTGTCTGAGGGTGGCCGGTGGAAATAAGATTATGAGCCGAGACAAGAATGTTGAACCAGAGACATTATCTGAGTCACTGGGTCACACAGAGAAAAGGAGGAGCTTAAATCAGGCTCACTTAGAGAAGAAGAGATTTCTCACTGGTTTTTCCATCTCTGTTTTGATTTCAAGAAAAGCATGATGGAAAGGGGGCACTGGTAGGAGGACAATGCAAGTAAAGTCATATGACCCCAGATCGCAGAGTCAGCACTTAATGAAATCCTGTGCCTGTGAGGACAGAGGGACTTTGCAAAGGACGTCAACAGAATTACTGAAAGCCTGGAAAAAAATCATGTTCCCAAGACTCAAAGAGCCGGAGAAAGTGCTCTAGGCCCTGTGCGACCAAAACTTCAAACACCTGCCGAGGCTCTTTAAATCATAGAGTGTGTCTAACTCAGAAGATATAAAGATGGGGGGAAGAATTTTACAAGACTTCAGTTGAAAAAGAAATTGAAGAGCAGAAAGGAGTCTGGATATGTTGTTAGGCTGAATATTCCTTCTTTCTTGTTTAAAAATGAGCATTTTATTATCTATTATTTCCTTTACCAGAATATGCTTAAAAGTGTTGACCAGCTAGTGTCAATGAAAAATATTCTGTTTAGAAAAAGGGAAAGTGGTTGTGGGATGATCTCTACTGGATCCGTGCCTAGGGAGACCTGTCCTCTTAGAGGCTCAGAGTATTCCTGGTCAGCCCTGGGACCATTTCGTTATAAATACTCTGATCTGCCGAGGCAAGGTCACCTGGGTACTTTCAAGGTTGTGAAGATAAGCCAATTTCATGATGGCAAATGCCACTGGGTATCTTCGGTCTAGAGAAAGAAAAGCAGCATAAAACAAAGTGAAGGAAATTCTATACACATACACATCCATATATACATATACATATACCTACGTATACAAATACAGATACAGTTTTCTATATCAGCTTAGTTATTTTCTCTCTAAAACCTTTAGCAAAATGGGCAAAGGACATAGTTCTGTGTAGGTCTCCCTTTTATGGGCGTATTTTTAATTAGTCAGGAATTTAAATTCTCAAAATGTCCCACTTTTTTTTTTTTTTTTAACCTCTGAATCCCTTGACTGATTCTTCAGAGATTCTGTATTCATTGCTAGTCCAGGCAACTCCTTTGGAAGGATAAAAATCAATCAATTTGGATTTTTTTCCCTAAGCATTTTTGTTATTGTTCTTTTCTTTTGTTTTAGTATTATAAGGTGATGGTATTTGAGGGCATGGAAGGGAGTTCTGGTAATTAAAACAATGAACTCACAATCAGTTAAATAGCTACAACAATATTCCAGGCCTGCCATCTGATATAATAGGAATCACACCACAATCAATCTGTTTTCTAGGACAAAAAATTGTGAATATTAGATTTGTTATATAATTGCCTATAAAACTTTAAGAAATTAAAAAGATTTAACTATAAAGTGTCTTCATTTCTTCTTAGCTTCTCCTGGTTGATAAGTTATAGTTTTGTCTTATTTCTCCCCTGTTTCCCACATGTATTCTTATGAACCTCTTAATAACACAGTTTGATGTTCAACAATTGAATAAAACATAATTTGAGTGGGAATTCCTATTAACATCCAACATTCATTTACACAGTCTGTTTTCCATTATCTTGCTATTCCCCTCATGTACCAAGCTGATAATGTAGTACAAAATCTGCAATTATAAGTGCCCGTGGTGAATACTGCATTTGAAACTCAACAGGATATTACTGGGGAAATTTGCATATGGCAACCTGACCAACCAAGGTGTCTGACTGTCTTCAAAACGTGTAGAGAACATAGTTTTAAAAATCTGATTTTACATTTTTTGAGCCATATCCCCACACCTTCCCCTCCCACCGCTTTTAGAAACTGCTTTGTGGTAAGACAAAAGGGCAATTGTATTCCAAGGCAAGAAGCTCATTACAAAGTCTTACATACTCAGAGCATTATGGTTTTACCCACTTAGAGGTGAAAACAGCTCTTTGAACTCCATCCCAATTGAATAAGATATCCTTAATTAGAGCTAAATTACTCAAAATTCTATAAAGAATGCCCCTGATCTAGTATATTGATAGACGAAAACTTTTTAATGGCAGTCAAACTTGGGTTTTAAGTTCTTCCACTAGGATGATGAATCAGAAGGAAGATCAGTTTAGAATCAACGCAGAGAAAGAAACCTAGAAAAAGTAAGGACTTGTCTACTCTCTGTGCTATCAAGAGCTACCCTCTAGCTAAGCCACCATGTTTCAAGCATTACTCTCTGTAGAAAGAGACTGAAGAGACAGTCAAATGAGTAAAAGTCTCCTACAGAATTTACAGTTATCGAGAAATGTCAGCCTAGCTACCAGGCTCAAATTATTATGGTAGGGAAGCAATAATCTGTGTGGATTTCCCTCCAAAAAAAAAGAAACAGTGACCTCATATATCCTGAAAATTCTGCTATTTAAGTCTGCAGACATTTATTGAGCACATAGTCTGTGCTAGATTCAGCAGGAAGCAGAAGGATGAAACCTGGATTCCTAGCTCCCACCACTGCAGAGCCTGCCTACCACCTTAAACACTCTTTGCTTTTGGAATAAAACTTGAAAACCTTAATAGATCCAATACACACACACACACACACACACACACACACACACATACTCCACACAAATCCCATCTCTGTCATCTTTCCCTAACTTTAGCCAGGGACAAGTAGTTTATATAAAATACTCTTTCTCAGCTTCTTTCTAGGAAAGAGACACAAGCTTGAGACGTAGATTGAAGCACTTGAATGTTTTCAGCATGAAGCAGCGACCAAAAGAAACTGAGGATTTGTTAAATAGATCCTAAGGTGATAAACTCTCAGAGTTAGAGAGAATTTAGGAGTTAGTTAATAATAGTATATTCAAATAAGATAGAACTCCTACTTCTAGGCAACTGTAACAAAATACATTCATCAGCTACTAGTTAATTAAATAGAAATCAAACGAAAGTATACTTTGCTGCCAGAAGGCTGGAATCCTTGGCAGCGATTAACTGTATTGATCGAGGTACTTTTCATTAGATCTTCCTGGGATGCTCACAAGTAGTTGATAGAGACAAAACGCACAGACATGGGTGGATGTTTGTGGTGAGGGAAAAAGCGCGTGCCAGCACCTTCTCCATGCCCCCAGGCCAGTCTTGTCCTAAATCTCCAAGGTTCAAAGTAGCTTTAGGTTCCGCTGGGTTCCTATTGCTCAAATCTCCTGTTTCCATTGGTTTCTGAATCTCCCTTGTACCACCTCCTCTGTAACACCCATCCTTTTTATTTTCACCATAATCCTACCACTTTGTCCCACACCGATAAAGACCAAGAGTCCTTCATTTTCCCAAAATAAACACTATCCCAGTATTCCTGAGCATAACAACCTTTTGATTAAAGTTTGGGTAACAAAGAGCTTAAAGCAAGACTTTACTCCCCTAAAACTTCAAATCCATTCCCATCACGGAGAAAAAATTGTTGGTCATGCCCGTTTGTAGTATCCTATTTCCTGCCAAATTTCTCAAGCTCCTCTCCTAATTCCAGTCTCTCTCCTCTTTTCCACCCTTTCCAAGCCCTCATTCTTCCCTCACCCCTTCAACAGAGCTGCTGTAATAACAAATTTCCTGAGACTTGGTTTTGCAGAGACTAACTTTCAGAACACACCCTGGGGGAGGGACAACTTCTTCCCTTCTTCTTCCCTTCCCAACTTATCAAAAATCACTATTATGGTATTTGTTCTAACAAAAGAAAAGTTATCCTTCTTAACAGGAATTTTGCCTTCCTTCAAGATCAAGAGACTCATGTCACTGCCTTCTTTTCAAAATAATATATTTTCTCTCCTTTTTTCATCCATCCATTCTTTCAGGAAAGAGTTATTCGGTACCTACTATGTAACCCACTATGCTAGCTTTGGGTAAAGTCACATTGTTGAAAATAAATGATCCAATAAAATATGATCATATCAAATACTTAAATCTTTTTCCTTATCTCTACAGTGGCTATGAATATCCCCATGAGGGACTCAATTTAGTCTTCTTATTTTGGCTAATGACTAGTTGGAAACTGGTTATTTGAATTTAACTGGTCCATTTTCAAAATAATGAATCCTTTGCTTTCAACCAGCTGTTTTTTTAATCTCTGGCAATGCCAGGCACAGCTCTAACAAATTTGAACAGTATTATCCCATCATAATAGATGCTCATGTCTAGGAGACAACAGAAACTTACGTCTTAAATTTAGGACTGTCAGCACAATAAAGCTTTCTGGCCATGTTTTCCGGTTTTATGGAGAACGTTATTAGTCTCAATTCAAGTGGTCTAATTTTCAAGTGTTTTGATATGAGTTCCAAACACCCTTAGAGAGAATAGGTACATGATAAGGAATCTGAAGAATTCATATGTTACTTCTGAGGAATTACATATGCAATATTTAACAAGTACTTCTACTTGTAGGTGTACCAATGGGCTTTTGTTTGTTTTGACAGATGTATAATGCTAAACGGACCCTTTATGAGGATAACAACCTTAACTGCTTCTTTGGAGGGACAGCATAATAACACTCTCAATTCAGCCTGTGTGTTAGTCATGACCCAAGTGAGAGAAATATGGTAGACTTTGTGTCAGCTGAGTCACAGCGAACACCACAGCCTGGGAAAATTATACTTTGTCATAATGATACCTGAACAGCAGTTTCCAGGTGTCCATGCTAAGTGAGTGAGTCACTGCTTGGGCAGTGTACTCAGAAGGTCCTAAATACACATTCCTAAGTACCGCAGATAACCTAGCTCATTGCCAGAAATGGTCAGGTTTTATGTCATTCCATTATCTTCCATCTCTTTCTATCACATGTCAGGTTAATCTCCTCCCAGAAGGGGCTCTCCCTCCTAGAATGATACCATATCTTGCTGTTCCAAGGAGAGCGGGAGAAAGAAAAGCACGTGAAGGTAAAATTCTGCTTTGGAAATGACTGCAAGGTGGGGGGGAAATGGTATGTAATAGCAAAAAGAAAGCCTTGGGCCTTCTTGGCTCAGGCCCCTAAGAGCAATAACTTTTCCTGACTCATCTGTCCTGATCGGCCTTCCCTCACAGTGAAATCAAAGGTAGTATATATCTAAGCTGAGCCATCCTCCAGGTTCCAATAAGTGTCACTATGGGATTTGGGGAGCATGGCTGGTCTTAGCAAATTGTGATGCAGGTAAAATTCAGTTTGATGTGGGTCCATCTCCCTGCTCCCAGTTTCCTTACCATCCTTTACGCCTAAAATGTCATTTCCTAAAAGACTTGAAGAGCCAAAATAAATCTAATGATTGATTTTTTCAGAACACCCCCCCAGCCCCGGCCCTCACATTGTAGATTATGGGCCTTCCAAGCACCAGATAAGTCATGTCTGGTAGAATACTGTTGTAACTACACAAAGCATGGCCACACATGGAAGAGTCATGTTTTCACACCATTTTTTTTTCAACTTCTTCCCTCTGTCTTTTTCTCAATGCATATTTCCTTTATTAATGAACATTTAAGTTGAACTTGGGGATCTCACTTTTTTAGTGAGGGCCTGCCATGTACCAGGCACGATGTTTTCTAAGTACAGTCTGGCATTTCATCTTCACAGCAGCCCCACCAGGTAGGTATTATCGTGCCTGTGTGGCAAATAAGGAAACTGAAGTTCAGAAAGATTAAGTAAATGACACGGAGCTAGGCAGGGTTGGTCCTGATGCAACGCAAGTCTTTCTATCTCCAAAGCTCTGCTCTCTCCAATGTATCACTTCACCCTTCATCTGGCTCTGGCGATGACTCAGAACAGACAAGAAGGAACCTTGAGGCCTTGTGTGACTCTAAGCTTCACCAGAACTCAGATCATTTCGTCTTCACATTTACTTCGTACCAAATACGGCTTTGGTATTTCTTATACCACACAACTCATTTTATTTATTTATTTATAGTTGATTTACAATGTTGTGTTAGTTTCTGCTGTACAGCAAAATGAATCAGTTATACGTATACATATATCCACTCTTTTTTAGATTCTTTTCCCATCTAGGTCATTACAGAGCACTGAGTAGAGTTCCCTGTGCTATACAGTAGGTCCTTATTATTTATCTGTTTTATCTGTTATAGAAGTTATCTGTTTTAGAAGTTTGTATATCTCAGTCCCAATCTCCCAATTTATCCCTCCCCCCATCCCCCTTAGTAATTATAAATTCGACACAACTCATTTTAATCTCATCAAAGCCTTTTATATGCATACACTTCTGCAATTCTTTCTTTCTCTTAAACTCACTATGTCAAGTCTTGTCTCCTCAAATCTTATTTTACTGTAAAGAAAGTGGGCTAAGAGCAGAAATGAAACAAATGCTCTAACATTCCATTCTGTGGGAAAATTCCCACTCAAGTACTCACTATAGACCAAGATAGCAAGTACACCCTCCATTACTGTAGAAACAAACCCTAAGCAAGAGAACTGTGGCCTGTGCGGGAAAAAAGAAAGAATAAAGACTGGGCTTTTGAGTCCCACAGGCCTTAGACCTTAGTCTGTAACCACATTTGACATCTTCTGACTCAGGATCTTAAGTCTATTGCTCAAGCTTTCTAAACCAGTGGATACATAGGCCTTTTCTTATGAAATAAGGGTAGAACACCCTTCATTTATGAAGGAGAGTAAATTAAATTATGTCCCTTCACTATCTGGCTGGATAGTCAGATAGGCCTCTAATATGTACCTTCCTCTCCTACTCTTTCTGCAAACGCACCCCCCAAAATCTGCATTCGCCCTGCCTGCGAGAAGTCTATCTTCTAAATGACTCAAATCTTGATGGACTGAAATGCTTCCTGTGTCTACTCTTGGTGAAGAGACGAAATAGCAGCTCTGATGTATAGGAGCAATGCCATTGAATTATTTGGAAATACTGTGCTCCTAGGAGCGGCCATCTCAGAAGGCCTGTGAGTGTAATATTCCAGCTGGATTTCACCATAAGTCAGAAACCATTAATCTAATCAGATTCCTCTCTCCTAGACCCCACCCATACTTTTACTTATGGATTAAAAGAAAAAAAAAAGTCTAATTGTTCTTGCACAGCAAAACAGAATTGTGATAAACACTGCTGAGTTAACAACCTTCCAGTAGTATCACATCAAGCTGGGCATGAAAAATAAGAAATAGGAGACTGCTATCAGTTAAGGCCTTGAGATCAACCTTATTTGGGGCGCTTCATTGTCTTTTGCCACCCTGCTGTGCTTTTTGTAAGGTCTTCAGTCTGAAAATATATTTGGCAACCCTATCAATTTTACCAAAACCCTAGAAAAAAACGAGAATATAAAATCTACCTACCTTGGTAGGTGTGATATTGTTCAGAATCTGGTTTGGAATACTATTTCAGTGAAATAAAAGGTGTCTGGACCTTGAATCATGCTTAAGATAAAGACTTAAAATTCATATTTTATTAACTCTGGGTTTTGAAGCATAAAAACTCAGCAAAATAGAAGACTTTGGTCTGGGAGAATGCGAGAGCTAGGAAATTGTCTTGATCATTTCACGGATTTGACTCACTGAACAGCCTTGTCATTTCAATTTCTTATGAAAGAAGTATAACATTTGTCATCTTGGCATCAGAGATTCCAACATCAACCACTCTGACCCTCAGACTCAGTATGGGGCACATAGTTAAATTTCATTTTTTAATGATCTATATATTTCTGAAGTTAATTATCCCATCTTTGTATGACCAAATGACTCTGAAGTGTCTTAGGTTAGAGCCTGCTTAGAGGCCTACCCTGCATAATAATGCTTTTATTGGGGGAAAACTGGGTGTTATGATGAATCCACTAGAAGGTCCTATTTTCTGTGTTCTTTGCTGTGGTTTGGCTACTCAAAATCTGGGTTGCCTGGTGTTGTCTCTCCTCACTGTTGTGATGGGACCTGGTGGTGGTAACTTAGGGTTTATTAGGGGAGAGATGAAAGCCACTTCCACTCAGTGTTAAGCTCAGTCAGGGCAATCTCATGCCACCCTGAGCTAGTGCATCTGATGTTATATCCACTGTTGGTGAAAATCCCTGCGTGGGCTCCTGAGATTTCTTGGAAGATGACGATCTCATTCCTTTAGCCATCTTCTGTTCAGCCAAGAGTGCTCAAGGCTTGGGCTTCCCCAGGTCAAGGGTTTAAGTTACATTCTTGCATTCAATCATTTTTCATGAAGCTTTGTCTTAGCTCAGGCTGCGATAACAAAATATCATAGACTGGATGGCTTATCAACAACAGAAATGTATCTTTCAGTTCTGGGGGCTGGAAGTCCAAGATCAGGGTGCCAGCATGGTTAGATTCTGATGAGGACCCTCTTCTGGGTTGCAGACTACCAAATTCTCCCTATACTCTCACATGGTAGAAAGAAGGAGCGAGAGCTCTCTGGACGTTAATCCCATTCATGAGGGCTCCACCCTCATGACCTAACGACTTCCCAAAGGTAGCACTTCCTAATACCATCATATTAAGGGTTATGATTTCAATGTGTAAATTTGGAGGCTTTGGGGAGATATAAAAATTGAGTCAACTGTAAGCATCAATCATAAGGAAAACTCAGTTACAGCTGTTGAGAATCCAATCATGAGCATGGTACAACCATTCTGCCTTCCTGGAATTTGCTTTTCTCCAAAGCATGCCATTCATTCCAGAGTGACATATTTGGGAAGGGCATTCGTCCTCATTTACTTGCTGGGCTAGAGCCAGTGCCTCCACTCCCAAGTCCCAACAACCTAAGCCCAGGCATTGATTTAAGGCCAACTTCGCGCATGAGCGGTTTGCCCCTGAGGACCTCTGGAGTCTTTCTGACAGCAGCACTCTATTACTGACCAGGGCCCCTGGATTCAAACCCTAAGTCCATGCCTACGAACACTCTGGCTTTGAGCAAGTTAAATTCCCTGCTCCTGTTTAATTCTGCTTCCTCATCTATAAAATGGAGATAGTAACAGTACCCACCCCACAGAGCTCTCATGACAGTGCCTGTTCCATAGAAAATGTTGTATGAATGTTGATTAAATAAAATAAAAATGAAGTTTTATGTGCTAGTTCACTATGTGTTCATCATTCTTCTAAATGGTTTACATGTATTAAACCATTTAGTTTCAAAACACCCTGTGATGTAAATTCCTGTATTACAGATGAGGAAACAGGCCAAGAACCTTTAAATAACTTGCAAAGGTCACACAGTTTTTAGGTTCACAGTTACTAGGCTGTGACTCTATGATTTAAATGCAGACCTTCTGAATCCAGAATCAGAATTTCTCAAAACACAATTTCTTTTACAGGAAGGTTTCCAGGAACTTGACATACTTTTTTTTCCCCTAGAGTTAACTGGGCTCTTATGTAAATTTTCTAGGCAGCCAAACACAATCTTTTCCACTGTGACCTACTGGTGACTTCCAACTGTCAGTTTCTTTTACTGAATAAGATTTCAGGTTCCCTTTACCCAGATACTCTTTGGAAGGCAGAATTCTAAGATGGTCCCCAGGATTCCCACACTCTGGTGTATACACCTGTATAATTACCCTCATGTGGTTGTAAGCAGGACTTGTGAATATGTTGGGATATCACTCCCATTATGATGTTATGTTATACAGCAGAAAGGATTTTGCAGATGTTAAAATCCCTAATCAGCTGACTTTGAGTTAATCAAAAGAGAGATTATACTTGGTAGGCTTCACCTAATTAGATGAGCCCTTAAAAGAGGACAGAATCATGCAAAGTGAGAGAGATCCTCCTGATGCCCTTATAAGAGCTAACTGCCATGTTGTGGAGAGGCCACGTGGCAGGGAACAGCGGGCAGCCTCCAGGAGCTGAGAACGGCCCTAGCTGACCGCCAGTTACTTCACCGCCAGAAACTTCACTCTTATAACCACAAGACACTAAATTCTCCCAGCAACAAGGGAGCTTGAAAGAAGACTTTCAACCCCAGATGAGAACCCAGTCCTAGGCTTCTGAGACACCCCAGAAGAAAACCCAACAGATCACTACTCAGACTTCTGACTCACAGAACTGTGAGCTAAGAAATGGACATTGTCATAATGCACTACGTTTGTGATAATTTCTTATGCAGAAATGGAAAACTAATACACCACTCACTGCTTTATATATTGACATAGATAAGAGGAACTCAGTGTGATAACTGTATTGCATAAAAGGATTTTCCAAGCTAGACAGAAGCATAGATAATCCCCTGGACCAGTCTCTTTATTCCTCAAATGAAGAAACTAAGACCTAGATAGAAAAAGTTCTTTACAAAGTCAACCTTAGAATCCAGGTTGCTCCAATCCAGATTCATTCTATCTCACACCTAATGTAGAATATGCCAAATGCAGAACTAAGACATTGACCCAGAACTTGCCTGTCTCCATCTAGTGTTCTCTTCCATGGAACATGCCCTGCTGAATTGCCACCAGTGATGAGAAATGTAAATGAGGCCAAAGAAAGATATGGAAGAACCCATATGGACAGATCAGTGAACTAATGAGTAACTTCCTGTGTAAAAAGTTTCCATGAGTCCAAACCATAGGTAGAATGGACAGACAATAATTAACTTTTATAGGTGAGTTGGGTTTAGATTATGCCCTGGAATGCATGTAGCTAACATCCCAAAGCAATTTGTAGGCTCAGTGGAGTGAGAGATGAAAAGTTAGAGTACATAAAATATGCTTTCTAATAGTTTGTCTTTCAAATAAAGACCAATAATATTCCCAATCCCTGTTTCATTTTGAGGTTCATACTGTGGTGGTTATGGGCATGAGCTCTCAAGCCAGGGACCTGAGTTTGAATTCTGGGTCCACTACCTTCTAGGTGTATAAACTTTAACTCATCTGTTTCAGTTTTCTCATCTGTAAAATTGAGATAATGAGTGTAAGTATCACACAGGGTCTAGTGTACATTAACTGGGTTATTGTACATCCAAAAACAGTATATAAAATAAGGTCAGTGCTCACAAACGTTAGCCAGGACTCTTATGTTTCAGTCCCCAAATACTTGGTTTGAAAAACAAATATTTAGGCACATCAATTTGTCAGGTTCTTCTGTTACTGGGATTTTGACTTATGAACTCAATCATAGTATGTATTTCCTTCAGTTATACATTTTAAATTGAAAAAGAAGTGTGATGTTTTACAAGTGCCAGTTTTAATTAAGAAAAAAATTACTATGCTTGAGTAAAGCAAGTCAGTGATTTCAGATGGCACTCAAAGTGGATTAGTATACAATTTCATGCCAACATTTTTACAACATATTATTTTCCTTGTTAAAGAGCATTAGTTCATTAGCATATGTTTTGTTAAGTGTTGGGGGAAGATGGTACCAACATGATTAACTCAAGAATTGCTCATCATTTTCTCCAAAACTGTGTGTTCTAGAAGTTCTCTAAAATTAGGCTGGTAAGATTTTTAACTTTGTAAAAACACAAAAATTTACCTACATGGGCTAAATGAATACGCAAAAGTTTGTAGGTAGCTGATAGAATATTCAGAGAGCTGCAAGATTACCTAGGGAGATATTCAAAATACTTAATCCGCAAGATATTACAAGCTTTTCTGTAAAGATTTACCAATGACTACTGGTAGAGTATCAGCCTTATCTGGTAATAGAGCAAAGCACGCTGCTCAAATTTAAACTCAACTACTGTGGCTGCTGTTTGCTAGTGGGTTGTGGTTAGAGTTATACTAAATTATGGCAAACTTATCTATGAATACATGGACTGGGATGCAGGATGCGTTTCCCAGAAGAAGGGATTTTGACAAGAAATATCATAAATGGCCATTATGGAGGGTGTTACTAAACTCCAAATTTGAAGTCTGAGATGATGGTATAATGGTTCTAAATCCTTCTGCACATTTGGAGAGGTCCTATGAGTGAAGTTCCAAATAGACGTGTGCATTCTGCACCTGGGCCACTGCAAAGCACATAAATCAGATTGTCTATCACATATAGAGAACCACTGGCTCTCTGCTATTATGATGCATAATTTCTTGCTCTGTGTATGACAAGTGACACAGACAAAGTGGTAGTGTGCTATTGTCAAAGGAAACAATATCTATTGGGACTCTGCCTATCAGTTATCCAATAAGGTCCTGCTTCTTCTGAAATTGAGATGTGAATGGTCTACACAGAACAAGCTCATCCACAACTTAGGTTTAGGATGATCTCAAGTTATTTGTGAGTTTATGTTCATCTTTGTGTGTATTCTGAATATAAAGGCAATGTTTCAGTCTTAATTCAACTGTTGCCAAATTTCTGGCTGTAACTCAATGGGAAGGACTTTCTCCAGGTCAGAAAAGGACAGCAGTTAAAAGTAGATTGCAGTTGTTACTGAAACAAAATGCTAAGGGAGAAACAAGGAAGACATTTAGATTTGGATTATCAAAATATTAGAAACCATATCACATTTCTTTGTCAAGAACAGAGCCTTGGTTATATTCAGCATAATGCAAATTTTGATACAAAAATTAAGTCCTTCTAATTTAAGCAGGTAACTCATCGCCATATGTTATAGCTAAATGCAAAATAAGACAGTTCTAATTGTTGGGCTTATAGCACACAATTTTCTTTATCTGTCCTCTGCATAATGGTTCTTATAAAGAAGTTGCTTGCTGTGAAGTCACAAGTACCATTTTGTGGGAAGTCATTCCTGAGAAAAAATTAAAGCTTTGACCAAGGTTCTGAATAATCTGGAAAAACCCAGAGAAACACTGGAAACATTTGTTGTTTCATTCTCACCAAGTGACATCAAAACGCATCCTCATATTACAAAACTCGGAGTTTCAGAATCTTCGCATTACTTATTTGTTCACATCAAGAAACTCTGGGGCTTCCCTGGTGGTGCAGTGGTTGAGAGTCCGCCTGCCGATGCAGGGAACACGGGTTCGTTCCCCGGTCCGGGAAGATCCCACATGTCGCAGAGCAGCTGGGCCCGTGAGCCATGGCCGCTGAGCCTGTGCGTCTGGAGCCTGTGCTCCGCAACGGGAGAGGCCACAACAGTGAGAGGCCATCGTACCGCGCAAAAAAAAAAAAAGAAACTCTGTCTATCTCAGTTATTGATAACATTCCAGCACTTAAAATAGAACCTGAGATATAGTAAATGCTCAATAAACACTGAACCTGACTTTGGACACTTTTAAAGGCAATTTACACAGAATAACTTATTGAACCCTTTCAACCACCTAAGTAGATACTAGTCTTATTCTCATTTTATGGGCAGGGAAACTGAAGCACAGTTTTAGCAATGCCTCCAACATAATGCAGCTAGAAAGTAAAGAAAGCCAGGATTTCCACCCAGCCATGCTGGCACCTGTGCTTTCCCTTCTAATCACTGCATTCAGACTGAATAAATCAGAGAGAAAGTATCCGTTGAAAAACATGGGCCTGTATAGCAATTCTATCTACAATCTGGACACAGAAATAACCTAAGTTGTTTCAACCCTCTCTACAAAATGGAAGAAGCAGGGTAGAGATCACCAAGGTTTATAAACAGCATGATCAAAATCACCCCAGTGCTCTAACAAGGCTTCTAGCCCTGACAGCAACTAAACACTTAGTTGCCTACTGTCTTGCACTGCTTCTAATAAGATTATTCTTCACATGCTGCAGCAGAGGAGAAATGATACTAAAGTCAAGAACCAGGAGATGATAATAACTACCATTTATTAAACATGCACTGCAAGCTAGTCCTTGGCTAGACACTGTCCCTATGCTATCTTATTTAATTTTCCCAACAACTCTATGGGATATATATTTTTGCCCCATATGAAGGTGAATGAGGTGAAGAAATTTCATCCCATGGTAGAAAAAGGATTTGGGTCCAGGTCGACCTGCCTTCACAAGCCCTGGTCTCTCAGTGAGGTTTCTGAGTTCAAGTCTCACCTCTGCCTTTTACCAGCAGTGTGATTTTGAAAAAATCCCTTAACAGCTCTCTGACCTAAGCCTCACCATCTACTAACAAGGCAATAATAGTAATATTTTATTATCCAGACTTTCTCAAGATTGTTATAAGAAAAATACATGTAAAGTGACCAGATTAGTCACTTCGAAAATTATTCTGTCTCCTCCATTCCACCACCTCTCATCCTGCATATTCTACAAAAATAAAACCCATACAAACTACAAAACTTAATTTTGCAATTAACACAGACTTTGTTGATTTTCTTATTACAAAATTGTGGATAAATTTGCTAAAGCTGGACTGTGCTCCTTTTCTCAGGCCCACTTTTGCAGATGCTCCGAGCACAGGCTGTTTGTCTATTTCCTAATCTTGCATTTGGAGACAGTGGAACAAACTGTGAAATGTTAGGTCAAAGTAAGAGATCATTGTTGGTGCGGTTGTTAGTATGACTGTGTACCTAGTTGTCTTCCCGTCTAGCTCAAGAGCTCACCACCATTGCATTCTTCGAGCTTCATGCAAAGTCACTGCTTACACATCCCTGCCCAGGGAAGCTTTCCCTGACATGCCAAGACTGAACTAGGTGCCTCTCTAATATGATTCTATAGCAGCCTGTCCTCATCCCATCACAGCCCATTCTAAGACTTTAGTCATATGAGATATAGAGCAAAAGAAAGGAAGACTGTCCCACTGCTAATTCATACCAGAGTTTGACTGAAGAACCGGATCAGGTTCAGTATTCTGGAATTCAGAAGAGGAAAATAAATTTATGGCGAAAGCCTCAGCATACATTCCCCCTGCCTCTATCCCAGTGGCCAGCTAGAACTGCTGTGATAATGACCTTCAGAGGAGTTTGCAGACTTCCCTCCCAGGAGTGCATTCAAAAAAAGAACTCGGTGAACAATGTTTGTTCAACAGCCTGACTGTCCAAAATTCATGTAGAAATCAATGACAAGCAAGCATGCTTTAGCACATCTTAATGGGATGACATCTCACTAAAAAGTCTAAATGAGCAAAGAAACAATTCAATTTCCAGGGTAGAGACTAGGCTGAGACGGAACACAAGCAAGAAATATTCCCGAGGTGCTCTAAGACCTAGGCTGACTAGATGGGAGAGCTATTGTTTTCAAACCATTACAAAAATGGAGAAGAGGAAAAATCCTTAAAGAGACCTCTTCATGACCCCATCTGATGGTGAGTCCCTGCCAGAGGCTGACTGTGAAATTCTAGAGAGGGAAAGAGAAAATGTAGAAGGTCATGTTTATGTAAACTCCTTTCCCTGGGAGCTTTCCTGATACACAGTGGGAAGGAGGGGCAGAGGCACAGGACAGAGAAAAAGAGAGATCAATACACAGGAATGGGGGACAGAAACTTCTGGGGTCTCTATAGACAAGACACATCCGTGAGAATGTGAAAGCTCGAGGGTCTCCAGGTGTGAAGGGGAAGGGAACACAGGGAGGAAGGAAAATTAGATAAGGCATTTTAACGTTTATAAAGTATGAGTTCTGGGAACTCGTTATTTTTTATCAATGCATAATTCTGAGTCAAAGAGTGCAACTATTTTTTTTTTAAAGCACTCCCCTCTGTCCCTTCTTACTCTCACTTCCTAATCTTCAGAATGATCATATTCAACTCTTTAGCTGTTTCTTCTGATATTTACCACCTAATTTCAACATAAGCTATCTGTTTGGCAATCTTCTGACTTTATAGTTATAGACATTATCTTAATTTCCTCCTTCTAAGGAAGACAAGGGTTTTGTTTGCTCAGTGTCCTCTGTGCTGATCATCACTGTGTCCTCAAACTCTGTCAGAGGCACAAAACATTTCCCAACAAGGTCAAACACATCCATACTTTTTATCTACTTTTTTCCTTGGGGACATCACTCATGGAGCCTCAGTCACATGCTCCAGTGTGGATTGGGTCCCCCGTGGCCAGCTGCATGGCAGGGGTAATGGGCCTTCTCTTCTTTTCCCCCTGTCTCTGCTCAGGAACCCTCTGTTTCCTGGATCTCACACTTTATCATTTATTCTCTTATTTGCCCCTATGCACCAGGTGAGGCCATGGGCAATGAATCCATGGACATCTTGCGTGTCTGAAAATGTTGTTATTCCACCCTCACACTTGATTTATAGTTTGGTTGAGAATGTAATTCTAGTTAGAATTTTCCTCAGGATTGTGAAGCATTTCTCTATTATCACTGTTGCTATTGAGAATTCTGATGCCATTATAACTCCAGATCATATGTGACCTGCTTTTTTTTTCTCCCCTCTGGAAGTTTTTTAGAATCCTCTTTTTCGTGCTGATGTTCTGCATATCCTTGATGATAGGCCTTGGTGTGGGTCTTCTTCGGCATTCGGCTGGGCATGAAGGGGGCCCTATTAATCTGGAAACATATAGCCTTCAATGAAGGAAAATGATTTGTTCTAGAGCATATTGAACGGAAAATGTTAAAAATTCTAGATTCCACTTACAATCTTTTAGAACCTAATCTCAGGAGCGAATTCCATGAGCCATATTCTATTTGCTAGAGCCGGGCAGGAAATTCAAGAAGAGGGGATTAAACAAGAACGTGAGTACCAACAGGAGACCTTTGGGAGCCATCTTGCAGGCTGCCTTCCACACCTTGTTTAAAAACAGGCAAGAGTCATAATCTCATTGCATCATCTGCTTCTAATGAAAGTGAAACGGTGTTACCTGGTGACAATACAAGGGGGCCTCAGTTCTGAGGGAGAGGATTTTCCTGAGATTTCCCATAGGCAAGAGGAATTACTTTGAAGAAATTACTTGATTTTCTTTTGCATATATAAAAGTTTACAATTCTTTTTTGGACAGGGAATGAAGAGCCAAAAAATGCATGAGTAAATATGGTGAAAATCTACAACGTTTGTATTGCTGTGGAAGACTTTGTTTCCCCAGACTGGCAACTACAATAATACTATGAGATGACCTTATCCTACTAAGAGTATTAACAAGAAAAATCACTAATAGGAAAATTAAGGTGACGATTAGGGTAATTAATCATTCAATTAATTTGAAAATATTCATTTGTCTTAATAATTAAGCTATATAAGGATAAAAGATTACTTCTCCAAAATTATACAAATCAATGAATCAAAATTTCCCTGCACTTTATTAAAAGAGACATTCATTACAAAAGTGATGACTCAAACTCAAATACAGTACTCTTATTTCTAAAAAAAAAAAAAAAAGCCTAAAACCCAGAGAACCAAAACTGGAGTTTTTGAGGCTGTTGCTCTAACTATCATTTCCAATGAAAAATCAGATAAATTATTATGCGTTGAACACAATCTAGTGGGCTAATTGAGTTTTTCTCACTTCTTGAATTAATTGTTAGAGCTTACAGGACAACTAGCTTTCTTCTCACCGTTGGCTGTATGAGAGACTAATTATTAAGAGTTCCCAAACTCTGAGCAGAATGTATTTTGAGGTTTTGGATTCAAATGTAAAATTGAACAGCTGTTCTTACCTCTAGCCATGTATATGTATGTGTGTGTGTGTGTGTGTGTGTCTTGCGTGTACTTGTGTTATAAGTGTACAGTACTTTATATTAGTCATCTCACACACAAAAAATGTAAATTGGAATTGATTGTTAGGTACAATATATAAGCTATTGTGAGCTCAGTCAAAGGTAAGCAAATGGGACATTTTATTTAAGTGAGTTAGAAATTGGTTGGGCATCGTGTGATACCTTCCCTCTCGGTGTCAATAGCCCAGTTCCTAATATCAAATTCCACTCAAACTCCAGGCTGCAGAAATTGACCAGGCCTGGAAGCAGTTATATAGTACAAGAAATGTTGACCATGCTATTAAATTCAACTTTCCTTATGTTCTGATAGAGTATCTTATTATTCCTTGGTGTATTTTCAAACCAGTGCTAAAATATTATTCCAAAATGCATGTGAATTAAAGATACATGTGGAGTTACTAAAAAGAATAAAATTTGCATGTTTAGAAGGACAGGCATTTTTCAAGCTCCCATTATGTGACTGTCACTGCACTAGGCATAATGAGAGAGAGAGGAGTGATAGACCTTATAATCCAAAATTTCATTGGTGAAACACAGCACATAGAAGAGAATTCAACAGTATAAGCTATTCAGTGTCTATTTCCCACATTCATGTTCTTTTGTACTATGAAAACTTGAAATTACAATTCATGTTCTATTCAGTATATCATCAGTACCTAACACTATAACTGGAACATAATAAATGCTTAAAAGATGGCTAATCGATGATGAATGGATCAATAAGTAAATTAATAAATAAATCTATAAATGAACGAAATACATGATACAGCGTGCTCTGGGAGTTAAATGGAGGAAAGTATTCCTGTAGTCTAGAGAGGTAAGGGAACCTCTGATATATGAAAGAGATGGGGTGCTATAGACAACGTTTGTGTCCCCCAGCATTTGCATGGTGAAACCTAATCCCCAGTGATGATATTTAGAGGGAGGGCCTTTGGGAGATGATTAGGACATGAGGCCAGGGCCATCATGAATGGGGTTAGTGCCCTCATAAAAGAGATGCCAGAGAACTCTCTTCCCTCCTTCCTCCAGATGAAGACACAGGGAAAAGATGGCTGTCTATGAACCAGGAAATGGCCCTTCACCAGACAACAAATCTGCTGGCTCCTTGATCTTGAACTTCTCAGCCTCCAGAACCATGAGAAATAAATAACTGCTGTTTGTCAACCACCAGTCTGTGGCATCTTTGTCATAGCAGCCCGAACAGACTAAGACATGGGATTTACTCAAGTCTTGGAAAATTAGGAATACTGTGGTTGGCTAGAAAGAAGGCAGAAAGGACATTAGCTGAGCTGTTTTCCTGAGAAAATACCCTTCACTGTCTTTTCCAAGTCCTACACTTTTTTCACTATTTCATGATCTTATTGCTACCTTTACAGACAATAATATAATTACTTGAGCTGAGTTGAAATCCTGCTTCCTCATTTTCTAGCTGCATGAGTGTAACCAACTGATTTAATTTCTGTCTCAATTTGTCATCTATATTTTAGGAATACTAATGGATCTTAATGAGTTTTTGTGAGGACTTGGCTTATGAAAGGAATTGGAGCAGTGAGTACTAAATAGGTGTTAGCTATCCTGGCAGAGTCAGCCAGCTCTCCACAAAAGTCTGCTCACCCCTTCCCAAATGGACTATACTATACACTACAGGATACTTTAGTTGTGACTGGAAAGAGGCTGTGCAGTCCAAGCCTTTCTGCACATAGCTGTGACCAAGTGACTAGGTCATAATTTATCTCTGATAAGAATATATACACTAATATGCATTAAATGGATAAGAATCTGCTGTATAAAAAATAAATAAAATTCAAAAAAGAAAGAAAGAAAGAGAAAGAAAGAAAGAACGAATTAGTGAAAACACACCTTCCCATTATAAGTAGAGAAACTTCTGAGTTTTCATTAGGATTACCTTCAACTGAAAACAGCCATTGGAATAAAGCTTAGGTATCTTTTGGCTTTGCTTTATTCCAGAGACAGGACACCAAAGCCCTTGTGTTCATTTGTGTGCTCAGGCAAGTCTTGCAGTCAATACAATTAGACAAATATATTCAATGATCATCATGTTGAGACAGCAGGAACTATACATCTTTTCATGAGAAGGAGGCTTGTTTTGAAAAGATTGCAACTTTATCAAAACTTGGATTTGTCTTAACTGGAACAATTTTGAAGTGTCCTTCAAGAATGCTTATCACATTGCCAAGGGAAAAAAAAAAAGCCTCCCAGGATAAGATCTTAGATAATTCATATGTATTAGTTTGCAGGGGCTGCCATAATAAAGTGCCACAGACTGGGTGGCTTAAGCAATAGAAATTTACTTCTGGTGGCTAGAAGTCCAAGATCAAGGTGTTGTCAGGGCTGGTTTCCTTCCTGAAGCATCTCTCCCTGGCTAGTAGACAGTTATCTTCTTCCTGTGTCTTCACATGACCTCCTCTCTGTACATGTCTGTGTTCTAATAGCCTCTTCTTATACAGACACCAGTCATATTGGATTAGGACCCACCCTAATGTCCTCATTTTAATTTAATTATCTCTTTAAAGACCCTATGTCCAAATACAGCCACATTCTGAGGTACTAGGGGTTAGAACTTCAAAATAAAAATTTGGGGGGCACACAATTCAGCCCATAATACCCCATGACCTAGAAATGGCCAAATTCAAATAACTGAAGTACTACACCTATCAATAATGTTATCTTTTTCAAAATTGTGAGTATCCTTTCTACTATGCATTTTATTCTCCTTCAACACTGACTGGATGGAACTACCACTATCACTGGTGCCAGTATCTAAACTTACTTCCTAGCTAACGCATCTATAAAAAAAAAATTGCCTTTTTAAGCCCTTTTTGGAAACTGTGGATACAGGTGATAACCTCAGAAAGAGTTTGTCAGTTACAACCCTGGCACACAAATTCTTGGTGCTCTCTGCAGATGTTTCACCTGTCACACACGACAATTTTTTCTGCTCTAATGAAGAGGGAAACTGCTCATGTCATGAAGTTTCTTTGCTTTGTCTTGAAATCCCAGACAGCCAAAGGTCCTGGGAGTGTCATCTACTACTCTGAAAATGGGCTCTTTCATCTGAGCTGGGTTTGGTTAGAAGTAGGCTGATTACAAAGACGTCTTCTGCATAGATGTCCCCTGGCTTACAAGAGCATGAGTCTTGAAGGGCTTAATTGAAATTTGGGCAGAAATTTCATGTTTTTATGAGAAAAATAAATCATACCCCCAGAATAGTCAGAAGGGAGGGAGTTCATTTATGCCTTGTCTCAGCTGGCAGCTATCTGGGCACTTAAGAATGAGGTAAATCATTTCACTGGAAGCTCTGCAGTCAACTTTGATGGATGCTGCTTCTGGACAACTGTAGATTCCACTGGCCAACTTGCCACATTGGAAGAAGAGATTAGAATCCACAATTTGTGAAAACTCCCCGATGCTAAAGGAAGTGTTTCAGCAGGCTGAAGTTGAAAATGATAACATCTAGTCAATTGGCCAGAAGTCTGCAGACATTCTCAGAAGTACTATAAAAGTCTGATGAAAATTACTTCCGCTGAGATGGAAAAGGGATTCATAATTCTTTTCCTGCAAACATACCTAGTGTCAATGTGAAACTTCTGGAAAGATACCCTCATTGTCTTGAGGACAAGGGAAATGAAGTCATGAATTCAACTCCAAAAGAAAGATTCTTGGAAATATCTAGCATTTCATAAGACCAACTACCCTCACGTAACAAAGAACATATAAGGGGCTCCCCTGGTGGCACAGTGGTTGAGAATCTGCCTGCCAATGCTGGGGACACGGGTTCGAGCTCTGGTCTGTGAAGATCCCACATGCCGCGGAGCAACTAAGCCCATGAACCACAACTACTGAGCCTGCGCGTCTGGAGCTTGTGCTCCGCAATGAGAGGCCGCGACAGTGGAGGCCCGCACACCGCGATGAAGAGTGGCCCCCGCTCGCTGCAACTAGAGAAAGCCCACGCACAGAAACGAAGACCCAACACAGCCAAAAATAAAAATAAAATTAAAAATAATAATAATAAACAATCATGAAACCTCAGTAGCATACAGCAACAAGTGTTTATTGCACAAATATCCAAGGTTAGCTCAGGGTCAGCTAGGGAGATCTTTAATCTTAGCTGAAGTCACGCACATGTCTGGCACCAGCTGGTGGTTGGATGAACTAAGATGGCCTCAGCTTTACATGTCTCTACTCTGCACATCTCTCTTCTTCTATCAGGCTAGATCAACCATATTCTGGTGGTAAAGACAGAGACACAAGAGGAAGGGCAGACATACTCAAGGTCTCTTTATGCCACCACCCAGAACTGGCATTCTTTCACCCCCACCTCATCCTGGAGGTCACTCAGAATTGAGGGATAGGGAAAATATACTCCAGTGCTTCTGTGAGAGTAACTGCTAAGTCACAAGGCAAAGGGCATGGATAGAGGGAGGGGTAAGATGCTGGGACCATCAAAGCAGTTTCCCACCCTCACCAAGGCTACAGACAGTGGGGGGAAAGGAACTTTCCAAAAGGAATCCAAACTGCCAAAAGGTGGTTTAAGTTAATTCTAAGAAGCCAATTATAACAATAAAGTAAATTTTATACAAAATACTGTATGCATGTGTGTGTTTGGATTTTTTTTATTAAAGGGTGTAAAGCTTTCATCAAAATGTCGTATCAGTTTTAGACTGGGAAGAAGAACACACACAGAATCAGAACACGCCCCGGCAGTTCAGCCTCAATACTTTATCTGTTAAAGCTTTGAGGGAGTTCTGCACCACCTGGGCCTTCAATTCCTTGTCTGTAAATGGAAGGTGTTGCTTAGCTACTTGCTATTTATTGAGTAGGGCCTCGCACTATTCCTCCATTCGTAGGCCACTGTGGACATGTAACTTATATGAGAACTAAACGCAAACTAATATTTAAAAAGTCAGCAGAGCACGATTAAAACGGCAGACATAAAACCAGACAATTTTTTTTAACATCTTTATTGGAGTGTAATTGCTTTACAATGGTGTGTTACTTCCTGCTTTATAACAAAGTGAATCAGTTATACATATACACATATACATATATCTCTTCCCTCTTGCATCTCCCTCCCTCCCACCCTCCCTATCCCACCCCTCTAGTCGGTCACAAAGCACAGAGCTGACCTCCCTGTGCTATGCGGCTGCTTCCCACTAGCTATCTATTTTACATTTGGTAGTGTATATATGTCCATGCCACTCTTTCACTTTGTCCCAGATTACCCTTCCCCCAACCATATCCTCAAGTCCATTCTCTAGTAGGTCTGTGTCTTTATTCCCGTCTTGCCCCTAGGTTCTTCATGACCATTTTGCTTTTGTTTTTTAGATTCCATATATATGTGTTAGCATACTGTAGTTGTTTTTCTCTTTCTGACTTACTTCACTCTGTATGACAGATTCTAGGACCATCCACCTCACTACAAATGACTCAATTTGGTTTCTTTTTATGGCTGAGTAATTCCATTGTATATATGTGCCACATCTTCTTTACCCACTCATCTGTTGATGGACACTTAGGTGGCTTCCATTGCGTGGCTATTGTACATAGAGCTTCAATGAACATTGTGGTACATGACTCTTTCTGAATTATGGTTTTCTCAGGGTATATGCCCAGTAGCGGGATTGCTGGCTCGTATGCTAGTTCTATTTTTAGTTTTTTAAGGAACCTCCATACTGTTCTCCATAGTGGCTGTATCAATTGACATTCCCACCAACAGTGCAAAAGGGTTCCATTTTCTCCACACCCTCTCCAGCATTTACTGTTTGTAGATTTTTTGATGATGGTCATTCTGACTGGTGTGAGAGGATATCTCAATGAAGTTTTGATTTGCATTTCTCTAATGATTAATGATGTTAAGCATTCTTTCATGTGTCTGTTGGCAGACTGTATATCTTCTTTGGAGAAACGTCTACTTAGGTCTTCTGCCCATTTTTGAATTGGGTTGTTTGTTTTTTAGATATTGAGCTGCATGAGTTGCTTCTAAATTTTGGAGATTAATCCTTTGTCACTTGTTTCATTTGCAAATATTTTCTCCCATTCTGAGAGCTGTCTTTTCATCTTCTTTATGGTTTCCTTTGCTGTGCAAAAGATTTAAGTTTCATTAGGTCCCATTTGTTTATTTTTGTTTTTATTTCCATTTCTCTAGGAGATGGGTCACAAAGGATCTTGCTGTGATGTATGTCATAGGGTGTTTTACCTATGTTTTCCCCTAAGAGTTTTATACTGTCTGAACTTACATTTAGGTCTTTAATCCATTTTGAGTTTATTTTTGTGTATGGTGTTAGGGAGTGTTCTAATTTCATTCTTTTACATGTAGCTGTCCAGTTTTCCCAGCACCAATTATTGAAGAGGCTGTCTTTTCACCACTGTATATTCTTGCCTCCTTTATCAAAGATAAGGTGACCATATATGCGTGGGTTTATGTCTGGGCTTTCTATCCTGTTCCATTGATCTATCTTTCTGTTTTGGTGCCAGTACCATACTGTCTTGATTACTGTAGCTTTGTAGTATAGTCTGAAGTCAGGGAGCCTGATTCCTCCAGCTCTGTTTTTCTTTCTCAACATTGCTTTGGCTATTCATGGTCTTTTGTGTTTCCATACAAATTGTGAAATTTTTTGTTCTAGTTCTGTGAAAAATGCCCGTGGTAGTTTGATAGGGATTGCATTGAATCTGTAGATTGCTTTGGGTAGTACACTCACTTTCACAGTGTTGATTCTTCCATTCCAAGAACATGGTATATCTCTCCATCTGTTTATATCACCTTTAATTTCTTTCATCTGTGATCTGCATACAGGTCTTTTGTTTCCGTAGGTAGGTTTATTCCTAGATATTTTATTCTTTTTGTTGCAATGGTAAATGGGAGTGTTTTCTTAATTGCACTTTCAGATTTTTCATCATCAGTGTATAGGAATGCAAGAGATTTCTGTGCATTAATTTTGTATCCTGCAACTTTACCAAATTTATTGATTAGCTCTAGTAGTTTCCTAGTAGCATCTTTAGGATTCTCTACGTATAGTATCGTGTCATCTGCAAACAGTGACAGCTTTATTTCTTCTTTTCTGATTTGGATTCCTTTTATTTCTTTTTCTTCTCTGATTGCTGTGGCTAAAACTTCCAAAACTATGTTGAATAATAGTGGTGAGAGTCGGCAACCTTGTCTTGTTCCTGATCTTAGTGGAAATGGTTTCAGTTTTTCACCATTGAGGAGAATGTTGGCTGTAGGTTTGTCATATAAGGCCTTTATTACATTGAGATAAGTTCCTCTATGCCTACTTTCTGGATGGTTTTTATCATTAATGGGTGTTGAATTTTGTCGAAAGCTTTCTCTGCATCTATTGAGATGATCATATGGTTTTTCTCCTTCAATTTTTTAATATGGTGTATCACATTGATTAAAGAATCCTTGCATTCCTAGGATAAACCCCACTTGATCATGGTGTATGGTTTTTTAATGTGCTATTGAATTCTGTTTGCTAGTATTTTGTTGAAGATTTTTCCATCTATGTTCATCAGTGTTATTGACCTGTAGTTTTCTTTCTTTGTGACATGTTTGTCTGGTTTTGGTATCAGGGTGATAGTGGCCTTGTAGAATGAGTTTGGGAGTGTTCCTCCCTCTGCTATATTTTGGAAGAGTTGGAGAAGAATAGGTGTTAGCTCTTCTCTAAATGTTTGATAGAATTCACCTGTGAAACCACCTGCTCCTGGGCTTTTGTTGTTGCAAGATATTTAATCACTGTTTCAATTTCGTTGCTTGTGATTGGTCTGTTCACATTTTCTATTTCTTCCTGGTTCAGTCTCAGAAGGTTGTGCATTTCTAAGAATTTGTGCATTTCTTCCAGGTTGTCCATTTTACTTGCATATAGTTGCTTGTAGTAATCTCTCACAATCCTTTGTATTTCTGCAGTGTCAGTTGTTACTTTGCCTTTTTCATTTCTAATTCTATTGATTTGAGTCTTCTCCCTTTTTTTCTTGATAAGTCTGGCTAATGGTTTATCAATTTTGTTTATCTTCTCAAAGAACCAGCTTTTAGTTTTATCGATCTTTGCTGTCATTTGCTTCATTTCTTTTTCATTTATTTCTGATCTAATCTTTATGATTTCCTTCCTTCTGCTAACTTTGGGGGGTTTTTGTTCTTCTTTCTCTAATTGCTTTAGGTGTAAGGTTAGGTTGTTTATTTGAGATGATCCTTGTTTCTTAAGGTAGGATTGTATTGCTATAAACTTCCCTCTTAGAACTGCTTTTGCTGCATCCCATAGGTTTTGGGTCATCGTGTTTTCACTGACATTTGTTTCTAAGTAATTTTTGATTTCCTCTTTCATTTTTTCAGTGATCTTTTGGTTATTAAGTAGTGTATTGTTTATCCTCCATGTGTTTGTATTTTTTACAGATTTTTTTCCTGTAATTGATATCTAGTCTCATAGCCTTGCGGTCGGAAAAGATACTTGAAATGATTTCAGTTTTCTTAAATTTACCAAGGCTTGACTTGTGACCCAAGATATGATCTATCCTGGAGAATGTCCCATGAGCACTTGAGAAGAAAGTGTATTTTGTTGTTTTTGTGTGGAATGTCCTATAAATATCAATGAAGTCCATCTTGTTTAATGTATCATTTACAGCTTGTGTTTCCTTATTGATTTTCATTTTGGTTGATCTGTCCATTGGTGAAAGTGGGGTGTTAAAGTCCCCTACTATGATTGTGTTACTGTCGATTTGTCCTTTCATGGATGTTAGTATTTGCCTTATGTATTGTGGTGCTCCTATGTTGGGTGCATAAATATTTACAATTGTCATATCTTCTTCTTGGATTGATCCCTTGATCATTATGTAGTGTCCTTCTTTGTCTCTTGTTATAGTCTTTGTTTTAAAGTCTATTTTGTCTGATATGAGGATTGCTATTCCAGCTTTCTTTTGATTTCCATTTGCATGGAATATCTTTTTCCATCCCCTCACTTTCAGTCTGTATGTGTCTCTAGGTCTGAAGTGGGTCTCTTGTAGACAGCATATATATGGGTCTTGTTTTTGTATCCATTCAGCCAATCTGTGTCTTTTGGTGGGAGCATTTAGTCCATTTACATTTAAGGTAATTATTGATATGTATGTTCCTATTCCCATTTTCTTAATTGTTTTGGGTTTGTTATTGTAGGTCTTTTCCTTGTCTTGTGTTTCCTGCCTAGAGAAGTTCCTTTAGCACTTGTTGTAAAGCTGGTTTGGTGGTGCTGAATTCTCTTAGCTTTTGCTTGTCTGTAAAGGTTTTAATTTCTCCGAGAAATCTGAATGAGATCCCTGCTGGGTAATATTGGCTGTAGGTTTTTCCCCTTCATCACTTAAAATATGTTTTGCTACTCCTTTCTGGCTTGCAGAGTTTCTGCTGAAAGATCAGCTGTTAACCCTATGGAATTCTCTTGTGTGTTGTCATTTTTCCCTTGCCGCTTTTAATATTTTTTCTTTGTATTTAATTTTTGATAGTTTGATTCATATCTGTCTTGGCATGTTTCTCCTTGCATTTATCCTGTATGGAACTCTCTGCACTTCCTGGACTTGATTAACTATTTCCTTTCCCATATTAGGGAAGTTTTCAACTATAATCTCTTCAAAGATTTTCTCAGTCCCTTTCTTTTACTCTTCTCCTCCTGGGACTCCTATAATTTGAATGTTGGTGCATTTAATGTTGTCCCAGAGGTCTCCGAGACTGTCCTCAGTTCTTTTCATTCTTTTTTCTTTATTCTGCTCTGCAGTAGTTATATCCACTATTTTATCTTCCAGGTCACTTATCCGTTCTTCTGCCTCAGTTATTCTGCTGTTGATCCCTTCTGGAGAATTTTTAATTTCATTTATTGTGTTGTTCATCACTGTTTGTTTGCTCTTTAGTTCTTCTAGGTCCTTGTTAAAGGTTTCTTGTATTTTCCCCATTCCATTTCCAAGATTTTGGATCATCTTTACTATCATTAGTCTGAATTCTTTTTCAGGAAGACTGCCTATTTCCACTTCATTTGTTTGGTCTGGTGGGTTTTTACCTTGCTCCTTCATCTGCTGTATGTTTCTCTGTCTTCTCACTTTGCTTAACTTTCTTTGGGGTCTCCTTTTCACAGGCTGCATGTTCATATTTCCCGTTATTTTTGGTGTTTGTCCCCAGTGGCTAAGGTTGGTTCAGTGGGTTGTGTAGGTTTCCTGGTGGAGGGGACTAGTACCTGTGTTCTGGTGGATGAGGCTGGATCTTGTCTTTCTGGTGGGCTGGTCCACGTTTGGTGGTGTGTTTTTGGGTGTCTGTGGCCTTATTATGATTTTAGGCAGCCTCTCTGATAATGGGTAGGGTTGTGTTCCTGTCTTGCTAGTTGTTTGGCATAGGGTGTCCAGCATTGTAGCTTGCTGGTCATTGAGTGAAGCTGCGTCTCGGCGTTGAGATGGAGATGTCTGAGAGATTTTTGCAGTTTGATATTATGTGGAGCTGGGAGGTGTCTTGTGGACCAATGTCCTGAACGTGGCTCTCCCACCTCTGAGGCACATCCCTGACACCTGGCTAGAGCACCAAGAGCCTGTCATCCATACAGCTCAGAATAAAAGGGAGAGAGAGAAAGAAAGAAAAGATAGAAAAGAAAGAAAGTAAGTAAGTAAGGAAGGAAGGAAGAAAGAAAGAAAGATAAAATAAAGTAAAATTTAAAAAAGCTATTAAAATAAAAACTAATTATTAAAAAAAAATTTAAGAAAAAAAAATCGGACAGACAGAACCCTAGGACATATGGTAAAAGCAAAGCTACACAGACAAAATCACACACAGAATACACACACACATACACACTAACAAAAAGAAAAAAGGGAAATATATATATATCGTTGTTCCCAAAGTCCACCTCCTCAATATGGGATGATTCCTTGTCTATTCAGGGATTCCACAGATGCAGGGTACATCAAGTTGATTGCGAAGATTTAATCCGCTGCTTCTGAGGCTGCTGGGAGACATTTCCCTTTCTCTTCTTTGTTCGCACTGCTCCTGGGGTTCAGTTTTGGATTTAGCCCCACCTCTGCGTCTAGGTCGCCTGAGGGCATCTGTTCTTCGCTCAGACAGGAGGCGGTTAATGGAGGAGCTGATTCAGGGGCTGTGGCTCACTCAGGCCGGGGGGTAGGGAGGGGCACGGAGTGCGGGGTGAGCCTGCGGCAGTAGAGGCCGGCGTGACGCTGCACCAGCCTGAGGTGCGCCGTGCGTTCTCCTGGGGAAGTTGTCCCTGGATCCCGGGACCCTGGCAGTGGCGGGCTGCACAGGCTCCCGGGAGGGGAGGTGTGGATGGTGACCTGTGCTTGCTCCCAGGCTTCTTGGTGGCGACAGCAGCAGCCTTAGCATCTCATGCCTGTCTCTGGGGTCCGTGCTTTTAGCCGCAGCTCGCGCCCATCTCTGGAGCTCCTTTAAGCAGCGCTCTTAATCCCCTCACCTCACGCACCAGGAAACAAAGAGGTAAGAAAAAGTCTCTTGCCTCTTCGGCAGGTCCAGACTTTTCCCTGGACTCCCTCCCGGCTAGCCGTGGTGCACTAGCCCCTTCAGGCTGTGTTCACGCTGCCAACTGCGCTCCGACCGAAGCCCGAGCCTCAGGTCCCAGCTCCGCCCGGCCCGGCAGGTGAGCAGACAAGCCTCTCGGGCTGGTGAGTGCCGGTCGGCACCGATCCTCTGTGCGGGAATGTCTCCGCTTTGCCCTCCGCACCCCTGTTGCTGTGCTCTCCTCCGTGGCTCCGAAGCTTCCCCCCTCTGCCACCGGCAGTCTCCGCCTGTGAAGGGGCTTCTAGTGTGTGGAAACCTTTCCTTCTTCACAGCTCCCTCCCACTGGTGTAGGTCCCGTCCCTGTTCTATTGTCTCTGTTTTTTCTTTTTTCTTTTGCCCTACCCAGGTACGTGGGGAGTTTCTTGCCTTTTGGGAGGTCTGAGGTCTTCTGCCAGCGTTCAGTAGGTGTTCTGTAGGAGTTGTTCCACGTGTAGATGTATTTCTGATGTATTTGTGGGGAGGAAGGTGATCTCTGTGTCTTACTCTTCCGCCATCTTGAAGCTCCTCCCCAAAGCCAGACAATTTAACCAGGCAATTAAAACCTGCATTGGCCATTTATTAGCCGTGTGAACTGGTCAGTTTTCTTAACTTCTCTGTGCTAGTTTCCCTATCTATACAATGGAAACAGTAATAGTAGTATCTACCCTTCCAGTTGTTGTGAGGATAAATGAGAGGTGGAAATCAGGGGACCACTGCTGGAACTTTTTGTTCTAGCAACACACCGAGGCTAAAATCCAGAGATAGCTGCCAGCACCCCAACACTAAGATCTTGTCACGCCCCACACCCTGCTTCTTCTCATTACCCCTCCGAACCTAGTGGCTCTATATCAGAACACGGCTGTGGGAAGACCAGTACCGTGGCCATGCTTGATGACAGAAAGTAGTAGGCATAGAAAGATGGCCTCTGCCTCACTCTACCTTCCAAATCTCAGGTGAGTGTGTGATATTAGTGGAAATGAACTATATTCAGAACCACAGCTGCAAAGGAGCCTAGGAAATGCAGGGTTCTTCTTTTACCTTTCCAACCTCTGCAGCAGACCAAGGCACACCACTCCCCACAGGCACCATGCTCATTATATCAGGTAATGTCAAGAGAACTGGAAGGAGATGGAGCCTTATATGGTATCCCTTGGGGCAGAGATGGTGAAAGCCATGAAGGCAAGGGGAGGGTGAAATGTCCTAGAGGAGAGGATGGCTTTCTGTAGATCCCACAGAGCAACAATGACACCACCACCTTGGAAAAAAGAGTCAGATCACACTCTTTTAGGTCCCACTTCATCTCTGAGAGACATTAAGCATATTTAACCTCATTAAAATACTAATACTATCCTCAAAGACGCTGGTGAAAAATTCATGAGATGGCGGATATGAAAGCAATTAGTGCAATAATGGCAGAGTTACTGAATTCCATTGAGGAATCATCTGAATTTCCAAGGTTAGGGAATGTGTCCTGTTCTTTGATATTCCCAAGCATAGTGCCTGACCCCAAATTAGATGTCAATACATATTTACAGACTGTACCAACCAGAAAGTACAATTCTGCTGTGAATGACAGTGTTAGATGGAGGGGATTGAGGAAGGGGAGGAAAGTAAAGGGAAAGAAATTCTTTTACAAAAATCATAACAGAGAGGATATCTATTGTCTCTGTGGAGGACTAGACTTCACCTTAACTAGAGGAAGACTTCTAAGTATTCACTAGTCCTTCTAATGAAGTGCTAGTTCTAAGGAAACAGGACATTATTGGCTTTTCAGATTAAATCACTATTCAAAGCACATAGGCATCTTATACTTTACTTATGCATTCCCTTATTTCATAAGTTTCTGAACCTCATCTTCATAAATGACACCCTTCAGGATTAACAGGACGGGCATAATGTCAAGGGGTTCATTTGCTGCTTTGAAAGCTATTATATTATCTATACCTAAAATGTAGCAAAGAATCCTATGAGAGGCAAGGCGATTTCCCTATTTTCTTTTTTTTCTAGAATCAGACAATGTGCCAAGTACAGGGCAGTAAATGGAGTAAAGCACACATTTCCTGTACCTCTGCACACCACTCAGTCTGCTGGGCACTAGACCTAAGAATCATTAAAGAGAGCCTCCACGTCAGCTGACCTGTGATAGGTCCACACTATCACAGTGACAGCTATCACACATCCCCCTCTGAACCACAATGTTCTCACCTCCAAAAGAGGAAAGTTCCCGAACCATTCCCTAGGACTATTGAGATAACAGTACAAAAGTAAAATGTGAAAAGTGTAAATCACTTACTACATTGGGAGATTATTAATAGTAACTGGCAGAATTTTAAGTTTTGAAATAGTCAGTTGGTATCAGAAGACATAAATATGTTTCAAATACAAATTTCAATATACGAAAATGACTTTCAGCTTGATAAATCTTCAAAAAGTTAACATGGTAAGTATCAATCACATGTCAGAGGATATAAAAGAAAAGCAAATTAGTACAATAAACAGTAAAATCCAGAATTAGAAACATTACTAGAATTTATATTTGAAGTCCAGCAGTCATCCTACTGGACTTCAAGTATAAATTCTAGAAATGTCTTTTAAAATTAGCAGTAGGTACTAAGAGTCTCTTTAAAAGTAAAGGGAATCTTTACAGTAACTTTTATGGACATTTTTACTTTGCTTAAGCTGATAAAGACCGCTATCAGATAGATAAAATATCTCTAGAGAAAGAAAATCAAATTACATGCATTATAAACTTCAGACTTAGAGACTGCAAAATCAAATCTGGCTTGTCTACAAAAATTACAAATCATGGAGCTGAATTTTTGAATTACCAAAGTTTGGACTTTACTGTCTCCTTAGAGTCCTGCTCTAAAAAAAGGATTTTGCAAAATGTAACTTTTCATTCTCTGAATGCCAGACTCCATATTGACTGTATCCCACAAATCTTCCTAGATTATGATGCTTACAGAGGAAATAATATTACATCACTGAGGGTAGGTCTCATGTTAGATGCAAAAGCAATGACTTTAACGTGGAAGAAAAATAAAGAAGTTTGCTTATCACAACTCTAATAAAAAATGGTGATGGAAAAAAAGTAGTTATTTTAGTGAGAACTTCCAACCATGGTCTAGGATATCAGAAAGGAAAGCTGAACTTGAGAATGAGTGCTATTAAAGGGTTACTGCTTCACCTCTCTTTTGTTTTTATTTTGTCTTAATAATTCCACATGATTGCCTATTCTCTGTCCTCTCCCTTGCCCATTGCATCATATGGGGTTTTCTTCCCTCAAGAGTGTCTGCAAAACAGAAAGTAGTCTTCATGGGTCTCCCTTCCTTGCTGTCTCTTTGTTTAAAGAATCTATCACTACAAGGAAAATAAAAATCAACATGGGGATATTACAAAGCTTCAAAATCTAACAAAGTTCTCACTAAGAGCAACCTCTATCCCCTAAGACCCGACTCTGCAATGATTGTACCTGAAACCCCACATAATCCCTTTGTTTCCTTTGATTCCTGAGACAGGAAGTCACCAACTTGATTCCTCTTTCACTTTTTATGAGGAGAGTCACCGATCACATTTGCTTGTCTGCCTTCAGATCTATGCCCCACCTTCTGCCTACTCTACTCTGAATTGCATGCGTGGCAAACCCCCTGCCAACCATGTTTCTGGGTCCCCTTGCCACCCGCCTTCAGGTGGGAAGCAAAGAAGGAGACTGAAGGGCAGGAGGAAGAGAAAGAGAAAGCTAGTGCCTTTCCCCCCATCTCTGCTTCAGGCAGCGTCTCCTGAGAGGATGCATCTCTCTCTGGTACAACCTCTGTGGCTCCAGATCCCACTGAGCAGAACAGTGTGGTCCCTGGGTCCACGGGTGGCCTAGCTCCTCTCTCCATCCCTCCAACCCTCGGGCTGGTAGCAGTTTCCCACAGTGGCAATTTCTGAGGTTCCCTTGCCTCCTGGTTGCACTTCCTGATATTTTCATAAATGCATGTCATAGATTCCTTTTATTAAATTACCTAGCACAGCTTCTGCTGGCAGGCAGAATCCTCTCTTTGATAAAGGAAGATACGCTGGCGATTCTTTCTTCATGAAAGGTCTCAAAAAGGGTCACTGAACTCCATGATAGTAGCATTTTTCATACCTCTGCTTCTGGTGCAAGAGCCATTGCAATCACTGGAAAAACTCTCAGAAAGTCAGTGAAGGTGTTACTTCCAAGAAGATCAGGGGACCCACACGGGAGCTTCAAAATTCCCTCTGGGCAGTGCTGATATCAAAGGGCTGGTACTGGTTAGGCAAACTCTCCAATAGCATCTTATTCTACAATAGGTACACCTTAATTCTCTTAATTTCACACAAAATGATATGCAAAAGTAGTTCCAAGCTTCACCCCATCCCTAGAATGGGGGAGCACTGCCTCTCAATTCTTCCTATGTAGCAATTCTGGAGAAGCCACCACATTTGGATGATGAGCCACGGATCCACATCACTGCTTAGGCAGCTTTAGATTCATCTTTTTCCCAAAATGTTTGTTCTAGAGCTTCCCTACTGAAGTCAACAGCAATCTTATTCTATGTGTTCCTCAGTTCCAAATCCCCAGTGTCATCCATAACACTCTTTTTCTGTCATACGTAAGATCTAACCCACCAGCAAGTCCAATTGATAAGACTTCTCACCACCTCTTCTATCCCAGTATAGTCCAAGCCAGCATCATCTCCTGCCTGGACAACCGCAGTAACTCCAAAGTGATCTTTTTTATTTCTACACTCCTGTAATCTCTTCTCAACGCAGCAGCTAAAGAGACCCTTTGAAAATACCAACTGCATTATATTATTTCCTCTACTTAAAACCCTCAGAGAGCACCCCAGCATACTCAGAGCAAACTCAAAGTCTTTATCAGAAGAACCAACATATCCTACCTAATGTGGCCTCCCTTCTCCTCTCTATTCTTATCCCCTACCACTCTCTCTCTTTCTAATTCCATTACAGCAGCACGGGCATCTTCACCGATCCTCAAATACTCAAGGAAGCTCCTCTCTCTTGTAATCATCACGAGAACACTTCCTAAATCAATAGAAGAACGGAGATATAAAAGAATATGATTATTCATTAGAACACAGAAGTTAGACAAGGAGAAAATTTCCAAATGTCCTTGAGAGCTCTCTCTCCCCAGCCTTGGAAAAGCTCAAACACCTATAGAAAATGGTCACCATTGGGTCACTGTGTTTCAAGGCTTCTGTCCAAGCTTTGTCTCCTGCTCTCTGGTCAGAATCCTAGTGTTCCATCTAGATCTCTCTAAGTTTTACCTTTTACTCAGTTTTTAACCACTCACCCCAGTGACTTGAGTATGACTTTCTGTCTGTCTGTCTCATTCCTGACTTGGCCCCTAGATGAGGTCTTTCATACCTTCCCCCTTTGGCTCCACAATTTGTGTCCTAAGAGCAGATCACACTCCCGCCTCTATGCCCAATTCCAGCCCTGCAAATAACAGATTTTAAATAACCTAGGCCCCCACTTTCTGAACAGAGATAAAGAATGAGGATCATGCCATGAACAGCCAAAATAAAAATAAGAAAGAAAAATATCGGTACAGACCTATTTTGGGAGTCATTGTAGGATGGTAGTTTTAGAATATCTAATGACCTAGCTTGAGTTAAACCCCACGGAAACACAGAATTATATGCCCCTAACCCATGTTTTATGAGCCTTAAAAATCATTCCCGGGAATTCCCTGGCAGTCCAGTGGTTAGGACTCCAAGCTTCCACTGCAAGGGGCAAGGGTTCGATCCATGGTTGGGGAACTAAGATCCCACAAGGCGTGGCCAAACAGAAAAAAAAATCATTCCCTGAAGTCACTGGGGTGGGGTAACATTTGAAGCCTCTAGGTCAAAAGAAAAGAGAAACCTGGAAAACAATAACGACACAGAAGTATCATTACCTGTAAGACACAGGAACTTAACAGAAATGTAGACAACATGAAGGAAAATGAAAAATATGTATCTTTGTGAAATCTGGATTCATAGGAAAGAGGCACGCAAAAGACCAGAAGTTCTTTTCACATCCTCCTGCCTTAGACTATTAGAAAGGAGGCCAAAACATGAATGACCAGGATTCTCACTCTCGCTCTTTCTCCGACAGAAGCTGCAGTAGTCTTTGTTGAATTGGGGAAACAGTATAAAGTATGGGCACTGCCCACCCACCCCCTCAGCTTATTTGAGGAGGAAATATTCCTGAACAAATAAGGCATAAATGATGTGGGACATGTAACCAAATCTCAGAAGAGAAAGCTGAACTGGATTCAGTCACAAAGATGGCACACAGATCCAACTGCATTCCCCACTCCCTCCAAACGCTTCAGATTCAGGTAAGTAAAGTACAGTGCATTGTATCTCAGAGGAGGGGACTGACAGCGTCAGATAAGGAAAACTGTAGTCAAGGAGATCTCACTCCACTATTTATCAGAACAAACAGAAGCCTGGATAGACCCTCCATGTTTAGCATCACTAGGTATAGGAAGAAAGAAAGGAAAGAAGAAAGGAAGGAAAAGGGAGAGAAAAGAAAAGAAGAAATGAAAAGGAGGGAAAAGAAATGATGGAGGGAGAGACTGAGGATGCAAAGATTTAGGAGACCTTTTTATGCTATGGACCCTGTGGAAGACTACAGACCCATTCTTAGAATATTTCTCAATGCATAAAATGGCATACATAAGATTGTAAAAGAACCTAATTATATTGTAAATACAGTTACTCAATATTAAAGCAACAAATTTGTGATACAAAACATATATGCCTCTGTTATTCCATTAAATAACAATATACAGTGGTAGGTATGATAGTTTCAAAGTAGTGAGGAACATGACATTTCAAGACATCAGCAATGACTCTAATGTAATATGAAAGTATCTGTGCTTTCTATTGATGACAAGGGCACAGTACTGCTAATATTACTGAAGGATGTTGCCTAAATTCATAATGAGACCTGTTAAATTGTAGTTAGAGATTAATGACATTTAAGATGCAATTTTTTCCTTTCCAAGTCCAACCTCAGCATTCTATTTAAGAATCCTTTGGGAGTCCGTGGACCCCCATGAAAAGTGTGTATAAACCAAGGAACAAAAGAAAATTTTCTAAGAATACCTCACACTGAAGCTGACTGGATAGGATGCCTGTGGAAACTTTTGATCAAAGAGTTTCCTTTATACTACTCCCCCCCATAAAACAGCGCATCTTCAAAAACTCCCCTCTTCATATAAAGAAGAGAAAAATGGCTTTGCTCCTTGAAGAACTCAGCTCGGTTACTTTGAGGATTTTTACTCCAAGGCTAAGTCATGGATGCCACTACACAACATGTTTCATTGTTGTTTTGAGTGGTCTGGGGTCTGGTCTGGATTTCCTTTGTTTGCTATGATCTATAGAAATGGGAACAGCATACCTACCCCCACAAGGGGGGCTGCTGCCCCTGATACATCTTAAATGAATTCTCAACAAAGGCCAGTTTCCTTCCCTTTGCCTTCCTTGAACGCCAGTGTGGTCTTTGGACCAGCCAAGTTTCTAACAAAATATATGCCCCTAGTCACAGGGGATGAAAATTTGAGAACTGACTGAAGCAGATCCATCTCTCTGACTTAAAAAAAAAAAAACTAAGGCACAAGGTTTTGGAAATCTCAGATAGCATTCCTACATGCTGACATTTTATCTTTTTGGAGAAGGAAATTTTTACAGGGTTCATCTTTTCCTGAATAGAAAAAGTATGTTTGGATTTTTAATATGAGTTACTTACATCCAAAGAGATCTTTAAAAATGCTGACCAGAGATTGTAGGAACACAAATTCTAAGGTTGAACTGGTTCCAGCATTCATTAAAGTAATGGTGAAAGAAGATGGGCTGAAAGGACTACTTTCTTCTGTCTGGAATTGTGTACAAACCTTTTAAAGTCAGGAAACGTGGGGGCAGAAAGCTTGGGGGCTTAAGATAATTCTCAATTTGGCAAGAAAATTTCCTTCAGACAGAAGACAGTACCCCAGAATATATTAATGAATTTATAAAAGTAGTTACATCATTGTGGTTTGGGGAATGATTTTAAAGCTTAGCAAAATGTACAATTAATTTTTGATTTTTTTTGTTTCAGGCTCCTCTTCAAATTCCTACTTTGCTACTTTTTAAAAAAATCTGTATTTCCTCTAGTTGGACGCTTATTGTTCCTCTTTCCAAATATTTGTTCTGTGTTTGTTCAAATTGAAATGAATTCTTCTGAATATTTATCAAGCCCCTATTATGTGTCAGTAACTGCTAGGAACTTGGAATACAAGGTAGAATAGGAAATGGTCTTTCCCACTAATGGATTTAATAAGGCAGATGGCCCACATCAAAATGAACTGCAATAGATCCATGGATGTATGGAAGAGTTACCCACCCTCTCATGTTCATGTCTCCATTATGTGTAATAACCAAGATATAGAAACAACCTAAGTGTGTCAACAGATAAATGGATAAAGAAGATGTTAGACAATATATACATACATACATATAATATATATTTTATTTATATATATATTATATACATACATTATATATATAAATATATATATTAAAAATATGTATGTAGATATATATTAAAAAAATTCAGCCATGAGAAAGAAGGAAATCTTGCCATTTAGGACATGGATGGACCTTGAGGGTATTCTGATAAATGAGATAAACAGAGAAAGACAAGCACTGTATGGTATCACTTAAATGGGACATCGAGAAAAGCCAAACCCATACAACTAGCGAGTAGAATCATAGAGTCATGCTTACCAGGGGCTGGAAGGAGGGGAAATGGGGAGAGGTTGTTTAAAGGCACAAACTTGCAACCACTAAATAAATAAGTCCTGGAGAGCTCACACACGGCATAGTGATTATAGTCAACAATACCGTGTTATAAACGTCAAAGCTGCTAAGAAACTAGATCTTAATAGTTCTCACCACTAAAAAGAGATGATAATTATGCGAGGCGACAGAGGTATTAGCTAATGCTACAGTGAGAATCATACTGCAATATAAAAATGTATCAAATCAACGTGGTGTGCACCTTCAACTTACACAATGTAATCTGTCAATTATATCACAATAATTAAAAGTTACTTACATATTAACAAAAATGTTTAGGTAAAATAAAGATAGATCCATGGCTTGATGACTGGAGAAAGTATGGTATACACGTACAATGGAATATCATTCAGCCTCAGAATGAAGAGGACCCTGTCACTTGTCACAACATGGATGAATCTTGAGGATATTACGCTAAGTGAAATAAGGCAGTCACAAAGTGACAAACACTCAAACACTGCAGGATTCCACTTATATACGTATCCAAAGTAGTTAAACTCGTAGAAACAGAAAATAAAATGGAGGTTGCCAGGGGCAGGGGGAAGGGAAAAGTGGGGAGTAGTTATTTGATGGGTGTGGCATTGCAATCACGCAGGATGAGGCGGGTCTGTGGCGTGACGATGTGCCTGTGGTTGACAATATTGTACTGTACACTTGGAAACAGTTGGGAGGGCGATTTTATGTGATGTGGGGATTTTGCTACAATAAAAGATAAGAAGTAATTACAACAGAACAGGGTAGTGCTGTTAGAGAATACTGAACGTAAAGGCTGGAGCATCAGGCCAATGAAAGGAGCACAAGGCTCTACCTGGGAGGTCAGGGAGGGTTTCATAGAGGAGGTGGTACCTGGGATGAAACGTGAGTGATTGGTAGAAGGTTACCAGGCATGAAGATGGGAGGGGAAAGGGCCCAGGCACAGGCAAAGTCAAAGAGGCATGATGCAGTGAAGGCCTTGGAGACCTAATAAGGAGTTCCAGAGGGCTGGCACAGAGCTGGTGTCAGGTGCTGCTGAAGAGGGGTCTGCTGAGTTGGAGAGGAAGCAGATGAGGGATCAGGTGCACCAAGCCGAGACATTCTCATAACATCACGCACGAGATAGCTCAAACCTTGGGATCTTAGCTTGAGCTGTCAAAACCAAATACACAGACTGGGTGGCCTAAACAACAGACATTTATTTCTTATAGTTTTGGAGACTGGGAAGTCTAAGATCAAGGTGTCAGCAGATTCGGCTCTTGGTGGGGGCCCTCCTCCTGGCTTGCAATTGGCCAGCTTCTCACTGTGTCCCCACATGGCAAAGAGAGACAGAGCTTTACCAGCACTTGCTCTTCTTATAAAGACACTAGTTCCATCACAGGGGCCCCAATATCACAACCTCATCTAAACCAAACTACCTACCAAAGACCCCACCTCCAAATACATCACCTGGAGGGTTAAGGCTTCAACGTATAAGATGGGGCGTGGAGGGGACACAAACATTCAGTCTGTAATACTTGGCTTCATGGACAGCAGGCAGCTGATGCAATAAGTCTATATGAAAGACCGTTAGCCACAAATTTCATAATAGAATCAGAGCATTATTCCCAGATCAGTGCAACAAAGAATGCAGTACTGAAAGGATGCCCTGAGATGCTAGTGTTCCCTGATGGTTAAGAGCTTGTGCTCTAGGTTCTGACTGAGGTGGAGTCAAACCCAGGCTCTCGTGGCTCTCAGCAGCTGTGTGACCTTAATGCTCAAGTTCCTCATCTGTGAGATGAGGATGATGATAATAATACCTACCTACCTACCTCATAAGTAATCTCGGAAGACCTAAATAAGCAACGCTCAGCACAGTGCCTAGCAGAAAATAAACACTCAGTAAACATTATTGTGGTTGTTTTTATTATTATCTGTCCCAGAAATGACAAGTAACTCAAGGAAAAGCAGAATTAAAGATTATGTCACAAGCTGACATTGCAAGTATGATACCTGGTATCAATCATGTTTTGGAAGTTATCAATAAAGTAAACCTAGACATGGCATTTGGACACACACACACCCCAAAACAAACTTCTGAGTAGCAAAATGAAGTAAATCCACCCCAGCGCGAACTGCCTTAATAAAGTACTTATTTGCACAAATGTTCACACATTTATGTTAACATTTTATTGGATATCTTCTTTGGTATTTCTGTTAAGACAAAACAAAAAAAATAAGTGCTATCATTGTTTATATCTTTTGAATATTTAATAGCTTCAGTTCATCCAGTTCACTTTTGAGTTTTAATTGGAACAAGTTTATTTTCCCCTCCTTACATAAAACATGTCCAAGAAATGCATTATCCAAAGTAATTTCATTACTGGAAGAATCTTCATAAAAATGTTTCTGAAGTCCCGTGGTTTTATAGAATCTGCACTTTGTTCAACAGTTTTCAGGACTAAAGCATCTCCAATTTCAGCATCGGAAACACTTTAAAACCCTTTCCCCACCTGTGCTTCTTCTTACAGATGAGTTATGCTTCTCCGTGGGTGAGAGGTCTGTTGAAACTCCCAACCCAATTTTAGATCCAGACAAGTTGAACCCACTGAATGTAAATACACGGAGAAGCTGCTCTCAACAGGGGTTTCTTGAGGAAAGCTGCATCTCTCCCCCACTCCCTACTGTCCACTTTATTCTAGGCTATGAGACACCAGAGGTGAAAGAAGCTTTATCCTCCCCTTGATCAAAGAGTGGAAAAATTAGGGTGCAGCCGGAGGAACTGACTGCCAACGGTATGCAGCCTCTGGAATGGCCAGGACAAGCCCCAGAGCCCTGCTCCCTCTACTTATAACCCTGTATCCCCGACACCTTTTCCCCATCAGTAAAGCAAAAACATCTATTTATATGTCCCTTCACATTGCTACCTTATAGACAAACACTAAAAGGTGGGGATGTTCCTTCCAAGATCAAAAGGACAGCCTCACCCTGAGTTGAGAATAAACTTGGGTGGTAGATGGGGTACCTCCGACCTGCCATGGGTGGCTAGCACTAGGGAACAGGACTCAGGGGTGGTTGACAGCCCAGGCTCCACAACATGTTACCGAACTTCAAGTTCTTAACTTCTCACCTAGTCCTTTCATTCTTAAAAAGAAGAGAGTGATCCCAGTTTTGTGATGGAAATGATGCAGCATTTTAATACAAGGTTGTCTGTAAAAAACTTTTCACACAGGCTGACATGAGTGTTATCAACCATACCCAATGAATGGCTCCTGGTAGCAAGAGTTTTTGTAATAGTTGCTGTAATGGTGGTAGTGGTTATAGCAGTTGTAACAGTAGTAGTAATAGTCATAGTAGTGGAGACAGCAGCAGTAGTTTTAGTGGCAGCAGAATATTAATAGCAGTAATAGTAGCAGAAGCAGTGGCAACAATCATAGCTGGTGTAACAGTATCGTTACTATCAGTGGTGATGGCATTATTAACATAATGATTAAGAACAATGGCTTTGGTACCAGAGTCCCTGGATTTGATACCTACTTCTGGCACTTACTGACGATGACATTTTTGGCAAATTATTTCATTTCCCTAGAGTTTAGTGTCTTCATCTGTAAAATAGTAATAAAAGTGTAGCATTTTTTAAATGGCAACAAATTATTTGACACTCCTCTTATTGACAGGTGGAGTCTATGTTTCCTCCCTGCAAGTCTGGGTGGGCTGATGACTGCTTATACCAATAGAGTTTGGTGGAAGTGACATCATGTATCTTCCCAGACTAGGTCATAAAAGGCTATGCAGTTTCTACCTTCTTCCCTGGATCACTGACTTGCCATGTAAGAAATTCAACCTCCCCTGGACCTCGATGATGGAGAGGCTCTGTACAAACACCCTGAATGACAGTGCTAGCTATGCCAAGCCTTCAAGCCAACCATCTACCCCTGCCAAGAACCCAAATGTGTTGGTCACCTAGTCTATGACAAAGGAGGCAAGAATATATTGTACAATGGAGAAAAAACAGTCTCTTCCGTAAGTTGTGCTGGGAAAACTGGACAGCTACATGTAAACGAATGAAATTAGAACACTCCCTAACACCATACGCAAAAATAAACTCAAAATGGATTAAAAACCTAAATGTAAGGCCAGATACTATAAAACTCTTAGAGGAAAACATAGGCAGAACACTCTATGACATAAATCGCAGCAAGATCTTTTTTGACCCACTTCCTAGAGTAATGAAAGTAAAAACAAATGGGATCTAATGAAACTTAAAACTTTTGCATAGCAAAGGAAACCATAAAAAAAACAAAAAGACAACCCTCAGAATGGGGGGAAATATTTGCAAATGACGCAACCGATAAGGAATTAATCTCCAAAATATACAAACAGCTCATGCAACTCAATATCAAAAAAACCAAATCACCCAATCACATTTCTCCAAAGAAGACATACAGATGGCCAACAAACATGAAAAGATGCTCAACATCACTAATTATTAAAGAAACACAAATCAAAACTACAATGAGGTTATCACCTCACACCAGTCAGAATGGCCATCATCAAAAAATCTACAAACAATAAATGCTGGAGAGGGTGTAGAGAAAAGGGAACCCTCCTACACCGTTGGTGGGAATATAAATTGGTACAGCCACTATGGAGAACAGTATGGAGGTTCCTTAAAAAATTAAAAATAGAGCTACCATACGATCCAGCAATTCCTCTCCTGGGCATGTATCTGGATGAAATCATAATTCGAAAAGATATATACATGCACTCCAATGTTCATTGCAGCACTATTTACAATAGCCAGAACATGGAAGCAACCTAAATGTCCATCAACAGAGGAATGGATAAAGAAGATGTGGTATATATGTACAATGGAATATTACTCAGCCATTAAAAAGAATGAAATAGTGCCATCTGCAGCAATATGGATGGACCTAGAGATTGTCATACTGAAGTCAGAGAAAGAAAAATATCATATGATATTGCTTATATGTGGAATCTAAAAAAAAATTATACAAATGAACTTATTTACAAAACAGAAATCAAGTCACAGATGCAGAAAACAAACTTATGATTACCAGGGGGCAAGGGCGGGGGTATAAATTGGGAGATTGGGATTGACATATACACACTACTATATATAAAACAGATAACTAATAAGGACATACTGGATAGCACAGGAAACTCTACACAGTACTCTGTAATGACCTAGATGGGAAAAGAATCTAAAAAAGAGTGGGTATATGTATATCTGATTCACTTTGCTGTACAGAAGAAACTACACAACACTGTAAATCAACTATACTCCAATAATTTTTTTAAGTCATATGCAAATAGAGTAAAGAAAAAAAAAAGCCAAATGTGTGAGTGAAGGAACCATCTTGGAAGTGGATGATCCCCCAGCGTCAGCTCTTTCAGCCCCCAGATATGAGTCTTCTTAGCTGATGTTCCAGACACTACACATAGGGAAACGTCATGCTCACTATGCCCTGTTTGAATTCCTGACCCCCAGAATCTATGAACATAAGAAAACGGTTATTATTTTACACTACCAAGTTTTGGGAAGGTTTGTTAGGTAGCATTAATGCGAGGAACAAAAAGCACACACTATTATTAGGTGGACTGAATTTGTTAAAATTGGTAAAACACTTAGAATATTGCCTGGAACATTGCAATCATTCAATAATATTAAAATTATAGTGATACTTCTTTTTGCCTTGCCTCTCTTTTTATGCCTTTCTGCCTTGCCCTAGGCCTCATGATTCCTTCCCTCCGACTTAAAATTGCTGCTATCAGGCACTATTTATAATAGCCAAGACATAGAAGCAACCTAAATATCCATCAACAGATGAATGGATAAAGAAGATGTGATATATATCATATAATGGAATACTACTCAGCATAAAAAAGAATGAAATAATGCCATTTGTAGCAACATGAATGGACCTAGAGCTCTATTATCATACTAAGTGAAATCAGGCAGAAAGACAAATATCATATGATATCACTTATATGTGAAATCTAAAAAAATGATACAAATGAACTTATTCGCAAAACAGAAATAGACTGGCAGACATAGAAAACAAACTTATGCTTACCAAAGGGAAAAGAGGGGCAGGATAAATTGGGAATTGGGGATTAACAGATATACACTATATATAAAATAGATAAACAACAAGGACCTACTGTATAGCACAGGGAACTATATTCAATATCTTATAATAACCTATAATGGAAAAGAATCTGAAAAAGAATATATATATACATATATATATAACTGAATCAATTTTCTGTATTCTTGAAACACTGTAAATCTACTATACTTCAATAAAAAAATTAAAAAATAAATAAATAAAATAAAATTGCTGCTATCAGCATCTGTTGGGTTTCTTTTCCCCCAAAATTGGCTGCAGAGTTGGATATAGTACCTCTTTTCTTTGCTGTCACCACAATTTCTTTCTCAAAGCAAGGACATGAGCCTTTTTTTCCTAAGTTTTATTTATTTTTGGCTGCATTGGGTCTTCTTTGCTGGGCGTGGGCTTTCTCTAGTTGTGGCGAGCGGGGGCTACTCTTTTGTTGTGGTGCGCGGGCTTCCCACTGCAGTTGCTTCTCTTGTTGAAGAGCACGGGCTCTAGGCTTGCAGGCTTCATTAGTTGTGGCATGCGGGCTTCATTAGTTGTGGCACGTGAGATGAGTAGTTGTGGCTCACAGGCTCTAGAGCACAGGCTCAGTAGTTGTGGTGCACAGGCTTAGCTGCTCTGCGGCATGTGGGATCTTCCCGGACCAGGGACTGAACCCATGTCCCCCGTGTTGGCAGGTGGATTTGTAACCACTGTGCCACCAGGGAAGCCCCAGAACATGAGTTTTTTTGATTGAAAGTTTCTACTGCTAATCACTAGGAGGAATATACAAAGGAAAACCAAACTAACAGATGTGGGAAAGGTAAAACGTTTTCTAAAGTTCACAAATATTTGGAAGCTACTGTCTCATCTAGAGACTTGGCTCCTTTCTGAGATAATCGTTAGGAGTCTGGTCCACTTTGTGCCATCTTTATTCCTAAAGTAAATTCAGTATGCCCCTCACCCCGAGCTCCTGCTCTCAGGAGAAGGACATGACGGTGACCCATTCCTCCCCGAAGGTCTTCTCACCTGCACTATACCCAAAGGATACTTGGTAGAATTGGAAGAAAAGTAAATAATCAACTTGGCCTCTCTGAGAATTTTCAGAGAAGTGTAATAGTGACTTCAAAGGGCTTCTAAGATTGGAATGGTCACCCTCCAGCACTTCCTCAAACATTGACTCTTTACTTAGCTTAATTTTACTTGCTGTTTCTTTTTTAAACAGTGTCATTCCTCCTGAGACTTCCATCTTCTCCCTTCTTTATTTCCTTAACATGAGTTCAGCCCAGTCTATCCTCTCTAGGGCTGAGTCATTTCATCTCATTTCCTCCATCAAAATCGAGCTCAAGGGTTTCCCTGGTGGCACAGTGGTTGAGAGTCCGCCTGCCGATGCAGGGGACGCGGGTTCGTGCCCCAGTCTGGGAGGATTCCACATGCCACGGAGCGGCTGGGCCCGTGAGCCATGGCCGCTGAGCCTGCGCGTCCAGAGCCTGTGCTCCACAACAGGAGAGGCCGCAATAGTGAGAGGCCCGCGTACCGCAAAAAAAAAAAAAAAATTGAGTTCAAAACAGAAGCACAGTCAAAGGCCCAGGTGTCCCTTTTTCAGCCAGGGGGGCTTATCCAGACAGGATGGAGCAGGTGGAAGCTGCTGAAAGCCAGATGGCCTCCAGTCACATGAAAGCATTTCTGAGAAAGAGAAGAGCCCAACCCAGTCAAGGAAAAGAAAACACCAACCCCTGGACGGGGAGAGCGTGACCTCCGGCCAGTTGCCGGGAGGCATTGTGGCTCAGCTTTGTCAAGTGCTATCGATACATGAAGCTAAGGAAATGAAGTGCATTACGGCTGCATTTGACAACACGGGCGATTCCATCCTCGAAACTCCATTTCTTGGCCTTCCCTGCCTTCTCTCCCTGTTCTCCCCCTGCCTCACACCCTTTCTTCTCTTCCTTACAGGTGGTCCTTCTTCTGCCCACCCTCCAAAGGTTGAGGCTTCAGAGTTTTCTTCTCATCCCGCCCTTCTTAACACACACCTCTTCTAGTTGACACTGTTTATTTCATTGTTTTAAATTCCTATTAGAGAAGACACCCCGATCTCAATCTTTAGCTGAAAACGTCATTATAACTTCAGACCAGCAGATGCAGCTGTACCAGGTCCACATCTGGGGTAGATGGTCTATTGTCAGGTAATATACCAAGCTACCTCTATCCCTGTAGTTACCCAATGGCATGAAAACCCACAGAAAATGATCTTTAAATAATCAATTGCATATTAAATAAACTGTATAAGACATATTTGTCTCTATATATCATAGACAGTGCATACTTATAAAACATACTGTTAAGAACACAAGCTCTAGAGCCAGACTCCTGGTCTCTGACCAGCTCTCTGACTAACCTGGAGATTGCAAGCAAATCTATGAAACCCACATCTCAGTTTTCTCATAAAATGGGGTTGGTAATCATAGTTTTCTCATAGAATTTTTGTGACTACTGAATGAGTGAACATATACAAAGTTCTAGAAGAGTCTCCAGCATCTAGTAAGCATTTACTGCACTGTTACTACTATCCTTACTTATTATTTTTAAATAAGTAAATTATTCCCATTAATATTTTACAATAATAACTGTTACTTTTTTTTTCTCTCTTTCTCTCCTTCCCCAACTATTATAAATATCTTTTGGAAGAAGACCGTCTTTGATCCATCTTTTCATTCTTCACTGTAAATATTCAGTAGTATTTGATGAACACATGAGTGGATGAATGTGTAAAGAACAAACTAAACATTGGGAGGTTGACGTGGATAACCGTGAAGAAGGAGAAGAGACGACAAAATTTGGATTAAGAAAAATGAGTTTTATAGGCCAAGAAATTCTGACAGGAAGATGATATAGATGAAAAATTACTAGAAGGGAATCATGCTTCAGAATTACTGTGGCCTGTGTGTCTGACCAGAAATTCCCTTTGGCATTTTCACCTCTAAAGAAAGTTCATCCCACCCTGAAGAACCTGTTTCAAACTCAGGCTGAACTTTTGAGTCTGGGCTGTTGTTGAAGAGCTGAGGCCTGTCTCTTCCCACCAAGTGGAGAGAGCATGGCCTTCTTCCCCCAGCTGTCCTCTTGGCCTCATAAGAACTCCTTAGCATCCTACTTGGCAGAGAAACCCTCGGGGACCCTTGCTTGAGGCTAGAAGGAGCAACTCAAGAGATGAAACTTCTGATACACACTCCCCTTCACCCCCTAAAGTGGACAGCAAGGAATGATCCTGAGGGTGCACGAGATAATGCCTGTGAACACAGTCTGGGAGTTTTGTGAAGAAGCACTCTCTTTCTGTGAAACCGTGGTTTGGTTTCTTGTTCAATATTTTTCTCTTCCAAATTCTTTTCTGCCGGTTTAGGATTAAAATTAGTACGGACTAATGACAAAGAACATATAACAACCCTTCCACAGGGGAATACACAAGCAGCTAAAAAATAATGAAATTCAAAAGCTAACGCCTAAAAATGACTTACTTATAATGTCTCTTCAAGTACAAAGAAAGCCTCCATTTTATCTTCTGTACCTTAGAGCCACAGCATTCTGTTTTTTCCTAAATTTGAAACCTGAGCCTGTCACTGTCCTGTTTAAAACACCTCACGGGTTGTCTTCTGGACTTTATCCTGACAGTAGGATGCAATCTGGTGCCACCTACTTCCCTGTCAGTACTCCTGCCTTCAACTCTGCACTCCATGCTTATCCAACTGCTTGTAATGCCCCCAAAGGACATCCTCCAGGTTTGCTAGATATAAGCAATAAAAAATACAGGATGCCCAGTTAAATCTGAATTTCAGATAAACACGTAATACCTTTTTAGTATAAGCATGCTCCATGTAATATTTAAGACACACTTATACTTAAAAAATTATCCACTGTTTACACAGAGTTCAAATTTAACTGGTCATCCTCTATTTTATCTGGCAGCCTTATCCCCCTTCTACCCCACCAGCCCATCCTTCAGGACACAGCTGAAGTGAACACATCTTCCTTCCTTTCCAGTCCACCCAATTTTAGGTGTGGCTTCTCCAATAGGCTTAGATGTCCCTCACTTTTATAGAGCTTACTATAGTAGTTACAGTTATCTGTTTATTTCTAAAGCTCAACTACTAGATCCCACAAGGTTAGGGCTTATGTCTCATTCATTACTGTATCCCCAAAGCTTAAAAATGTGCCCACAGTATAACAGTTATTAAATATTACTTATTAAATAAATGAATAGAAAGTCACTGTTTACAAAGCACTTTCACAATTCAGCAAATTATCTATTTCTCTACTATGCAAATGGAAATTTCCTTTCCATCCCAGAGTACTCCAAGGGGATCTTTTTAAGTATCAGTCAGAGCACTTTATGCTCCTGATCAACATATTCCAATGGCAGGCCACCACAGTTAGAACAAACACCCAAGTCCTCTCCATGGCTTACAAGTCCTTGTGGGATCTAACACCCGGCTATAACCTCAGTCTCATTTTAGAGCGTTCTCCTTGCTCATTGTTAACTGAGCACTGGCATCCTTGCTGCTCACGACAGCTCCAATCAAAGCTCTGCCTCAGGGCCTTATCACTTACCCTTCTCTCTCCCTGGAATCCTTTTCTCAGCTATATGCAAGGTTTTCTGCATCACTTCCTTCAGGCTGGAAGAGTCTCCTCCTGAGAAAAGCCTTTCCTGGTCACTTGTCACTCTCTAGGCCTTTGCTTACATTTCTTCAAAGTACTCATCACTATTTGACATTTTATTGTATATTTATGGTTCATTTACCCTCTGTTTTTCCCCATGTGATTGATGTAAGTTTTTTGAGGGCGGGGACTTTGCCTTCCCTTTTGTATTTTAAGCATCTAGAACAAAGCCTGGAATGTGTAGATGCTTTATAATAAGTACCCGGGAAAACAAGGAAGTAAAGAAGGGAGGAGGAAGCCTACTCTGGAGCCTGAAATTCTTCTTCACTGAGCAGTTTTCTTCCCCTGTAAGATGAGGGCTTAAAAGGATATATTGCTTTAAATTTACTCTAAGGTGCACGTGTGAAATTAGAACCTTTCGAGAAAGTAAGATATTTCAGAGATGGTGGAGGAGTTGCTTGTTACCTAAGGATTGGATTAAGGGATGATACACAAGGAACAAAGGCCACAAATGGAAGAGACTGTTGAAGGAGTAGGTGACTGAATAGGAAATAAACCATTGTTCCTATAAAGGTTAGCTCAACCTTGTTTTTCACCCCCAACCAACACCAAAGTCATTGTGACAGACACTTTTAATTGCCCACCCAACATCCATTCCCATTTTCTCCCTTGCTAATAAAACCCATTTTTATTTAGAACAACGTTTCCAGCCTTAGTCTATGAATCATTACTTGATCTAGCCTCAAAATTGGTAAACTTTTCCATCAAGGACCAGGTGATAAATATAATCAGGATATGTGAGACATATGGTTGCCGTCACAACGACTCAATTCTGTTGCTGTAGTGTGAATGCAGCCATAGAAAACAGGTAAATGCATGGGTGTGGCTGTGTTCCAATAAAACTTTATTTACAAAAATAGGCAGTGGGCAGATTTGGCTCATGAAGCATAGCTGGCCAATCCCTGATCTAAGCAATCCTGTTCCCCACATTCCCAGCGCCCCATACAACTAGAAACAGTCATGTGACTCTACCAACAATGAGCTGAGCAGATCCAATGGCTGGAGGTGGGAGAGAGGCATGGGATGGTTTCAGGAAAAGCTTTTGCTTTCCTAACAAAAGGGGACGGATGACAGCTTTCTTCTTTTTCTTCTTTCCTGGATTACCAGTAATACGGCTACACCTGTGGCAGCCCTTGTGCGACCATAATGGAAAGGAATAAGAGAATATCTTATAAATATGTAAGAGGATCGTTGATTCTTAGCCCTGACACCACTGAATCCTTAATCCAACATCAGAAACTACCTACCTCCAGGGTTCTTAAAATATGAGACAAGTAAACTGTTAGTTATTAAACCACCCTCGTTTGGTTTTCTATTACTTTCAGACAGATGCATTCCTAATCGATACAAAATACACATGCACGCACATACACAATCACACACAGACACACACTGGCACACAAGACAGGTACTGAGGTATATTTACCAAAGTGTAAACAGTAATCATCTCTTTCTCAAGTGTGTGGTGGTCTCTTCTTTATACTTTACACTTTTCTGTTCTGCCTTACTATTATTATAACCAAAAATAACTATAATTCTTTTTTTGCTTTAGGAAGAGAGAGAGCAAGTTTTAATTGTTTGGGCTCTGTCTGCTGATATGTTCACAAGAGCAACTGACTTATTCCCTAAAAATCTCATGCCTGTGTAGGAAGAAAGAAACCCAGGCATCTGGCTCTGAAGGAAGATGAGGAAACTGGCAAATGGCCAGTCATTTGGACACTGAATTGACACAGTGATAACAGTTCTGTTAGGAAGCTCCTCACTCAGACCTCTTATGAGGAAGAGTCAGAACGCCCTCCTACTTTGTTCATCTCTATCCCTATTACTTTGCCAGAAGACATTTGGAGCTTGTTTTGAGTGCTGAGTTTTGCATATTAACATCTGTTATGGGTTGAATTGTGCATTCCCCCCCAAAAAAATATATGTTAAACTACAAATCACCAGTACCTTCCTACGTGATCTTATTTGGAAATACACTGCGATTATTTAAGATGAGGTCATACTGGAGTTGGATGGCCCCCAAGCCATCAATCGATAAATCATGTCAGTACAAGAAAATACGTGGGGCTTCCCTGGTGGTGCAGAATCCACCTGCCAATGCAGGAGACACGGGTTCGAGCCCTGGTCCGGGAAGATCCCACATGCCGTGGAGCAACTGAGCCCACGCGCCACAACTACTGAGCCTGCGCTCTAGAGCCCGTGCTCCACAACAAGAGAAGCCCCTGCTCTCTGCAACTAGAGAAAGCCCGCTCGCAACAACAAAGACCCAGCGCAGCCAAAAATAAATAAAGTTTTTTTTAAAAAAAGAGAAAAGAATCAAAATAAAATTAAATTAAAAATTTAATTAAAAAAAGAAAACATGAAGATACAAAGACACCCAGGGAGAACGCCATTAACAATGAAGGCAGAGATTGGAGGGATGCAGCTGCAAGCCAGGGAATGCCAAAGGCTGCCCACAAACCACCAGAAGCTGGGAAGAGGCAAGGAAGAAGTTCCCTATAGGTTTCAGAGGGAGCATGAACCTGCTGCCACCTTGATTTCAGAGTGCTAGTCTCCAGAACCGTGAGACAATACATTTCTGTTGTTCAAAGCCACCCAGTTTGTGGAGCTTGGCTATGACTGCCCTAGGAAACTAAGGGAGCATCTTTCTTTTTGTTCTTTTCCTCAAGGATAAAAAACAAGAGTTAAGCAACTTTTCAAAACACTTAAATAACCAGAAATTATTTCATTTTCCAAGCAACCTTGTGAAATAGATTAAACAGTATGTATTTTCTTAAAAATGAAAAGACTGAGGTACACAATCACCCCTGACACCCTCAGCTCTCTCTCTCATTACCTTCTTTGTGTTTCTACATCGAAGCACTGCTGGAATGCATCTTTTTTTATCTGTTTACCAAATTCTGTATCATGTAGTTTCTATGAGGAAGAGCTTATGCGTCTGTTTATTGCTGATCTTTAGTTCCCTACAGAAGGGTCTAGCACATGGCTCTCAACACACATTTATTAAATGAACGACTGGAATGATTTGTTGAACAAAGAAGGGAGGAAAGTAAGCTTGTATCTATTAAACACTTGCTCTGTATCAAGCACTTTCTTTTTGTACTTCTTAGATTTTATCCTCCTACTCTTCAAGAAAGGAATTGTTACCCATAATTTACACATGAAGAATCAGCACTCAAGAGCATGGGTTGGCAATAATTAACAAGTCAATCCCTATGGAGAGATGGTGAACTCTCAAAAACTGCTCATGCATGCAAAATGCATAACTTCCATGAAGGGGACTTCGGGAAAATCTACCAAAATTATACTTTTCTGTTCTGCCTTATGATTGTTATAATAAAAAATAACTATGAATTTTTTTCATTAAAAAAGGGTGTAGCTTTTTTCTGCTCGTGGACGCCGCCGAGTAAGCATCGTTGACGTCTCCCCCCACCCTCCACTGCCGTTATGTCTAAGTCAGAGTCACCCAAAGAGCCCGAACAGCTGCGGAAGCTCTTCATCGGAGGTTTGAGCTTTGAAACAACCGATGAGAGTCTGAGGAGCCATTTTGAGCAGTGGGGAACGCTCACAGATTGTGTGGTAATGAGGGATCCAAACACCAAACGCTCCAGAGGCTTCAGGTTTGTCACATATGCCACTGTGGAGGAGGTGGATGCGGCCATGAATGCAAGGCCACACAAGGTGGATGGAAGAGTTGTGGAACCAAAGAGGGCCGTCTCAAGAGAAGATTCTCAAAGACCTGGTGCCCACTTAACTGTGAAAAAGATTTTTGTTGGTGGCATTAAAGAAGACACTGAAGAACATCATCTAAGAGATTATTTTGAACAGTATGGGAAAATTGAAGTGATTGAAATCATGACTGACCGAGGCAGTGGCAAAAAGAGAGGCTTTGCTTTTGTAACCTTTGATGATCATGACTCTGTAGACAAGATTGTCATTCAGAAATACCACACTGTGAATGGCCACAACTGTGAAGCAAGGAAAGCCCTATCTAAGCAAGAGATGGCTAGTGCTTCATCCAGCCAAAGAGGTCGAAGTGGTTCTGGAAACTTTGGTGGTGGTCGTGGAGGTGGTTTTGGTGGGAATGACAACTTTGGTCGTGGAGGAAACTTCAGTGGTCGAGGTGGCTTTGGTGGCAGCCGCGGTGGTGGTGGATATGGTGGCAGTGGGGATGGCTATAATGGATTCGGTAATGATGGAAGCAATTTTGGAGGTGGTGGAAGCTACAACGATTTTGGCAGTTACAACAATCAGTCTTCAAATTTTGGACCCATGAAAGGAGGAAACTTTGGAGGCAGAAGTTCTGGCCCCTATGGTGGTGGAGGCCAATACTTTGCCAAACCCCGAAACCAAGGTGGCTATGGTGGTTCCAGCAGCAGCAGTAGCTATGGCAGTGGCAGAAGGTTTTGATTACTGCCAGGAAACAAAGCTTAGCAGGAGAGGAGAGCCAGAGAAGTGACAGGGAAGCTACAGGCTACAACAGATTTGTGAACTCGGCCAAGCACAGTGGTGGCAGGGCCCAGCTGCTACAAAGAAGACATGTTTTAGACAATACTCATGTGTATGGGCAAAAAAACTCGAGGACTGTATTTGTGACTAATTGTATAACAGGTTATTTTAGTTTCTGTTCTGTGGAAAGTGTAAAGCATTCCAACAAAGGGTTTTAATGTAGATTTTTTTTTTTTTTGCACCCATGCTGTTGATTGCTAAATGTAATAGTCTGATCGTGACGCTGAATAAATGTGTCTTTTTTTTAAATGTGCTGTGTAAAGTTAGTCTACTCTGAAGCCATTTTGGTAAACCACCCCAACAGTGTGAAGTTAGTATTCCTTCAGGGTGATGCCAGGTTCCATTCAAAATTTATTTACAACCTGCTTTGGTGGAGAAGCTACTGTCTTCTGAAACCTTGGTGTAGTTGAACTGACAGTTACTGCGTTGTGACCTTGGAGTTCACCGTGAAAAAGGGTCACCCAAGCCAAGTCATGGAGTTTTTTGATTATTAATATATGATTGTTGGCACATCCTATGCAATATATCTAAATTGGATTATGGTACCAGATATAGATGGGAATGAAGTTTGTGTATCATCCATTATCATGTGTAATAAATAAACAATTTAATACCCTCTTAAAAAAAAAAAAAAAGGGTGTATTTACCCTTTGGCCCAGCAACCCCATTTCTATAAATATATCCTAAGTGTACACAGCAAACAAGCAAAAAAGAAGGCACAGGACTCATCACAGCATTATTTATAATAACAAAAGATTGGAAACAAATCAAGCATCCAACAAAAGGGGACAGGCTGAATAAATCTATTATGAATAAGTTATGAAATATCACATAGCTATAAAAAGGAATGAGAAAGACCTCTATATACTGCTGTGAAGTGATCTCCAGGATAGGTTAAGTTAAAAAAGCAAGGTAAACGGTGTTCTAAAGAAGACATTTTTATTTAGGTTAGGAAAACTATGATTATATGTGCATATACACATATATATATTTAATTGTATTTTTCTGAATTAAAAGTTGATGGACCTAAAACTAAGAACTAATAAGAAGTCTCCCTACAGAGAAAAGACAATGAAGTCAGGGAAGGAAGGAGACAAGAAGCTAGAACTCCCAAATGCCCCTGGTTTTATTTTATTTTTTCACTTTAAAATTACACAAATATTTACATATTTAAAAACATTTTTAAAAAGACCAAAAAACCCCATAACCCCCCAAAAATTATTAAAAAAAAGAATAGGAAATTGGTGGCATAACCACTTAGTGAAGACCACTTCAATCCTTTAAATACAGTTATCTTCACTGTACTTCCCTAAAGGGATAAACTAACAACCATCACCACCACCAAAACAAACTGCAGAGAAATCTTAAACCAGATTCAGCAATCTTGTTAGCAGTTATAATATTTGCGTTGTTAGATAACAGAACAAAAAATAAATTATATTAATGATGTCAGAAACCAAAATTTTTAACAAAGGGATTAAAGTATAAAAATCAAAGTATAAACCATGTATTGTAACCTTTGATTTGGAAACTTATTATTTTCTTTCTAAAAAACAACTTGTCCTATCTCTGTCTTCCCAGATGGCTTGAAGCAAGGACAAAAGTACCCCTAAGCGCCCAGACTGTAGCCTCTAAACGCCCAAAAAGAAACAAAGGATTCTTGGGGAAACGGACAAAGCAATGTCTGGGGCATAAAATGTATAAGATAAACAAGATAAAGGAGAATTCGTAGTGCCAGAAAGAATGCTATCATAAATGATGAGGCCTTGACAAAAAGACACAGGACCCAACTTGAAGGGATTTCCATTGGCCAAAAATGGGACCATTGAAGCACCAAAAGGAAATTAATGACAGCAATGTGGCTGAAACACACAAATATATAATACTCCAGAAATTCATAATAATACAGAAAACAAAACAACGTACTGTTTGCCTGAAATCATAGCAAAACCACCATCAGTATTCCGAAAACGAATAAAGAGAAAATGTAAGGCATTTATCTGCTTTTCATATGCAAAACTTTTTTCAGGGAAACTGAATTATTTACAAACAAAAGTTCTTCTTTAGAGAATTCCAGCTAATAAATGCAGAAGGTATGACAGAATTAGAGGAAAATTCACCATTTGGTAACCATTAATGACAAGAGCCCTAAACAACACTCGTCAACAGCGGCCGAAAACGAGGAGGCGAAAGATTCACCGAAAACTTGAGCGCGACCCGGCTCACAACACCTGCATCCACTTGTATAATTATCTACGCTGTTGTACCAAATACCACACATTTAGCAGCTTAAAACAACACAAATGTATTATTATCTCACCGTTCTGTCGCTGAAGAATGCGGGTCATCTCGGCTGGTCTCTGCTGCAAGTTGTAGGCCAGAACCAGGGTGTCAGCCGTCCTGGGTAGTAGTCGGGAGGCTCTGGAAAGAATCCGCTTGCAAGTTCACTCACGTTGTTGGCGGAATAAAGCTCCTTGGAGTGGAAGGGCTGAGGTCGGGTTTCCTGGCTGGCTGTCAGCTGGATACCACCCTTAGCTCCTAGAGGCCCCACTCAGGGCCCCCAGTCTCACAGCCGCCAACAGCTCATCCCACTTTTGTCAGACTCGCACCTCTCTGACTCCTCTCCCACCGCACTCTCTTCCGCGTCTTCTGATTTCAGCTGGGAAAGGTTCTCGGCCTTAAAGGGGTCACGTGACTCGATTGACTACACCTGGGCAACCCTGGCTCCTCTCCTCTGCCTGAAGGTCTGCAGCCTTAATTACATGTACAAAGTCCCTTTTGCCCCATAGGTAACAAATTTCCAGGTTCCAGGATTAGGGTTTGGATATCTTTGGAGAGACGGGGCACTATTTGGGCTACCACACAGCTGATCAGTTTTAACCTCACTAACGTGGCCTGAGGGTTGAACTTCACTAAAGCAGCCATCGTTTATCCCAGGACGCTGTGAAAAGATTTCAATCTAAAATGGAAGCGGCGCAGAAGAAATGGAGAATCTCACGCGTGCGCACTCAGGAAAACGAAAGAAGGGCTGAGAGACTGATTTCCCGTAAATGCCTGATTTACAGAAAACCTAAACTTAGGCCTTAGTCAATGAACGTGTGCCAAGAATCTCTCCCCATCCTCACGCCAGTGAACTTGCTGCTTGGACTCTGGCTGGACTTTACCATTTTTGCACTCCTTGCCCATAAAAACAGCCCGCCCCAAATCCTAGATGGACTCACCTGTATTGTGACACAGTTCACGTGTCCTGAATTGCAATCCCTCTCTTATTCCTGAATAAACTCAATTTCTGGTAATTTAAACTTGCCTCAGTTCACCTCTTTATTTAAATTGACGATGCAGTGATACAGGTAGTACATGGTGCCACCCATGAATTATTCTGGCCCTCTCCCTGCCAAAAATATATATAATCAAGCCTCTAGATCTAGCTAACAGTTTTGTAGTAAATTAGGAGGATAAAGAAATATTTTTCAAATGCCACACGGTGCAATCACCAAATCTAGTATACAAGAAATTCTAAGAGGGCAAATAACTCAGGATTATCAACCAAAAATGGCAGAGAAAAATAAAAGGATGGCCCAAATCTGGAACACTGACAACGCCAAATACCAGTGAGGATGTAGAGCAACAGGAATTCTCATTTATTGCTAGTGGGTAACCAAAGTGGTACGGCCACTTTGGAAGACAGTTTGGTGGTTTCTTACAAAACTAGACACATTCTTACCATATGGTCAACAATCACACTCCTTAGTATTTACCCAAAGGAGCTGAAAATATATACCCACACAAAAAGCCACACATGGATATTTCTAGCAGTTTTACTCATAACTGCCAAAACTTGGAAGCAGCCAAGATATCCTTCAGTAGGTGAATGGATAAATAAGCTGTGGTACATCCAGACAATGAAATATTAGTCAGCACTGAGAAGGTAGAAGCTATCAAGGCATGAAAAGACATGGAAGAACATTAAATGCATATCACTAAGTGATAGGAGCCAATCTGAAAAGGCTGCATACTGTAGATTCCAACTACATGACATTCTGGAAAAAGCAAACTATGGAGATAGTAAAATCTCCACAACAGTAAAACCACAATCAGTGGTTGTGAAAGGCTGGAGAAGGGTGGGAGGGGTGATGAACAGGAAAAGCACAGAGGATGTTTAGGGCAGTGAAAATGTTCTGTGGGATACCATAATGATAAATGCATGTTATTATACATTTGTCCAAACCCATAGAATGGGTACAACACCAAGAGTGAACCCTAAGGTAAACTATGGACTTTGGGTGATTATGATGTGTCAGTGTAGGTTCATTGGTTGTAACAAATGTCCCACTCTGGTGAGGATTGTTGATAATAGAGAAGGCTACGCATGTGAAGGCGCAGGGGGTCTACAAGAAATCTCTATCTTCCTCACACAAATTGCAATGGGGTGGACCTTCTCTGGATCTTAATTTGATCAAACCAACTGTAAAAGTATTTTTTTTTTAAAGTTTGGGAAAAACTTGAACACATATTGATTTTAGATGGTAATAAATAATTATTAATTTTGTTAGGCTAATATTGTGAGGGTTTTATGTATGATATTGTGGAGGTTTTTTTAAGTTCTTGTTTGTTGGAGATGTATACTAAACTACTGAGGGGTAAAATGATGTGATGTCTAGGGTTTGTTTTAATAGTCCAGAAAGAGGAAAAAAAGAGAGGTGGGATGACATAGGCAAAACAAGATTAGTAAAATCTTAATAATTGTTAAATCTGAGTGGCGTATCTACAGTTCATTGTACTATTCACTATACCATGTGCATGTTTGAAAACTTTTAGTATAATGTCCACTATATTTGATCACCTCCCAAAGTCACACATATGACTAGAGTTCCACAACACACACAAAAATAAACCCACATCAAATCCTTTGGCCCTACCCACATAAAATATCTCAAATAAAACCGTTTCTCACCACAACTGTGCACATCCTAAATTACTGTAGCAGTCATCTGCCAATCTCCCTGTTTCCACCTTTACTCTTCGCTGTCTGTGGTCCATATAACAGCTGGAGTGATCGTTCTAAAACATAAATCACATCATGTCATTCCTCTGTTCAAGCCCCCCCAATAGCTTTCCATTACACAGCAATAAAAGATAAAATTTTACCAAGGACTGTAAGATCCCAGTTTGCTCTCCAATTTATTTCTTATCTATCATTCCTGCTTTCCTAGCTTAATCCTCTCTAACCACTCTGACTTCTTTGTTGGTTCTTCAAGTAAGTCAAGTATACTCCTGCCTCAGGGCCTTTGCACATACTGGTCTTGCTTCTGGAAACATCCTTCTCCCAAAATCTCAAGTCTTGTTCTCTCACTTTCTTCAAGATTTATTTCAATTACTAACCCCTCAGAGACTCTTCATTGATCACCCTCTAAAAGAGTGCTCAACACCCCTCTTAATCCCCTTACCCTACTTGGTTTTTCATCATATGATCACCATTTATGTGATATTATCTTTATTATGTGTCTCCCTCACATGATAGGTATGAGCTTCTTGAAGGCAAGAACAATATTTGATTTAAAACTATCCCTGGCACTCATGATGGAGCCTGATACTCAAATATTTATTCTTTGAATGAATATTGACTGAATGAGGGTTAGAATGTAGGTCTCCTTAATCCCAGTACTTGGTCATTTTTTTTCTTCAATTGCTCACTTTCCATTAGCTAACATTAAAAGAACCTAGAAAATTCTAGGTGTTTAAAAAACAATGGCTACAGTGTAAAGATACATACAATGTCTTAAGCGAACTTAATATATTTTCAGAAGTATAGAAACAGGGAAAATAATTCATCACTTTGGGAAATTCTCTGAAGATGACTTTCTCATAGATGGGTTTTAGAATTCTTAGAAGAGGGAGCTACAGCTACAGAAATTCAAGATTTCCTTCTTGATTGTGAGGCCAAGTAATCCAAGTTTCACTTAGATTAGCTGGAGTATTATAGTAGACGCAACGTTAAGTTTTAATCACGTGAGGAAGGAAGCACTGCTTTCTCCCCTTGGTTTACGAACTTAGGCAAAATTCCAACTTACCTTCAAGTGCACGAGGCACCCATAGCTCAATTTTCACCCACGTGTCCCTGAGCTTTGTATTCTTACTTTGTATTTTCCTTTTGTATAAACCCTCTGTTTATTTTTATCCACAGGCTTGTTCTCCTACTTTTACCTTTTAGCAGAGACATTTTAAGGTAAAGCTGAGATTAAGCTGTATGCTGGCGGCAAATCGGGCAGACATGAGTTATAAATAAGTGTATCCCAGGTTTTTTTGTTGCTCCCATTTTTACGTCTCTTCAGGCTAAAGAATGTGAGCATATGTATTGCAATGGTGATACACATACTTTCATTAATTTAGTGTGCTTCATGACTTGCTGTCACTGAATGGCAAGGAAGCACCTAAAACTAAGTCATCTGTCAAAGCAAAGAGGTTGCGAGAGAAACAGCAGGTTTTCAGAGGTTCTAGTTTGCAGTCATGTTTCCACAGGCCTGTGAAGTTTACAAAGGACTTTCCTTCCAACCTATTATTTCATTTGTCCCTCACAACAACCTTACAAGGAAAATTACTGCTCTCATGCTACAGATGCAGAGACTGGAATTTAGAGAGAAATGATTTATTTAAAGTTGGAGGAGATCTTTGAGAGGACATGACCACCAGTTGACCTATGAGCACGACACGGGCAATTGGAGGCTCTCACCCCTCCCCCACCCTTGGTGATTACATTCTGCCCACCCTTCCCACGGCGGGAGCTGCTTTCAAGCACGCAGCGTTGAGAGAGTATGTGTTGTTGAGACCATCTGGATGCTGTATGTGACTGGACCAAGTTCAGGCCTCTATATAAACTGTAAGATTCTGGCAGGTAGGTACGGAGACGTACACATCTTGGGGCGGCCCAAGACAAACCTTGTACGTAAGTCCCCCTGCTTATTAAAACTGTCACCTGCCAATTTAGAGTGGCTGTCTCTTTCTTTGGTCTCTCCTTGCCTACCATGCATGGGGCCCAATTTCAAATTTTACCTGGGGAACTTCTGAGGTTGCAAACCAGCACTTAAGCTTAGACAGGTTTTAAGTGACCCAATATTAAGGAAAAAGGTCTTCTGCTCAGCATGTCTCCTTTCATGTCTCGTTCCAGATAGTTTCAATGGGATTTAACCTACCCTCCATTCTACCCAATCCCAAGGGTTATAGGAACATGACCTTGTCCAGGTTAATGAGAGGCCTTCATTCTCCTGTCCAGAGTGATTAGTCTGGGGACTCAAACTTGGTAGATCTTATGGAAATAGGTCCTCTTTCTCTGTGATCACAAGCTTTAGGGAAAATTAAGCCACCAAAGCTATTTCTGGCAAATTTCCTGGGTCAATTTTGGACAATATCTTCAATATGAGAAAAAGGATGACCAACAGAAGCAGAGTTAGAGAGAGAGAGAGGGATTGAAGTCAATAAATTTCACTTATTTGCTAAAGCTACCTTGAGCTGGATTTCTGGCCAAGGGGTCTGGCCAGTGTACTTAGACGAGACTCAAATCCAGTCGCTCCAAGAGCCAATTCTCTCTTTTCACTGCACCCAAGTGAACTGAGGTCATTAGGATCATGAGTCCAAGTCACAAGCTTTTGTCACTCAAAGGTTTTACCTCTCATCCCTTGATATCACAAACAACTGTTTTGAAGGCCTGTTCCTTTACTTACCAGCTCTACAATCTGGGGCAAATGACTCAACCCAAGACTCAAAAGTATCATCACTATAATGGGAATAACAACAGGATCTATGCCCAAAAGTTGCTATTGCCTATCAAACACTTAACTGGCATATAGTAAACACCCAGGAAATTGTAGCTTCTGTTATTATTATTCACTACTGAATAAGAGAACTTAATGAGATAAGGCAGAAAAACGTGAACCTTTCAGAGACTCATCTACCAATGTACAGAATAATTCAGTAGGCACAGCACTGACCTTTAGCAGTGTATGTTGCATGGATTCCCAGGAAATGGGATGGGAGAGGGGGAGAAGGACAGAAATTCTGGGTTTTATTGGAAAGACCATTCATTCATGCTTCTGATACTAAAATCATTTATTCTGCTGAAGAGAAATGATTTAATAAGGAATAAAGGAAAGAAAATTAATATTTACTGAGTGTCTGCCAGGTGTCAAGCTCATCCTAGGCACTAATAAACAACATATCATTTAATTCCCACAAACACCCTCTAAGGATATAGGCATTGTTACACCCATTTGATGGATCAGAAAACTAGAGTTCTGAATATAATGCACAAAAACACAGTACTAGTAAGTAGAGCTAAATTTAAAAGTAGTCATATCAGTCTTCAGATCCATGGTCTCCCCCACACTGCGCCATCTCTCACAATGGACCAGTATAGGAACTCCCATGTGTTTGGAAAACACCTCAGTTCCCCCATAAATGTAGAGAGATAAGCATTCCTCCCATGTCATAAATTACTACAGGTAAGCCTAGTGTCTCACCTCCAAGAGAAGGGGACACAACACCTTAAATCACTAAACCAAGAGAAACTTTATGCCAATTGCGTCTGTCATTCCAGACACCCCATCACTCCCCTACAACTCTTTCCTGATTCTGAACCCTCATTGAACTGCACCTCATTGTCTGCTAGAGCCAGAATAGTTACCATCAAAATGCATGAAATGTGTTTTCGTTAATTAGCTGTGTAATTAAGAATTTTCTCCACCTCTTCATCTATAAAATAGCAATAGTACTTGCAAACACACATTAATTGAGGTAATGTTTGTAAAAAAGTCATACAATAAAACAACCATACAACAAAATGAAAAATAATTGCATATGTGTTTACCTGGTTTGCTCCATTGTGTTAACCACATCTTTCTCTTCATCATTCTAGTATAAATTCCTAGGGAGCAAACTGTATATCTCCTTTATCAATTCCAATGCCTGGACCCATGCTGTAAGCACAGTTGAGATCTATTGATTTATGAATCTTTCACTAAACCCTAGACCACTTCTTTCTGGTTCCTTGGTCTCCAACACCAGCCTCTTAAGATTGGGGTAGCATTTATAAGTGAGGCTTCGTAACAACCTAAAAATAACTTCACAGCATCCACACAGAGAGACTCGTTAGCAATTACCACGTGTTCTGCCACCCTTCCGCTGTGCAGAAATGACCATATCAAAAAGCTGTTAGTGAAAGGCTGTAGATGGGATAAAATGCATAGTATTTTTAGCACACATCCTGTGCTAACTGCAAAGTATATTTGGATGCTCGTGTAATCTGTGGCTGTCTTAGTAGGGACTGTAGCATCCAGTAGCCTTTACTCCTATTATTCTTACTGTGGTTCCACTCCAAACAGTCAGCTTCTTTCCCATGCAAGATGGTCTTGGCTTTAGCTTTTCTGCAACACTGTAAATAGAAACTGCTACTTTCTGGGAATTCCCTGAGGGTCCAGTGGTTAGGACTCCAAGCTTCCACTGCAGGGGGCCAGGGTTTGATCCCTGGTGGGAGCTAATATCCCACAAGCTGTGTGTGCAGCCAAAAAAAACCCCAATACTTTCCTTGTTTATTAAATTTTCCAGGGCATTGTTTTCTGAGATAGGTTCCAAAAACTAAAAATCAAAGCAAACCCAAAAACCTGTTAGGTGATTAAAGAAATTTTGGAAATGTTGCTCATTTAAGAACCCTCTTAGGGAGTCATGATGTTCATTTGCATATTTAACATTTATAATAGACCTGCTCTGCATATTTAAAATTCATAATAGACCTGCTCTAAAGGAATCTTTTAATTTAACATATAACTCTTCCCTTTGTGGTCCTTGCTTAGATAATATTAGATAACAGTAAAGAGTTACTGTTCAACTTGTTAGGCATAACAATGTCTTGGTGGGTCCTGGGATGGGCCACCCTAACCCCACTTCAGAAATTAAAGATTATTCCCTGTGCTGCTGGGAGTACGGCCAGCTAACAGCACCTGCTATTTGCCCTTTCCAGAAATTGCCTACAAATTGCCCTCAGCTGAAGGGAGACACTTACTCCAAGGTTATACCTACTTCCAGGGAACATCCCGGCCAACATGGGAGTATTATGGGAGTAGAGAGGCCCAGCCTTCCCCCCAGACTCTGGCCAACTAAGAAGTGCTCAGCGTTGTAGCATTGCATGGGGTCCAGCTGGGTCCTTCATAGAACCTGCCTAATCCTGCATCCTTTCCTTCCCTCCTACAAATGCTACTCCTGCAACCTCCCAACAAACTTTCTCTCGGCTTCTCATCTCAGAGTTTGCTTTCTAGAGAACCCAACCTCCATCAATTCATGGGGTAAATTTTCTATCTATTGCAGATATGCCCTGAAGATTTAAGGATGAGAGGGCACAATGTCTCACAATTGCAAAGAAAAAAGGGGGGGAGGGGAAATAGATGAAAAAGGTTGGCAAAATGTTAATAATTATTGAGACTAAGCAATGAGCACATGGGGGTTCATTGGAACTTTACTCTTTTGTGTGTATTTGAAATTCTCCAATATGAAGTGTTTTGAAAATATTATTTCCCAAGCTTACAGAGACTCCTCTTTTCAAGTAATACTATTATCATCTTGGGACAAAGTTGATGCTCCTTTTTTCTTAACTAGGGCCTCAATAAACCAGGAAAGTTTCCCCAGTCGCTTCCTGTGGTGCAGAATAATTTCCGTCACTCCAGGCCTGAGTTTTTCAGATGAGCCTCACTGATGCTCATGAAAGTGTCACAGATGCTAATGAAGGGCTAGTCCTCTTTCACTCCACAGACAACCAGCTGAGGTAGCTGCAGAGGCTTGGGAATCAACGGCTGCCTGACGGTAAACCCACCCTTCAAGGTAACCTAAATGTGCAGAGCCTGCTGGACTGTGACAATTCCCCATGATGGACGAGGGGGAGTAGAAGGCTGTAGAAAGCCTTGGGCGAAGAGGCCAAGACAGCAGAGCCAATTAACCATCTGAGCTGCCACTCGGACAGTTGGAAACCAAGAGCTGTAAATACTTCTCATTTGGAACATCAGCCTTCCTTGAAATCCTGGGAGATGACCGAGGGGCAGCTCTGGGGAGCTTTGTAAATAAGGAGGGGAAAGGTTCTCTTCCTCTCAGACCTGAAAGGCCCAGGATGGATCTGTGAGCAACTCACGAACAAAAGAATAATACTATCAATAACGGAAGGCAAACAACTCTGCTAGTTGGGGCTTTTTCCCCTTAATTAAGACTCCCTTTCTTAGAGTAGCCTGAAGTATTCAGCTTATGTTCATCAAGCCATCTGCTCTACCTTGGGTGCCCCCCCGCCCTCCCCTGCCCCCCACCCCCACAGTGTCCTCCTGGAGGCATCTTTGAAGCTTCAAGACTTGGGGATACCTGCTCTGAACTGAATTTGCATCTCTAACTGAATCTATTTTAAGGTTTCTTTTGTGAACCTAATGGCTCTCCGTAGGCACTTCCCCACTGTCAGGGACTGACTGGTCTCCTCTGAGGACTGGGGAGGGCCCATCTCTCCCCCAGGGCTTCTGTTTGACATAGGCAGACAGTCTCTACGAAGGAAACCATCCGGCACAGCAGCATTTGATAACTTTCCCCTTCATCTTTCAGGGTTAGGAGGAAACAGGTGTCTCCAGGACATTCTTTTCTCCTCATTTTCAGACAGGTCTCTCACTCAAGTATACCTCTTGGCCAAGAGCTGTGTAGGCTCTACCTTGTCCAATTTGCTTTCGTGGTTTATCAGTCCCTCTGTGATCTGGCCTCTTCCTACTTCTCAAACCTTCACTCTCCTCCCCTTTCATACTCCGGCCATACTGGTTTTCTTTCAGGTCCTAAACATGCCAGGCCCACTGCCTTCCTTCCGTGCACCGGGCACTGTTCCATTCTCCCACAATGCTCTTCTCCCGGCCACAGTGATGTGGCTGGCTCTCTCTTGTCATCCACCTCTCAGCCTGAATGTCACCTCCTCAGAGAATCCTCCCCTTACTCAGACTGAAGTGGTCACCTCATCACTTTCTGTCACATCACCCCATTTTACTTGTCTGCACAGCACTGGTATTTTTAGCTGTTTATTTTCCGTCTCCCTCAGCCCCAAACAGGAGCGTAGCTCCCCGGGATGAGGGACTTTATCCTGCTTGCTCACTGCTCGCACACAGTGCCTGGAACTGTGCCCAGCGGATGCTTAATAAATATTTATTGGATTAATTATTAAGTAATCCTTTTTTCTTATTGAATCCTCTGGATAACCGTAAAGTTACACATATTATTATTTCCCTTTCACAAAGAAGTAAATTAGAAATTAAATAACATGTCCAAGATCACTTGAATCTAGTAAGTAACAGGTTCAGGACCCCAATCAATGGCAAACTCTACCCCCTCCAGCACTGAGGTCTGTGAGACCTCAGGTGAGATGTGAGAATGGGTCCATGTGTGTCTGTACCAGCCGTGAATGAGATTTTGCTCTGTACCTGGAATGTGTAACCTAGGTCTCAGAGATCATTTCATTTTGTGCCATCATTGTACCAGAGAACAAGCCAATCCACAGAGACAGGGACCGGCCAAAGGCAAACCCACAGTGGTCAAAAGTGAACATCAAACTGTGTTTTCTGGACTCCCCATTCCATGTCACCAGCCAGAGTAGATGACCACACAGGTCGTGCCCTACCCAGAGGTGCTAAAAGGACAGTTGGCCGAAGGCTGGACTCCAGCCATACTCAGCTCTCCAGGCTGTGCACCCAGCTGCACCTGCCCGCGTCTGCCCAGAGGGGGCGCTGTTTCCCATTCCCCACCTTATTAAACTGCGCGCCAGCTGTAAATTTACTTGCTTCCTTGGAGAACTCTGATGTAGAAATGAACTGTCCCCAGGCTCTTGGACACCAGAAGTATTCAGAAGAGTATCTGAAGGCTCCGAAAAGCTATTCATCTCAGAGGGACAAGTTGTGAGCCCTCAAGGGGTTGATGACTCATCACTTCTCTTCCTAATTATTAGGTGGACCTATATGGGAAATACTGGAATGAAGCACCAATCTGGGAGTTCACGAGGATGGATCACTGTTATACAGAGGGTGCTTAGGTTTATGCTGCTTTCTCTGTCCAGCATTTGTCTCCCTTTCTCCCTCTCTCTCTCCTTCTTACTTAGAACATTCTTCTCCAAAATTAAAATCGCACTTGGGAATCCTCAATATCTGATGAATAAGAAAATAATAAAAAGGGAACCCTCTTGCACTGTTGGTGGGAATGTAAATTGATACAGCCACTATGGAGAACAGTATGGAGGTTCCTTAAAAAACTAAAAATAGAACTACCATATGACCCAGCAATCCCACTACTGGGCATATACCCTGAGAAAACCATAATTCAAAAAGATTAATGTACCACAATGTTCATTGCAGCTCTATTTACAACAGCCAGGACATGGAAGCAACCTATGTGTCCATCAACAGATGAATGGATAAAGAAGATGTGGCACATATATACAATGGAGTATTACTCAGCCATAAAAAGAAACGAAATTGAGTTATTTGTAGTGAGGTGGATGGACCTAGAGTCTGTCATACAGAGGGAAGTAAGTCAGAAAGAGAAAAACAAATACCGTATGCTAACACATATATATGGTATCTAAAGAAAAAAAAAGGTCATGAAGAACCTAGGGGAAAGACGGAAATAAAGACGCAGACCTACTAGAGAATGGACTTGAGGACACGGGGAGGGGGGAGGGTACGCTGGGACAAAGTGAGAGAGTGGCATGGACTTATATACACTATCAAATGTCAAATAGATAGCTAGTGGGAAGCAGCTGCATGGCACAGGGAGATCAGCTCAGTGCTTTGTGACCACCTAGAGGGGTGGGATAGGGAGGGTGGGAGGCAAGGAGACGCAAGAGGGAAGAGATATGGGGATATATGTATATGTATAGCTGATGCACTTTGTTATAAAGCAGAAACTAAAACACCATTGTAAAGCAATTATACTCCAATAAAGATGTTAAAAAATAATAAATAAATAAATACACCATAAAAATAAAAAAGAAAGAAAATAATGGGCATAGGCCAGGAATATTCCTAAGGATGGTAAAAACAAGTCTAGAGGGAAATGTACCAACATGCTTACAATGTTTGTCTTTGGAGGGCGGTGCCAGGAGTGATTGTTTTTCTCTTGGCATATTTCTATAGTGACTTCTTATAGGAAGCATGTATTACTTTAATTATGGGCTGTATCTGAAAAGAAAGTAAAACAGGAAGGAAAGCTGTAGGTAACAGCTCTGGGCCAGGCTTTGGAACCACATGCAGAGTTGGCTTCTGCAAGCTGAGCAGGAAGAGGTATTACCATTTAAAGCTTTTGCCATTCAAAGCAGGAATGAGACCGTGGGTCCCTCCCTTGTGACAGCAGGAAGACAGCGGGACCTGGAGCTAGGAGGAAAAAGAAACCTAGCCCCAAAAGCGGGAATTCTTTTTATAAGCACCTTTGACTTGGATTGCGGGCACATTGCTCTGTTTCAAAGGAAGTGTCGCTGGGCTCAGCCTCAATGCCTCCGGCAGGTGGCTAGAACCAGCAGGCCTCTCACAGGCCACTGGGTTCTATTTGTTTCCTCTGCGCTGACTTTGCCTGTCTCCTATAAAATAGCAGGGGGAGGAGCCCCAGCGATAAACCCGAAGAAAATAGTGTGTCAAAATGAAATAAGAAAACCTAGAAAAACCCAGGCAAGAGAGGAGAGAAAATATTCTCTTGTACTTAGAGAAGTGGAAAAGGCAATCGTTGAAAGAAAGGCAAAGCAACCCTTTTGCTTTCCTATTTGTACTGTCAACAAAAATAATCAATAAGCAATCTGTAATAAGAACAGAAAAGAGCTTTACTGAGCCCAACTGAGGACTATAGCCCAGAAGCCAGCTTCCTAGATTACTCTGAGAAATTGCTCCAGAGAAGCATGGCTTTCAGCACAGTTTTATATCTTGTCAGAACAAAGACTATTAAACAAGGCAGGGATACATTTCTTCAAGAACAAAACCAGACCAGCACAGACACAGCGAGTCAGCATGGCCTTCGCACCTGGGAAAGGAGTCTTATCATCAAAGGAGTACCAACATGGGTGTCCCAGGAAGGGAAGCATTTAATCTTTATTTTCAACATGGACATTCTTTACTTCTGGTCAATGTGCCCGTTTCTTTAATGATTAGAGCAGATGTACAATGTATGCTTGATAGGCCACAAATAGGCTGTTTTAGTTAACATAAAATTCAAGTTAACTCATGTATAAGCCAGAAGGACTTCCCCAGACCTCAATAATATGTGAAAATGTCTTTTATCAGTAGACATTCTCTTCCCCTACCCCCTACTCCCACCACCCTCCAAGACAATCTACAAACAAAGCTGCTTTCACTGAGCTATGTCAGAGACCAGCTCCAACTTCCACTGAGCCCCCAGAGCAATCTCCCCAAAGAAGATAAGGTCTGACAGTATGTGGTGAGAAAGCCGCTAAACCAAGAAAGGCAAGAAACCGAGGACCAAAGCACCCAAGATTCAGCGTTAGACTACTACACGTGTTCTGCAACGATGTTGGTATATTGCTCTGAAGAAACAGCGTACCAAGAAAAATAAGAAAGAGGGATGGGGGAAAGAGAATGTCAGCCCATGCCCCCTGCAATCCACTCTCAGGCCTCAGGACTTTCCTGGGGCCTCTAGCAACAGAGAGAGCATGTAGCTTCCTCCACTGTTGGTAGGAATGTAAGATGGTGCAGCCACCATGGAGAACAGTATGGAGGTTCCTTATAAAACTAAAACTAGAGCTCCATATGATCCTTCAATCCCTCTCTTGGGCATATATCTGGAGAAAAACATAATTCAGAAAGATACGTGCACCCCCAATGTTCATTGAAGCACTATTTACAATAACCAAGACATGGAAGCAACCTAAATGTCCATCAACAGATGAATGGATAAAGAAGATGTGGTACATGTATGCAATGGAATATTACTCAGCCATAAAAATGAATGAAATAATACCATTTGCAGCAACATGGATGGACATAGAGATTATCGTACTAAGTGAAATAAGTCAGACTAAGAAAGACAAATATCATATGATATCACTTAAATGTGGAATCTAAAAAAATGATACAAATGAACTTATTTACAAAACAGAAACAGACTCACAGACATAGAAAACAACCTTATGGTTACCAAAGGGGAAAAGTTGTGGGGGGGAGGGATAAATTAGGAGTGTGGGATTAACATACACACACTACTATATATAAAATAGATAATCAAAAAGAACCTACTGTATAGCACAGGGAACTCTACTCAATATCCTGTAATAACCTACAGGGGAAAAAATGCGAAAAATTTATATGTAAATTATATCTGAAAAAGGATATATGTAAATTATAACAATCACTTTGCTGTATACTTGAAACTAACACAACATTGTAAATCAACTATACTCCAATTTAAAAATGTTTTAAAAAAAGAAAACTTATACATTTGTTTATGAAGGCATGCTAAGGGTATTCAGGAGAAGCAAGTCCACAGCCAGATTTTGCAATAAAGACACAACCCCAAAGCAGGGAGTGAGAAGTCAAGGGGAAAAATAAAAATGGGAAAATTCAGTACTTTTCCTTGGAACGGGATGCAGTTACACAGGGCTACCTCTACTCATGTGGGGAAGCTGTGATGTGTGGTTGGCTTTACTGGGGTTAAGAATCCCACCCAAATTCTCGTCTGCTCTGTGCGTCTCTTTTACAAGCTCATCTGGGGGGATTTGGACGATATGCTATATTATTTATGCAGTCATATTTGTTAAGTTGTCACGTCTGCAAGGGGATTGACAAGAATGGTATACATATGTTAGTGCCCTGAATGGAACATCAAGGTTTCAGGTTAGAAAGAAGTTAGTCAGCACTGTAAAGCAACTTTACTCCAATAAAAATTAAAAAAAAAAAAAAAATCTTGGTCCAGGGACTGATTCAGAATTGGTTACTTTGGTGGGGTGGTCAAGGAAGCTTTACAGACCTCAGCAAGAGGATGCTGCAAGAGGGGAGGACAGCCGGGTCCAAAGAGAAGGTAAGGGGTTCCAAGACTTTCTGACTCATTTCCTTTGACAAATTGTACGTGCGCCCTTGGGACGTTGGGCCAGGCACTGGGAATGCAACGGGGATCAAAATACATGTGTGCTCACCACCTTGCTCCCCATGGAACTTGTTTACTAATCAGGAAGACAAACATTAATTTATATAAATCATATATAGGTCAAAATTAAAACTACAGTAAGTGATACGAAACACTGGGGATTTAGAAGGCTAATACATTAGAGCCATGTCCTCACTATCTGAATCTGAATTGTTGAAAGATACAGAGGGTTCAGGCAGATGGAGACTGATAAAAAGCTGGCCTGGAGTATGGGGTTAGGTGTGTAACAACAATGGGCTGTCTTGCTACAGCTGCCCTGAGGTTTGAGATGCAGAAAAGACACCCTTACCCAGCATCACTTCACTGAACAGATGTGGGAAGGAAACAGGGCCCCAGAAGACCTGCACCAGCGATGATCAGACACCGAGCAGACAAGTCACCCCACTCCCTGAGGCCAGGCTCGCTTCTGGGAAATTCCTCCTCTTGGATCACAGGGAGGGTAATAGTATTCCTCTCCTACATTCCCTGGGCTTTTGTTTTCTTTTTTTTAATAAATTTATTATTATTTTTTTTGGCTGTGTTGGGTGTTCGTTTCTGTGCGAGGGCTTTCTCCAGTTGCGGCAAGCGGGGGCCACTCTTCATCGCGGTGCGCGGGCCTCTCACTAACGCGGCCTCTCTTGTTGCGGAGCATAGGCTCCAGACGCGCAGGCTCAGTAGCTGTGGCTCACGGGCCTAGTTGCTCCGCGGCATGTGGGATCTTCCCAGACCAGGGCTCGAACTTGAACCCGTGTCCCCTGCATTGGCAGGCAGATTCCTAACCACTGTGCCACCAGGGAAGCCCCGGGTTTTTGTTTTCTTAACCTATTGGGTCTAGCCATTAAGTCAATGGTCAGCCAGGGTCATGGGGCTCAGAAGGACTGAGAACTCTGAGCCGTCCAGCTCTGACATTCGTTAGCCCAGAATTCAGCACCAACCTCTGCTTCTCTGGGTATCTTCCTGGGCATCTCTAGGGCACTTCAGACTCTGCCCCCAGAAGGACCTGCAGTGGATCTTAAGAATGTACTAACAAAACTAACTCATAGACCATTCTGTACCCCTTTTGTGTTCTATTTTCCATCTGAAATTGTACCAGCAATAACCAGACATATCAGCCCTTGTGGGTGAAGCCGTGGTTAGGGTGTTAGAAGCACAAAGCCCCAGCCACAGCTTATGCAGTCAGCGCAGATAGAGCCAAATCCAGACCTTGTGTTATGGACGGACCCCTAAGAGCTTGTGAATAAGCCTGGGCTGACCACAAGCCCAAGAAAAATGGTTTGCTCCCTCGTCCCTCAATGAGCTTCTACATAACGGCCTCTCCTAGGCCACATTCGGACGATTTAACCTGGAAGCCTTCACCCTGGACCTCCCTACAGCATACCTGGTGCTTGGTTGTATTTTGAACTTCTGACTTACAGACTTGGCAGAAAAACCATGTAAATGCTAAAAATAACTGTTCTGTCCATAAGACTCTTCAAAGTATAAACTGGAAAGGCTCTCTTTTTCTTATAATCGATGTTTTTAAGAGCTCCGTCTGCTCTTGAGGCTGCAACATATAATAGTGCTAAACCCAGCACCCCTCAACTGTGTACTGTGTGAATCAGCACACAGTGTAGTTGTGTGAACTGCACTTAGTGTAGTGGTGTGAACTGCACATAATGTGAACTATACACAGTATAGTAGTGTAAATTCTAAGACAGTATGCACTAATACACAGAGTAGTAGCGTGCATGGTAAGCCATGTGCACAGCAGTGACATCACATGAGCTACACACACACCATGTAGTAGAAGGAACTGTCACACATGTAGTAATATGAAATACCACACACAGTGTAGCAGGGTAAACTATGACACAAGGTCTTACTGTGCAGGTCATATGATCTTTGAAACTTTGATAAATCTAAAATTATTCCAAAACAAAAGCTTATGCTCAGGAAAGCTTTCAAGAAGTTCCACTGTCTTCAAACCTCCTCCTATTCCGGCAGCCTGTTACAAGAACACTTATAACCTAATATTGCAAGATAATGATTGTAATTTAACTTGAAATTTGATTCTGAGCTTCCTTATTGAAAAATGTGAGACAAGCAATTACAGAATTCTTGGAATTAGAAAGAAGGAAACTTACTAGTTCCTTAGTACAAGAAAAATTTTTCCCAGAAAAATTGTCTCAAGTAAGACTCTGTAAACTGTAAATGGGACACCAAGTGCTATGGAGGGAAACGTCCTCAGAAACAAGAGCAATAACTTTCAAAAGGTTCTTGAAGGGATCTTTCATAGAACCTGGAGGTAAAGCTGCACAGTGATTCAGCGAAAGCAATTCCCAAAGGCTAAACAAGCTAATGTTAGGTGTGTAGGGTCCTGGAGGTCTAGCCAGATACAATGACAGAAGACAGAGTGCCTGGGAGGGTAGATGGAATGCATGCTCTATATACCCATCCCCCAGATAGGTCTTCCTTCAGGTGGACTTCTGTTTGGAGCTGGGAAGCAGAGAGCTCAAAGTAGACTCTGATGTGGCCTGGAATACAAACGTTCTGAGCAGCTGGTTGGAGACATCTCACTTGAGATAATATATAGTTATCCAATGAAGAGACAGGGCTACAAGATTGTGTACAAGAAGGAGAAACCTTTTGAGTAAGCCAGTTCTGGGAGAGAATGGTTTCACACTAACTGATAAGACAGTGGGCAAGTTACTTAGCCCCTTTCTACGGGCATGGTAATAACTAACTTGCTGAGTTATAGTGAGCACCTAGAAATTTACCTGATCAATAATGATAACTGATGACAATAGTAATACTAATAATAAAAGTAATAATAACAATAATAATGAATAGAGTTCTTATGTGATGCTCACATGCACATACTAAGCCTTTTAGAGAGATCATTGCCTAAAATCATTTTTACAACAACCCAATATTGTCAATATTATCTCATTTCTTCAGATGAAGAAACAGAGACCCAGAAAATTAAAACCAGTTACCCAAGGACACAAAAGTTAATACTTGTCAGAGCCAAGTCTGAATTTAAATGCTAGCTTCAACACCTTCTAGCTACATGACCTTGGGTAAGTTACTTAAATTATGAGTGTCTCAGTTTTTCTATCTGTGAAATGGGATAATAACAATACCTCCTTCATAGGGCTATTGTGGAATTATACCAAATAATAGATGGAACATGTTTAGCACAGTGCCTAGCATACTGTAAGTCCTCAGTGAATGGCAGGCGTTTTACTATGTAAAAGTCAGATGACAAGGAGTGAAGGCTGACACTTTGTGAAAACAGAGGCAAGCACCTAAGCAGAACTTTCACTTGGATCCAAAGCTACCTGAATTTTGACTTGGAGGCAAATTGAAGTAAAACTAGACTTTTCCTTAGGAAGCAGCAATATATCTGATGTAGCATCTGAACAGCATATAATATAGTCTCCAAAGTTTTATGACTCATAACCACCATCACCAATGAACATGTTTTAGCCCTAAATGAACGTACAGCATCAATCAAAGAACTTTAGGCACTAGAAAAGTGTACAATAATACCCTTTAGGCTCTAGAAAGAATCCCTCATTTGCAAGGTTAATATAACCCTTGAAGGTTCCATTTCTCTTTAAATATTACAGGAATGCTCATGACCCTTTTCATTATTTCTGCCATATAGCACGTAACATGTTTTAATATTTTAAACTTTCTCTAAGTTGAATCACTTTTTTACTAATTCAGGCTCTATTAAGCCACTAAAAATGAATGCTGTCTATAATGAATATCTGCTTATGTGACCATGACCTTAAGAAAATCAAGACAACACTAAAATATATTATGATTTTTAAGAAAAATGTAGTAGCAGGTTTACATTTTTAAGAGACTGTTAAAGTAGGCATTGAAATGGATTTGAAATACAAATACCATTGGAATCTCTTCTATACTTCCCTTCAAGTGATTAGCTTTGACCTATACTGGCACAGAGAAAACATGACCTCCCAGAGCAAATCACTTCATCTTTGTACCTCAGATTCACCCATGAGACTGAAATTGCACCATCTCAACGTAATAACATTTGTGCTTCATACATTAACACAATGAAATCCTTTTGCCTCACACTTAAAGGCAAATATTTTGCCCCATACTTGTTATTGTACACACTTTTTAAAAATGGGACTGTTTTATTAGTTTTCAGGAAAATGTAAATCAAAACCACAATGCAAAATTACTATACACCCAACAGAGTGGCTAAATTTTTGAAAAGCAGACAATATTAAATGTTAGTAAAATATGGGGAAAAATGAATTGTCACAACTGCCACAGTAAAGTAAGTTTGCACAAATACCCTGGATAAAATGTTTGGCAGTATCCACCAAGCTAAAGTTTATAGTATGACCCAGAAATTCCATTCCTAGTTAAAAACCCAACAAAATTTGCTGTATATGTTTACAAAAATGAAAACAACCTAAGTATCCATCAATGGGAGAGAACATAATTAAACTGAGGTGTAGTCATACCAAGTAGCATAGCAGTGACAGTAAAAGAATTACCTATAGTAGTGTTGACGCAGCTCACAGACACAATAATGAGGGAAAGTGACCAAACACAGATGGGTTCCTACTCTTTGACTCCACTTATCTAAATTTCACACTTTCCATATGTATGTTATAATTCAATTACACCTTCTAAAATTACAAAGAATATTCCTGCCTCTGATTCTGCACATTCATTGCCCTATTTCAGAGAGTTCTGACCCTAATAATTTTATATAAAGATATTATTTCATTTGCTTCTATATGACACAAATTGAATCACAAATTAAGTGAATTTAAGGCAAGGGGTACTGGATGAAATCTGTAAATAAAACAATTAAAGCCTTTCTCTAAATTATATATATATATATACTTTTTTGGTATTGGTATCTCCAGTCTTTCTTTGGACAGAATTCCACTCTTCTCGAATTTAAAGTATGTTCAATTATAAAAGAAACATTTATCTAAAATATTTAAGTCTCTATTACTAAAAAATAGTAAGTTAGTGCAGAGATGGCAAATACCCCCTCGCAGACCACCACCCTCCCTGGAATGCTCTTGGCAGAGAGAATGAATCAGCCACATACGCTACTCCATTCTACTGAGCTTGACAGCTCAGCCTTCTACTCAAACAGCACTTAGGGAAGACACAAGGGATAGAGCAAGGCTGACAGGAAATGCGGAGATTTTCCCTTTCTCATCACCTACTTTCACCTCCTGTTTGTTTGACCCACCCTGTCTTTATGCTCCATAGTGGCCTCCTGTTCTGCTGCTTCCTCTGGACAAGTCCTATCCATTAGGGCAGTGAAGAGATTCAGAGTGCCGTCCAAGTCTCATCGCCAGAGTGGACCACGCAATAGAACACGGACGTGCTACGACATTGCTTATTCCCTCCACCGGCTCCACTCAAGGTCAACAGGAGAAGTGAAATGTCAGCTATACAGAGGGGCTCTCTCCAGAACTCAGCACCCAAAGTCCTTTACATCAACTCGAATTCTTCCCCTTTCCCTGGTTGTGAGAAGGTCCTTTCAAACTCTCCCTCAGGGGAAATCTAACAAGAACACCTGGCCCTACTTCTAATTACTCTCTACTTCACTGGCAGACATTTTTTCTCATTATAGTGCAATTATAATCAGTTGATATCTCTTAAAACCAAGGCAACCAAGGGGGGCTTTGGCCAAGCCCTTCCACTCACTTTGGTCATTCTTTCTGTGCTCTCAGCTCCTCTCACCTGTATGATTAATAAAAGTATGCAAGCTATTCTATCGTCAGCTTGTTTTACTCTCCTCCCTCCATGAGGTCTAACCCGAACATTTTCTACAAAAAATTCCCAAATGTATATCCTTGATGCTTTCCCCCTTCCTATTTATTACCATTCCTCTGCACAAGACATCCCACCCACCACAAACAGCTGGTACTACTAAGAGGCTGCTGTCACCTGACACTGCTCACTGCCCACATCCAAAAACCTTTGGCCCTCGGATGCTTCAGTTCCTGCTTCCTTTCCGTGATTCACCTCTTCACTGCTGCCGGCTTGTCTGGCTACAAACTCACCCATCAGATCATCAAATCGGATTTTGCTCCTGTAGTGCCAGCCATGCTGCTCTTCTGAAACAATGTGCATTTGCCCAAAGGACTATGCAGAGGGCCGGTCTGTAGGGAAAATATTTATAGTTAAATAACATATAGAAAAAGAAATGCTGCAAGAGTGAGCAAAGATACCTAGTTTTTAAGCAAGAGATCACTTGGGAAATATTTGTTAAATAGGAACAGGAGAAATTGTCTGTAACGTAACTGCTGAGCTAAAAGATAATGGACACCATCTCGTCAAAGAAGTGGCATTAATATATACGATCGGATTTTTACTCTCCAAACAGTATAGGATAGTTTATCATGATTATTAGTTAGGACGTTCATTTTTGCGCTGTTAACAGAGACCCAAATAAACTGCAGTTTAAGCTAGAGGACCAAACATCATAAACTAGATAGATGTTTATTTCTCTCTCACATAATCCCACCTGGTGGCTCAGTTCAATTCTGCCAGGTCTTCAGAGGCCTGGACACTTTCTATTTTGCTGCCAAATATTTCTCACACCATCATTAAGGTGTGAGCTTTGTCTGTGGTCCAAGACAGCTTCCTTTCCTTGTCTACAAAACAGACAAGTATAAGGGGAAAAGGGAAGGAGGTGCCAAGTTCCTTCCATTCAAGGGCACACCTGGAAATGACACCCATCACCCTTGCTCACATCCCACTGGCTAGACAGGAATCACATGGTCACACCTAGCTACAAGTTAGAATTGAAAACGCAGTCTCTATTTTGGACTACAAATCTGGGCATCTATTGTTACAGAAGAGGTGAACAGGTTTGGGGAAGAACTAGCCGTCTATGCCATAGCATTTAGTTTAAAAAAATCATTTAGGGCTTCCCTGGTGGCGCAGTGGTTGAGAATCCGCCTGCCGATGCAGGGGACATGGGTTCATGCCCCGGTCTGGGAAGATCCCACATGCCGCGGAGCGGCTGCGCCCGTGACCCATGGCTGCTGAGCCTGCGCGTCCAGAGCCTGTGGTCTGCAACGGGAGAGGCCACAAAAGTGACAGACCCGCGTACCGCAAAAAAAAAAAAAAAAAAAAAAAAAAAAAATCATTTAGCACTAAGATAGACTTTGTGTAAATAGTTATTGAAGCTGGATCGCATACCCAGAGATTCATTATACTACTTTATTTATGTTTGAAAATTTCATAGTTAAGAGTCCTAAAAAATTAATTGCATCAGCATATATGATGGGATTTTGTTGGTATTTAAGAAATAGGATTTGGCAAGTTTCAATAAGCAAATGGTAAGCAAACAGAGGCTTAAAAGTGCTTGCTCATGGTTTCCCCTCTCTTGCTGCACTTGGAGACTAGGGAATGAAGCTGAGCTAGGCTGCTGGAGGGTGAGAGTCCACACAGAGGAGAACGGGGGTGCCTCAGCTGATAGCTTGCCACCTACCAGACGTGTGAGTGAAGCTGTCCTAGCTGGCCCAGCTGCGATCCACAATGCTAGCCAGCCACAGCCCCGTGAGAGACAGCAGACAAAGCTGAGCTGCCCTAGATACCATCACTGGGCAGAAGGGGATGTGGGTTTTACTGGGCTTTGCAGGGCTCCAGAGGAGCTGGACTACCTGTGTGGTACTGTCTCGCCTTCATCTGAGTCAACCGTTAACACAAAAGCAGAAACAAACAAAAAAAAACACTGATCCGATAATCTTTGAAATTTCTCAATGAAATTTCTCAATCTCTGTATCATGCTGGTGGCTCCAGGGTAGACACAAATACCCAGAGTGAGGATTCTGTTTCTAAGAGACAATTTTTTTTTTTTCTGGTGAAAAGGGTTTATTCAAGAAGGGGTTACATGAAGAAGGCCAAACAGGACAATGGAACAAGCAAAGTTTCAGAGAGGACATTACTGGCTCAATCCCACTGGCAAAGTCCGGAGACAGTGTAAGTAACCCTTAGATTTGTCCTGATCAGGACACAGGAGCTGGAGCATTTATCCCCTGTCATTGTTAAAGACTATCCCCAGGGCGTGTACATCCCAGGCATCTCCTGACTCCTTATTCACAGACTGAGGGTAGTCCACTTGCCCGTGAAGATTTAAATATGATTGTCTCAAACTACCACAATCTTATAGTGGGAAATAAAGTACCCTTCAACTGTAAGAGACAATTTTTGATTCAGGCTATTCCAAGCACTGCCCATCTCATCCCACTTGTGCTGTAGGGGCTGCCAGGGGCCAGCACACACACCCACTGTTCCCACCAGTTCTTCTTCCAAACTCCAGAGAAGGAAGGTGGGTGCTCTCTGATTATTTCTTTTAAAGAACATCGTGCACAACTTAATAAATCTAGAATTTGATTTTGTCATTCTTCCTTTCTTCTTGAAAATTTTTAACGAATCCCTAACCCGACGCCCCTGGCTAACAAATGGCACCTGCCCTCTAGCAAATGAGACAGTATTGAGGACTCTAAAGGGTTTACCAGAACAGCGCTTCTCAGAGAAGACTCATTAGCCCTGAGGGCTGATGAAAACTCTCCCACTCATATGCTCTGGAGCCTTAGAAACTTGAGGCAACTGAGGTTCATCTCCTTTATTTACGCAGTGAAGTCCTCTAAAACCAGCCTTAGTGAAGTAGGCATCAAAACATAAGTGAAAGTGATTGCTATTCACAAGTAAAGGTTTTTTTTCCAGTTCTTTCTCCTCCTTAAGCTTAATGTTTGTAAGGATTTAGGGACAGTTTGTTTTCTTAAGTTCTATAAGTTTCCCCTGACCTCACGATGCTGGCGATAAGAGGAGGGTTGCATTCAGAGCTTCATACTGCGTCTTCTGACTCTGCATCCACCCACAGTTATAAGACCTCCATTTCCCCTTATTGGATATGGTATCCTTATAAACTCCTGGAAGTTCTCAGAGGTGTTTCCTGAACAATCATCATTTTAGTCCTTTCAGACACTAGGTGACTTTTACCATGGTTATTCTTGCTGCTCCCCTCTCTGGTAATCTCCCAGGTCTCCGAGGCTCACAAAGCCGTCACCATGATTAAGGTCACCTTTCTAGGAGAACTGCAATGGCCCAAGACATATATGGAAGATGTTGCTAATTTACAAGTTCTTCTCTTGCCTTTGGTTCCTGCTGCCACCTTCTTATAATCAGCTCAGCTATTTTTCTGTTTGGAAATTCGTCCCCATTATTTTCTTTTAACCTAGTACATGTTATTATCACAACACATCAGTCTTAGCTGAGAGTGCTGTCAGCTGTCACCTGCATTATGAAGGGGAGACGGGCTCTCACCACCTTCGTGTTACATTCAGCTCTGTGGGTGTTGGCGCTGGGCTTCTAGTGTCCCCACTTAGTGAGGCTTTGATGAGCTTGCTCTTCTGACTCTTATTTGTAGCCCTTTATTCAGAACACTCAGACGTGAGTCCACGACGCTGGGCTGGGAGAGAACTTGAGAAAAGGATATTACACCCCAAATCTCCTTCCTCTCTGATTCTAATGCATGATTCTTGAATCAAGCTACTGCTTCTCATGTCTTCCTTCCTTCATCATAACTCGACATAGGAGGTGCTTCTGCCCTTCATGCAAATAGTCTCACCCTGTCACTTCTCTGTGCCCAGGCACTTAGGAATTCAAGGAATGACACAGCTCTGGCCAAATCTGAAATAGCCATGACACTTCTTTTTGAGCTCCTGTCCCTATAAGTGACAATCTCTTCTCACAACCTTATATGAAAAATGAAATACCATGGATTAATGAGCTAGTTCAACTATTCAGTTTACTTTAGTTTGCCATTTGCCAATATTTGTGGATTGCTACTATATACAGAGAGAACATCATTGGGATTTGGTACAGGTACAATGTGAACTCTGAACTGGAGAAATGTCACCATATACTCATCTTTCATGGAAGAGAAAACAAGACCACTATAATTGTCTGTATGTCCTCCTTTCTCATTGAATTTCTTGTTCCTTTTCTTCTTGGTTCTCTGTCTTATTTCTGGATCTTAATAAATTCAAAAGAGATTGTTTACTGCTTAACATTTCTTTGTTTTATACCTTGAGCTAAATACCAAGGAAAAAAACATTTCCAGTCAATCAAACATACCAAGTCTTTGCTATAAAAAGAGAGAAGAATATTCAGAACGTTCCAGACATAAAACTATTCCAATTTTTAATCCTGTTTTACAGAAATTAGAGACGTGGCTCTAAATTAAGCTGCATATGACCTGCTTCACCTAACTCACTTACCATTAACAATGGGAAAGAGTTTTAAAACTCCCCAATACCTGTCAGCTCCTGTTATTAATAAGAAAAGCATTTCCGTAATCCTTCACCCCAAGGGCAGTTTCATTATAGTTTCAAAGTTAGTATAGAGAATTCTACTTGAGATGTAATAACTTTTTAAGAAAATTTGATTTTAAAAGAAATGGAAACTAAGTATAACATTATGTTTGTGAACTATTCATTTTTTAAAGGAAAATTCAAAGGGATGGAAGTATGCTCATCTCATGAATTTGTACTAAAAATTGTAACTGCTTCGTTAAAGAGATATGGAATAGCAGGTGGCCAGGAAGTAGTCTTTATTAAATGGAAAATCTCTTGACCCTGAGTCACCAGCTTTTCAGTTTTCCTCTAGAGAAGGAAAGGGTTAATTCATATTCTTTCATTTTTCCATGAAAGAGAGGCTCTAGGTTCTGAATTGCTGAGCTCAGTGCCAGGGTTGCACAAAATAAAGACGGATCATATTACAAATCCTTTCATCAGCATGTCAAAGGGCTTTAAACCCATTCAAATACCACTGTACCCTTCCTGAGTAAATAAGTATGCAGTATGGTGTGAGAATAAGAAATTAAGTCTCCCTGCAAGTGCCTTTTCCCATTTGTTTCACTTTGTCTTAATTTCTTTGCAATCCATTCAGTACCACAAATTTAAGATAAAGGAGGCTGGACATTCAGGTATATAGCAGCTTTGGACATGTCACTCCAAGTACAGAAGGCTTCCTGATACCTCAGCCAAAGGAAAGCATGGCAGAGCCCCTGGGAGCAGCTTAGAGGACTGTCCCCACTGAGACTCTTTGACCACAGATTTGGTCCTCAGATGACATGTATTTCTCTCCTAGCACTCTGACCTAAATAAATCTTCATCCTTTGAAGGGAGGGACAGAGCACAGGAAATGGGGCAAAATCAATCTGAACCAAAGCTGATGATGCAGGGGATTTTCGGTAATGAGATTATACTGGCAAGAGCTAGTTCCCAAGGAGAGATCTGAGTTAGGGAAATATTCCTGAAAATAAGTCCAACTCCTTAAGTGACCATGAAAAAGGATAACAGATATTTGGAGATACAAGTTACAATATTTTTTTAATATTTGTGTTTTATACTCATAACCCTGTATTCAAAACCAGAAAGAATCGCAAGGCCAACTTTTATTCTAAATCTAATAGCTGTATGCAGCCATATGCACTGTGAATCTTAGCCCTATATTTATTTCCCTATCTTTAAGTCCCCTCAAACATTTATGTTAACCTTCACCATTATGTTCTTATTTGCCTTGAATGATTATAGAATGAGGGAAGATGGCATAAACCTAAAGAGAGAACACAAACGAAAAAATAAGTTAAAGGAGTCGGGGCCATGAAGAGTAATAAGACACTGTCCCAGTTCTTAAAGAATTTACAGACTAATGAGAGAAAACCAGAAACAGAGAAACATATCATTTCACCATAATATGGCAAGTGCTACGCAAAGATATACCCTGGATGTAATGTGGGTTCAGAATTGGGGTATCAGTAATAACAGTGAGATCTGCTGTGCTTACCTATTCCCATCTGCTTCTCCTTAACTTTGCAGCAGCCTTAAAAAATAGCAGTCTCACTACCAAGATAGCTGTGAAACACAGCAGCCTAGTGGACACTGGAGGGGGCAGAATGTGTTTGAAACACTGCAAAAGGCCCATCTCCAGAGAATTGTCACTATTTGTCCTCTCTGGCAGCTCTCTATAAAAGTCCCATTCACAGGATTTATCTTCAGGTGACATCACTCAGAGTGAAAATTCCTAATCCCAGGGCATTTGTCAAAAGCAGCAATTGTTTAACATCACAGATGCCTGAGCTAGGGATATAGTTTAGGAAATAAGAGGCTTCCCAAAAAACTTAAGAGGAAATTCTAGGGAATGAAATGTCTATAGAAGGTTTTGAAAAGTTCTAACATATTCCTGGGCATCTAGAAGGCCATGTACACACCAATAAAGAACCGAGAAGACCATAAACTCTCACTCATGGCTAACCTTAAGGCTCTTTGCAAGTAGTAAGTGAAAAATAAGGTGGAGCTGTAAATTGCCAAAGTGGTCAAGGCATGCCACAACAACCTAACGAGTGGGAGATGGACTGCTCAAGGCATTTAAGGAAATCTCTGTCCAATCATGATTTGCCCCCTAGGCTGAGTGAAGACTTTACTGACCACATACAACAAAGGATACAGACATTACACAACTACTTCAGAAAACTCATTAAACAAACAACAAGTAACAAAAACAACAAACTCTAAGTAGGGGGAATACCTGATTTCCAAAAGTGCCACTAAGAAGAGAACTCAACAAAATATACAGAAAAACCACAATTAAAGTGAAGTACTAGAAAATATCTATTTGATAGAATAGAAGATAATGGAGTTAAAATGCAAATATACTGTAAAACACTGAAAAGTACTGCCATAACTTGAACAACTGAATTTTCTCTAATTGTGCAATTATCTAAGAATTTATAGTTTTAAAGGAAATTTTACACCTTATAATGCTTTAATAAAGTTCCACCTTGCAGCAATGGAGTTTTCAAAAAAAAAAGAAGATAATAGAAAAATAAAACACAAATGATATAGAAAAGAAATAACAAAATGGCAGATGTAAACACTACCTTATCAGTAACTACATTAAATTGAAATAGAATAAGTAATCAAAAGGCAGGGTGTGGCAGAATGAATGCAAAACATGATCCAACTATTGACTTTCTGTAAGGGATACACTTGAGATTAAAAGACACAAATAGGTTGAAAGTGCAAGAATAGCATGTAAACAGTAGTCAAAAGAGAGTCAAATGACTATGTTAATATCAGACAAAACAGACTTTAAGATAAAAATTATTTCTAGAGACAAAGAAGGACAGTTCGTAATGATAAAATTATCAGTCCAGCAGGAAGCTATAATCATTATAAACATCATATTTTTGTTCCTTCTTCAAAATCATGTACGAAGTAAAAGATGTACACATAAACCTCAAGTGTATACTAAGAGTGGAATAATATAAAAATATTCACATAGAGAAAAATATGATTTAATATGTGCTATTGGTGGAGGGTAGGAAGATTGGGTTACTGTATGAGCTTGAATCCAAGTATTCAGGGATTCTAAGAGCATAGTCATGGCTTTAGCTACAGATTTGGTGTATTTACCCTTGAAAAGATGAAGAAACACACAAACACACAAACATGCACACACAGACATGACTAGCTCAGAGTCCACATTCTTCCTTTATGCCTATCAAGAGTCTATAGAACTATAAAACTTTCCAACCTTCAGGCAAGCTCAGGCCCTTGTTCCCTGCAGATGTTGTTCAGCTGTGCTGTGCTGACCTTCAGAAGAAAAGTCTAGAAGGAGGTCAACGGAAAGCAACATCAGGAAACCATGTCATATCGTCTTTTTTTTTTTTAATCCCAATATCACTTAATCTATTTTTCCCTGCTACTTCTTGGTTTTTCTTTCAAATCTTCACTGGAGTATTATTGCTTTAAAATGGTGTGTTAATTTCTGCTTTATAACAAAGTGAATCAGCTATACATATACATATATCCTCATATCTCCTCCCTCTTGCGTCTCCCTCCCACCCTCCCTATCCCACCCCTCTAGGTGGTCACAGAGCACGGAGCTGATCTCCCTGTGCTATGTGGCTACTTCCCACTAGCTATCTATTTTACATTTGGTAGTGTATATATGTCCATGCCACTCTCTCACTTTGTCCCAGCTTACCCTTCCCCCTCCCCGTGTCCTCAAGTCCATTCTCTACATCTGCGTCTTTATTCCTGTCCTGCCCCTAAGTTCTTCAGAACCATTTTGTTTTTTTTTTTAGATTCCATATACATGTGTTAGCATATGGTATTTGTTTTTCCCTTTCTGACGTACTTCTCTCTGTATGACAGACTGTAGGTCCATCCAACTCACTACAAACAACTCAATTTCATTTCTTTTTATGGCTGAGTAATATTTCATTCTATATATGTGCCACATCTTCTTTATCCATTCATCTGTGCATAGACATTTAGGTTGCTTCCACGTCCTGGCTATTGTAAATAGAGCTGCAATGAACATTGTGGTATATTAATCTTTTTGAATTATGGTTTTCTCAGGGTGTATGTCCAGTAGGGGGATTGCTGGGTCGTATGGTGGTTGTATTTTTAGTTTTTTTTTTTTGTTTTTTTTTTGGCGGTACGCTGGCCTCTCACTGCTGTGGCCTCTCCTGTTGCGGAGCACAGGCTCCAGACGCGCAGGCTCAGCGGCCATGGCTCACGGGCCCAGCCGCTCCGCGGCATGTGGGATCCCCCCGGACCGGGGCACGAACCCGTGTCCCCTGCATCGGCAGGCGGACTCTCAACCACTGCGCCAGCAGGGAAGCCCTATTTTTAGTTTTTTAAGGAACGTCCACACTGTTCTCCATAGTGGCTGTATCAATTTACATTCCCACCAACAGTGCAAGAGTGTTCTCTTTTCTCCACACCCTCTCCAGCATTTATTGTTTCTAGATATTTTGATGATGGCCATTCTGACTGGTGTGAGGTGATACCTCATTGTAGTTTTCATTTGCATTTCTCTAATGATTAATGATGTTGAGCATCCTTTCATGTGTTTGTTGGCAATCTGTATATCTTTGGAGAAATGTCTATTTAGGTCTTCTGCCCATTTTTGGATTGGGTTGTTTGTTTGTTTTTTTGCTATTGAGCTGCATGAGCTGCTTATACATTTTGGAGATTAATCCTTTGTCAGATGCTTCATTTGCAAATATTTTCTCCCATTCTGAGGCTTGTCTTTTGGTCTTGTTTATGGTTTCCTTTGCTGTGCAAAAGCTTTGAAGTTTCATTAGGTCCCATTTGTTTATTTTTGTTTTTATTTCCATTTCTCTAGGAGGTGGGTCAAAAAGGATCTTGCTGTGATTTATGTCATAGAGTGTTCTGCCTATGATTTCATCTAAGAGTTTTATAGTGTCTGGCCTTACATTTAGGTTTTTAATCCATTTTGAGCTTATTTTTGTGTATGGTATTAGGGAGTGTTCTAATTTCATTCTTTCACATGTAGCTGTCCAGTTTTCCCAGCACCACTTATTGAAGAGGCTGTCTTTCCTCCATTGTATATTCTTGCCTCCTTTATCAAAGATAAGGTGAACATATGTACGTGGGTTTATCTCTGGGCTTTCTATCCTGTTCCATTGATCTATCTTTCTGTTTTTGTGCCAGTACCATACTGTCTTGATTACTGTAGCTTTGTAATGTAGTCTGAAGTCAGAGAGCCTGATTCCCCCAGCTCCATTTTTCTTTCTCAAGATTGCTTTGGCTATTTGAGGTCTTTTGTGTTTCCATACAAGTTGTGAAATTTTTTGCTCTAGTTCTGTGAAAAATGCCAGTGGTAGTTTCATAGGGATTGCACTGAACCTGTACATTGCTATGGGTAGTATAGTCATTTTCACAATGTTGATTCTTCCAATCCAAGAACATAGTATATCTCTCCATCTGTTTGTACCATCTTTAATTTCTTTCATCAGTGCCTTGTAGTTTTCTGCATACAGGTCTTTTGTCTCCTTAGGTAGGTTTATTCCTAGGTATTTTATTCTTTTTGTTGCAATGGTAAATGGGAGTGTTTCCTTAATTTCTCTTTCAGATTTTTCATCATTAGTGTATAGGAGTGCAAGAGATTTCTGTGCATTAATTTTGTATCCTGATACTTTACCAAATTCATTGATTAGCTCTAGTAGTTTTCTGGTGTCATCTTTAGGATTCTCTATATATAGTATCATGTAATCTGCAAGCAGTGACAGCTTTACTTCTTCTTTTACAATTTTGCTTCCTTTTATTTCTTGTTCTTCTCTGATTGCTGTGACTAAAACTTCCAAAATGATGTTGAATAATAGTGGTGATAGTGGACAACCTTGTGTTTTTCCTGAGCTTAGTGGAAATGGTTTCAGTTTTCCACCATGAGAACGAAGTTGGCTGTGGGTTTGTCATATGTGGCCTTTATTATGTTGAGGTACGTTCCCTTTATGCCTACTTTCTTGAGGGTTTTTATCATAAATGAGTGTTGAATTTCGTCAAAAACTTTTTCTGCATCTATTGGGATGATCATACGGTTTTTCTCCTTCAATTTGTTAATACGGTTTATCACATTGACTGATTTGCATATATTGAAGAATCCTTGCATTCCTGGGATAAACCCTTCTTCATCATACTAAAAAGAACAAAAAACAACAACAAAAGGAAAGACAGAACCCTAGGAGAAATGCTAAAAGCAAAGCTATACAGACAAAATCACACAAAGAAGCCTACACATACACACTCACAAAAAGAGAAAAAGGAACAAAAAAAAATCTATATATAAAGAAAAGAGGAAAAGAGCAACCAAATCAATAAACAAATCTACCAATGATAATAAACTCTAAATACTAAACTAAGATAAACATAAAACCAGAAACAAATTAGATGCAAAAAGCAAACCCCAAGTCTACAGTTGCTCCCAAAGTCCACCGCCTCAATTTTGGGATGATTCATTGTCTATTCAGGTATTCCAGAGATGCAGGGTACATTAAGTTGACTGTGGAGATTTAATCCACTGTTCCTGAGACTGCATGGAGAGATTTCCCTTTCTCTTCTTTGTTGGCACAGCTCCTGGGGCTCAGCTTTGGATTTGGCCCTGCCTCTGCGTGTAGGTCACCTGAGGGCGTCTGTTCTTCACTCATACAGGACGGAGTTAAAGGAGCAGCTGATTTGGGGGTCTGTCTCACTCAGGCTGGGGGAAGGGAGGGGTTCGGATGCGAGGTGAGCCTGTGGCGGCAGAGGCCAGCGTGATGTTGCACTCCCGGGAGGGGAGATGTGGAGAGTGATCTGTGCTTGCACACAGGCTTCTTGGTGGTTGCAGTAGCAGCCTTAGAGTTTCATGCCTGTCTCTGATGTTGGCGCTGATAGCTGAGGCTTGCGCCCATCTCTGTAGCTCATTTAGGCGGTGCTCTGAATCCCCTCTACTCGCGTGCCCCGAAACAATGGTCTCTTGCCTCCTCGGCAGGTCCAGACTTTCTCCCAGACTTCCTCCCGGCTAGCTGTGGTGCACTAGCCCCTTTCAGGCTGTGTTCATGCAGCCAACCCCAGTCCTCTCCCTGTGATCCGACCTCCGAAGCCCGAGCCTCAGCTCCCAGCCCCCGCCCGCCCCAGCAGGTGAGCAGACAAGTCTCTCTGGCCGGTGAGTGCTGGTCGGCACCAATCCTCTGTGCGGAAATGTCTCCGTTTTGCCCTCTGCACCCCTGTTGCTGTGCTCTCCTCCGCGGCTCTGAAGCTTCCCCCCTCCACCACCCGCAGTCTCCACCAGTGAAGGGGCTTCCTAGTGTGTGGAAACCTTTCCTCCTTCACAGCTCCCTCCCAGAGGTACAGGTCCCGTCCCTATTCTTTTGTCTCTGTTTTCTCTTTTTTCTTTTGCCCTGCCCAGGTATGTGGGGAGTTTCTTGCCTTTTGGGTAGTCTGAGGTCTTCTGCCAGCGTTCAGTAGGTGTTCTGTAGCAGCTGTTCCACATGTAAATGTATTTCTGATGTATTTATGGGGAGGAAGGTGATCTCCACGTCTTTCTCCTCTGCCATCTTGAAGGTCCCCCCACCCCATGTCATTTCAATAACGCTTTTGTGTATGTCTCAAGAAATCCTTACTCATTCAGAAATTCTAGTTAATTCAATGCATTCATACAATTACACATGATTCTACAATGGACACTGTGATGATCTCATTTGTAAGTTTGTTTTTCAATAAAATTTGTGTGAGAAAAGAAAACTGATGGAATGAAGTGTCAGGAAAATTATTGATAGGTCTTATTTTTTCTGTTAATTTTAATTATCCTAATTAATCTGAGCTCTCCTAGACCTCTCTTCCGGTTCTGCCATTAATCAGTGATTTGACCTTATGTGAGTCACTCTTTATCTTAACCTGTCTAATGATGGAGTTGAACTAGAAACCATCTAAGTTTCCTTTCAGCTCCAATAATATTTGTGTTTCTGAAGTAGGGATTAAAGTTTAGTCATAATCTAATTACATGTTGAATTTCCCTTACCCCACCATACTAACTATATTAACTAAATTGCTAATAAACTCTAAGCAGCAGAGAAAATGTTTCGGTTTTGTTCAGGGAATGAGTTAAATGAAGAATTGCTAACTTATTTGATTAAATGTTAATTTCACAATTGCCTTTTTATCTATTATTGTCAAAAAGTCCAAGATATAGTTCCCAGCTACAGCCAAATTGCATTAAAAACGTTTTTTGGGATTTTGGAAGGTTGAAAAATAATAGCTAACTATTTCATTTTTAAACTGCTTGCTTCAGAAGTTTTTATAGAATCACTAATAGAAATGTGTTTTCAAAGAAAAGTAGGTTGTTTGTTCCTATAGATCTAAAACTGCTTGGCATATATTTCTGAGCCCTGTATAGCCCATGGAGTTGTATGAAATGCTGTGATACACTCTCCTAGATTATGTAAACCTGTTCCCAGACTTACACCTATCACACAATAAATACTATGCAATAGATGTATGATAAACGTTATTATCTCCATTAAGTTTTTCAGTTGGCGGTTATACTTTCATTACTATCTGAGTACTTTTAAACATGACCCATTTAATGTATGTCCATAATTACAAGAGTAGATAATACCAATATTACGTTTCCTCTGATTCAGCCAAGCATAAATGTGACAAATAGGTTTACTGCTTTACTGTGTTCAGCTCAAATCAGAGATTTAAATTTGAATACTCCTAAATAGCTCTCAACACCCAGGTAGCACTCCCTTCACCATCTGCCAATGTACACGTTTCCTAATATAGAACGCTGCTCCCTCTGGCAAATTCATTTTCTCAATTTTCTAGAAGCTACAAAAAAGCAGAGGCACAGGCTAAAGCCTTCCCTTAGAAATAGTAAACACCTCAAACAATGGAAGTCATCCATTTCCTTGAAAAGATTAAAATACAATTTGGCGAACATAGTTTCTCTGGGCAGAGCCTTCCATCAGTAACATGCTCTGTGGTTGACTAGTCATTTATATGAATCATTTAGGAGCTATTTGAAGACAGATGAGTTTAAATCACAGCCTTAAGCAAAGCAAAATAGATTTAGACTTCCCCAAACATCTGTTCGTTTTCCACACGCTGACTCCATTAAGATAATTCACCTTCTGGAGTAACTCACAACAAGTAGCTCCCTCCACAACACGGAAGAAGGAAAATTCAGTTATGCAAATGATTTCCATTTAAACTCTGCCCAGCGAGCAACAGAGAGTAGGTGATGTAAATTGCATGTTAATCACCTTCACATTTACAGAGCTCCAGGAAAGCCAAGGCTGATACGGTCAGATTTTCTGCAGGATTCTAAAATGACAGTATCCTGAGGATGGGAGCCCTGTTAGATCACCCACATGATGGAGAATCAATGGGCTGTTAGGGGTTCCTCTACTGGAATCTACTTCATGGGTGACTTTTTCCTCTGCTGGGATATTAGGAATGATAACATAATACCTGATGATCTTTCTCAAATTATTCAACTTGGCCCAAATTAAAAAGTGGCTGTGATTACCTTGCAACTGTGGCTAAAACCACCATTGATCCTTATTAATTGAGGCAGAGATACTGGCTTTTGCTACTTGGAAGCAGCCCCAAGAATCTCTGAGTTAGAAAAATAATCACTCCTGACTTCTTGTGAGATTTGAGATTCCATTGATCATGACCAAGAAGATAATTCTACAGCTGAAAACTTTGATCAGGTGATACCAGTATTTGGGACTTCTTCAAGGATCTCATGTGCTTAGAGTAGCAAATTCTGGCACAGAAATGTCTTTTGCATATCTCTGGTTTTAACACATTTATATATATATATATATATGCCATCCTTTACTTTCCCAAGGGCTTTCTATTCAGAGTATTTTTAAAGTATTGAGGACCTACTTCTGGGCCAGAAACTGTACTAAACAGTGTATAGTTCCATTTAATCTTCAGAACAATATTATGAAATAGGAAACATTATATTCATTCTACAGTTAAGGTTTGGCTTAGGGAGTTTAAGTTATTTACACTAAAAGCAAGGACAAAGCTAGGATTTGAACCCTGGTCTGAATGACTTTCAAAGTCCGTGCTGGTACTGATATGCTACTCTAGGTTCTGTGTAGCAAGAAAGAGTTAGGATCACCTTGGTCTCCAAGGCCATAAGGTTTGTTCTTCCACCTCTAGGTTTAGTTTGAAGTGTCTGTCCAGAGTTCAAAACTCACATGACTGGACCTTTCTTCAAAGGATTCTAAACAATGGGCCTGGGTGCCAGGCAGATCTAGTTTTCAAAAGTTCTTCAGTTGATTCCAATGCACACTTTCCACCAAGAACTACTGATATCACTTATATGTGGAACCTTAAAAAAAGATACAAATGAAGTTATTTACAAAACAGAAATAGACTCACAGACATAGAAAACAAATTTATGGTTACCAAAGGGAATAGTGGGAGTGGATAAATTAGGAGTTTGAGATTAACAGATACACACCACTATATATAAAACAGATAAACACAAGGACCTACTGTGTAGCACAGGGAATCATATTCAATATCTGGTAATAACCTATAATGGAAAAGAATATATATATATATATATACACACACATATACATATATATGAATAACTGAATCACTTTGCTGTACACCTGAAACTAACATAGCATTGTAAATCAACTATACTTCAATTAAAAAGAAAAAAGAACAACTGATCACATAATGCAGTAATCCTGTCACATGGGAGTCCATGTACACATTCTCAGACATCCTTGGAGACACACAGGAAACTCTAAGGTTGTATTCTCATTTCAATAGCAATTTTTTAAAACTACTCTTTAAGTTAATTCTTGATCTGGATAACCAAGCCCTGCCAGCTGACTTTACTCCTTTCTATTGGTTTCAGCTTTCTATTTGTAATCATTAATTTATTCACTCAACGGATATATGTGAGAGTTCAACAAAGATGGCGGAGTAGGAAGACGTGCTCTCACTCCCTCTTGCGAGAACACCAGAATCACAACTGACTGCTGAACAATCCTTGACAGGAAGACACTGGAACTCACCCAAAAAGATATCCCACATCCAAAGACAAAGGAGAAGCTACAATGAGATGGCAGGAGGGGTGCAATCACAATAAAATCAAATCCCGTAACTGCTGGGTGGCTGACTCACAAACTGGAGAACACTTATACTACAGAAGTCCACCCACTGGAGTGAAGGTTCTGAGCCCCACATCAGGCTTCCCAACATGGGGGTCAGGCAATGGGAGGAGGAATTCCTAGAGAATCAGAATTTGAAGACTAGCGGGATTTGATTGCAGGACTCTGACGAGACTGGAGGAAACAGAGACTCCACTCTTGGAGGGCATACACAAAGTAGTGTGCACATTGGGACCCAGGGGAAGGAGCAGTGACCGCATAGGAGACTGAACCAGACCTACCTGCTACTGTTGGAAGGTCTCCTGCAAAGTTGGGGGGTGGCTGTGGCTCACCATGAAGACAAGGACACTGGCAGTAGAAGTTTTGGGAAGTACTCCTTGGCGTGAGCCCTCCCAGAGTGCACCATTAGCCCCACCAAAGAGCCCAGGTAGGCTCCAGTGTTGGGTCGCCTCAGGCCAAACAATCAACATGGGGGAGCCCAGCCCCACCCATCAGCAGTCAAGTAGATTAAAGTTTTACTGAGCTCTGCCCACCAGAGCAACACCCAGCTCTACCCACCACCAGTCCCTCCCACCAGGAAACTTGCACAACCCTCTTAGATAGCCTCATCCACCAGAGAGCAGACAGCAGAAGCAAGAACAACAATCCTGCAGCCTGTGGAAGGAAAACCACATTCACAGAAAGATAGACAAAATGAAAAGGCAGAGGACTTTGTACCAGATGAAGGAACAAGATAAAACCCCAGAAAAACAACTAAATGAAGTGCAGATAGGCAACCTTCCAGAAAAAGAAGTCAGAATAATCATAGTAAAGATGATCCAGGACCTCGAAAAAAGAATGGAGGCAAAGCTAGAGAAGATGCAAAAAATGTTGAACAAAGATATTAGAAGACTTAAAGAACAAACACCTAGAAGACTTCAAGAACAAACAAATAGAGATGAACAATACAATAACTGAAATGAAAAATATACTAGAAGGAATCAGTAGCAGAATAACTGAGGCAGAAGAACGGATAAGTGACCTGGAAGACAGAATGGTGGAATTCATTGCCATGGAACAGAATGAAGAAAAAGAATGAAAAGAAATGAAGACAGCCTAAGAGACCTCTGGGACAACATTAAATGCAACAACATTCGCATTATAGAGGTCCCAGAAGGAGAAGAGAGAGAAAAACGACCCGAGAAAATATTTGAAGAGATTATAGTCGAAAACTTCCCTAACATGGGAAAGGAAATAGCCACCCAAGTCCAGGAAGCTCAGAGAGTCCCATACAGGATAAACGCAAGGAGAAGCACACTGAGATACATAGTAATCAAATCGGCAAAAGTTAAAGACAAAGAAAAATTATTGAAAGCAGCAAGGGAAAAACGACAAATAACACACAGGGGAACTGCCATAAGGTAAACAGCTGATTTCTCATCAGAAACTCTACAAGCCAGAAGGGAGTGGCATGATATACTTAAAGTAATGAAAGGGAAGAACCTACAACCAAGATTACTCTACTTGGCAAGGATCTCATTCAGATTCGATGGAGAAATCAAAAGCTTTATAGACAAGCAAAAATTAAGGGAATTCAGCACCACCAAACCAGCTCTACAACAAATGCTAAAGGAACTTCTCTAAGTGGGAAACAGAAGAGAAGAAAAGGACCTACAAAGCCACTTCAGACCTAGGGACACATACAGACTGAAAGTGAGGGGATGGAAAAAGATATTCCATGCAAATGTAAATCAAAAGAGAACTGGAGTAGCAATACTCATAACAGATAAAATAGACTTTAAAATAAAGAATGTTACAAGAGAAGGAAGGACACTACATAATGATCAAGGGATCAATCCAAGAAGAATATATAACAATTATAAATATATATGCACCCAAAATAGGAGCATCTCAATACATAAGGCAACTGCTAACAGCTGTAAAAGAGGAAATGGACAGTAACACAATAATAGTGGGGGACTTAAACACCTCACTTACACCAATGGACAGATCATCCAGACAGAAAATTAATAAGGAAACAAAGCTTTAAATGACACAATAGACCAGATAGTTTTAATTGATATTTATAAGACATTCCATCCAAAAACAGCAGATCACACTTTCTTCTCAAGTGCACACAGATCATTCTCCAGGATAGATCACATCTTGCATCACAAATCAAGCCTTGGTAAATTTAAGAAAATTGAAATCATATCAAGCATCTTTTCTGACCATAACACTATGAGATTAGAAATGAATTACAGGGATAAAAACGTAAAAAACACAAACACATGGAGGCTAAACAATACGTTACTAAATAACCAAGAGATCACTGAAGAAATCAAAGAGGAAATCAAAAAGTACCTAGAGACAAATGACAATGAAAACACGATGATACACAACCTATGGGATGTAGCAAAAGCAGTTCGGAGAGGGACGTTTATAGCTATACAAGCCTACCTCAAGAAACAAGCAAAATCTGAAATAAACAATCTAACCTTACACCTAAAGGAACTACAGAAAGAAGAACAAACAAAACCCAAAGTTAGCAGAAGGAAAGAAATCATAAAGATCGGAGCAGAAATAAATGAAATAGAAGCAAAGAAAACAATAGCAAAGATCAATGAGACTAAAAGCTGGCTCTTTGAGAAGATAAACAAAATTGATAAACCATTAGCTAGACTCATCAAGAAAAAGAGGGAGAGGACTCAAATCAGTAAAATTAGAAATGAAAAAGGAGAAGTTACAACAGACACCAGAGAAATACAAAGCATCAGAAGAGACTACTAAAAGCAACACTATGCCAATAAAATGGACAAGCTGGAAGAAATGGACAAACTCTTGGAAAGGTATAACCTTCCAAGGCTGAACCAGGAAGAAACCAGGAGATATGAACAGACCAATCACAAGTAATGAAACTGAAACTGATTAAAAATCTTCCAACAACAAAAGTCCAGGACCATATGGCTTCAGAGGTGAATTCTATCAAACATTTAGAGAAGAGCTAACGCCCATCCTTCTCAAACTCTTCCAAAAAATTGCAGAGGAAGGAACTCTCCCAAACTCATTCTATGAGGCCACAATCACCCTGATACTAAAACCAGACAAAGATACCCCAAAAAAGTAACTTATAGACCAATATCACTGATGAATATAGATGCAAAAATCCTCAACAAAATACTAGCAAAAAGAATCCAACAACACATTAAAAGGATCATACACCATGATCAAGTGGGATTTATCCCAGGGATGCAAGAGTTCTTCAATATACGCAAATCAATCAATGTGATACACCATATTAACAAATTGAAGAAGAAAAACCATATGATCATCTCAATAGATGCAGAAAGAGCTTTTGACAAAATTCAACACCCATTTATGATAAAACTCTCCAGAAAGTGGGCATAGAGGGAACCTACCTCAACATAATAAAGGCCATATACAACAAACCCACAGCAAACATCATTCTCAATGTTGAAAAACTGAAAGCATTTCATCTAAGATCAGGAACAAGACAAGGATGTCCACTCTCACCACTATTATTCAACATAATTTTGGAAGTCCTAGCCACAGCAATCAGAGGAGAAAAAGAAATAAAAGGAATAAAAATTGGAAAAGAAGAATTAAAACTGTCACTGTTTGCAGATGCCATGATACTATACATAGAGAATCCTAAAGAGGCCACCAAAAAACTACTAGAGCTAATCAATGAATTTGGTAAAGTTGCAGGACACAAAATTAATGCACAGAAATCTCTTGCATTCCTATACACTAATGATGAAAAATCTGAAAGAGAAATTAAGGAAACACTCCCATTTACCACTGCAACAAAAAGAATAATATACCTAGTAATAAACCTACCTAGGGAGACAAAAGACCTGTATGCAAAACACTATAAGACACTGATGAAAGAAATTAAAGATGATACCAACAGATGGAGAGATACACCATGTTCTTGGATTAGAAGAATCAACATTGTGAAAATGACTATACTACCCAAAGCAATCTAAAGATTCAATGCAATCCCTCTCAAATTACCAATGGCATTTTTTACAGAACTAGGACGAAAAATCTTAAAATATGTACGGAGACACAAAAGACCCCCAATAGCCAAAGCAGTCTTGAGGGAAAAAAACAGAGCTGGAGGAATCAGACTCCCTGACTGCAGACTATACTACAAAGTTACAGTAATCAAGACAATATGGTAGTGGCACAAAAACTGAAACACACATCAATGGAACAAGATAGAAAGCCCAGAGATAAACCCACACACCTATGGTCAACTAATCTATGACAAAGGAGGCAAGGATATACAGTGGAGAAAAGACAGTCTCTTCAATAAGTGCTGCTGGGAAAACTGGACAGTTACATGTAAAAGAATGAAATTAGAACACTCCCTAACACCATACATAAAAATAAACTCAAAATGGATTAGATACCTACATGTAAGACCGGGCTCTATAAAACTCTTAGAGGAAAACATAGGAAGAACACTCTTTGACATAAATCACAGCAAGATCTTTTTTGATCCACCTCCTAGAGTAATGGAAATAAAAACAAAAATAAACAAATGGGACCTAATGAAACTTCAAAGTTTTGCACAGCAAAGGAAACCATAAACAAGACGAAAAGACAATCCTCAGAATGGGAGAAAATATTTGCAAACGAATCAATGGACAAAGGATTAATCTCTAAAATTTATAAACAGCTCATGCAGCTCAATAGCAAAAAACCAAACAACCCAATCCAAAAATAGGCAGAAGACCTAAATAGACATTTCTCCAAGGAAGACATACAGATGGCCAGGAAGCACATGAAAAGCCGCTCAACATCACTAATTATTAGAGAAATGCAAATCAAAAGTACAATGAGGTATCACCTCACACCAGTTAGAAGAGGCATCATCAAAAACTCTACAAACAATAAATGCTGGAGAGGGTGTGGAGCAAAGGGAACCCTCTTGCACTGTTGGTGGGAATGTAACTTGATACAGCCACTATGGAGAACAGTATGGAGACTCCTTAGAAAACTAAAAATTGAATTACCACATGACCCAGCAATCCCACTACTGGGCATATACCCTGAGAAAACCACAATTCAAAAAGACACATGCACCCCAATGTTCATTGCAGCACTATTTACAATAGCCAGGTCATGGAAGTAACCTAAATGCCCATCAACAGACGAATGGATAAAGAAGATGTGGTACATATATAGAATGGAATATTACTCAGCCATAAAAAGGAATGAAATTGGTCATTTGTTGAGACGTGGATGGACCTAGAGACTGTCATACAGAGTGAAGTAAGTCAGAAAGAGAAAAACAAATATCATATATTAACGCATATATGTGGAACCTAGAAAAAAGGTACAGATGAACCGGTTTGCAGGGCAGAAATTGAGACACAGATGTAGAGAACAAACATATGGACACCAAGGGGAGAAAGCGGTGGGGTGGTGAGGTTGGTGGTGGGCGATTGGGATTGACATATATACACTGATTTGCATAAAATGGATGATTAATAAGAACCTTAGTATAAAAAAATAAAATTCAAAAATTCTAAAAAAACCCCAGATATATGTAATTCCTAATATGTGTCATGCAATGCACACTGGTAGTCACGACAATAAACACATTTTTTCATTTGCAAAACAGTGTTAAAAATAGTGACAACCTGACAGGTTTGCTGAGAAATTTAATGAAAAGTGCTTAAAGACGGGTTTAACATAAAAACTCAATGAACGTTAGATATATTTGTTGTTATCTTTTATTCTTTCATGTAAACAAAAGTTCTAAACTTCATGTAGTACTAAGTGCTATGAACAAAATAAAACAGGGTAAAGTAATAGACACTGGCAGATGATGGGGGTAAGATAAAAGCACTACTTGGTGAGCTGGGAGGTCCTCTCTATTTAAGCGATCTTTAATCAAAGGCCTAAATAAAGTGATGGAGCAAGCCACATAGCTGTGTAGAGAAGAACATTCTAGGTGAAGGAAAAAGCCATTGCAAACATTGTTGGGCAGGAATAAACTAAGGGGTTCATATTCCTTTACTCATTTAGTTACAGGTGATCATGGGACAGAGTGTAACTGTTGATGCAGTGTTTCTCAAAGGGCTAAAAATCTTATTATGGATGGATTCTGCATCCCCACCCCCAGTTTATATGATGAAGCCCTGACCCCCAGTACTTCAGCATGTACTTATATTTGGAGATAGGGTCTTTACAGAGGTAATTAAGTTAAAATGAGGGCATTAGGGTCGGTCCTAATCCAATATGAATGAAAATTTGGACTCAGACATGTACAGATGGAAGACAATATAAAGACACAGGAAGGAGATAACCAGCTATAAGCCAAAGAGAGAGGCCTGGAACAGATCCTTCCTTCATGGCCCTCAGAAGAAAACAATCCAGGCAACACTTTGATCTTGAACTTCTAGCCTACAGAACAGTGAGAAAATACATTTCTATTGTTTAAGCTGGTCTATGGTATTTTGTTATGGCAGCCCAAGCAAACTAAATACAGGCCTGATTCTCAAGAATAAAGAGAATTTTTTCCCTTCTATTTATTATTCAAATTTAAAAGTTTATACTTAAAAGATTTTGATCTACAAAAGGATAGTAAATGCTAATTCAGATTAGATTTCCCAGGACTTTTGTCAAGTGGGTTGGTGAAATGGGAAGAAGTCTAGAAGCAAACTAGTTTTCTAGGAGTTGGGGCTCCATTGACATCTTTGACAGCTTCCTGAACAGCACAGGATTAAGGTTTCTCATGAATGGATTTAACTCTGTGGAAAGAGTACAGAACAGTCCTCTGGTAAGCCACCAAAGACTTTCATTCCTCTTATCATCACAAGGTCCCCAGCCTTCTGGATGGAGGACAAGTTACTGAAAGTCATACGATTTCTGAGCCTAACCCCCCAGGCTGTGTACTCAGTAGGAACAGGCCAAGATTGGCATCTAAGAATTAGAAGGGCCAGGGTTGTAACAAAGAGGAGCATGGTGAGTAGTCTGGTGTTATACCCTTGGAAGTGCCTGGCCAGCAAGAGAGAGCTGTGGGGCTTCCCTGGTGGCGCAGTGGTTGAGAGTCTGCCTGCTGATGTAGGGGGCACGGGTTCGTGCCCCGGTCCAGGAAGATCCCACATGCTGCCGAGCGGCGGGGCCTGTGAGCCATGGCTGCTGAGCCTGCGCGTCCGGAGCCTGTGCTCCACAACGGGAGAGGCCACAGCAGTGAGAGGCCCGCGTACCGCAAGAAAAAAAAAAAGAGAGAGCTGCGGCTGAGAAAACTGGGCCACGTGTTCATCAGGACTGGAGGGACAAAAGCAGGAACAGGAACAGGAGGAAGAGCTGCCAGTGGAGAGGCCTGTAGACGGGAGTGGACACTGAAGCCAGACCTAACGGCTCCATCACAGACGGGTTGCGTGGGTCTCTTTAAAGGATGAGAAAGTGCACTCTATCAAATGGAGGGTGGGTGCTTAAGGGGTGGGACTGGTTCTGAAAATAGACACACTGTAGGGCAAAGACTTGATTGCAATTTAATGGAAGTTGTGCTCAAGCAACCAGAAAGAAAAAAACATTTTCACCAAGAATAAGATGCTCCAGCAGGCAATGCTACAGTGGCATCTCAGAGTGCTGGTTGCACCAGAATCTTGGTGGTAAATTAAAATGGAGCTATAATCATTTGGCATTCTAACTCTGGCATGCTATAATTAAGTAATGATCTGAACCAATGGTTTTATTAAGTCTCTCTGCACAAAAGCCGGCACCTGTCTTCAATTCCTGCTACATTCATTATATTTAGCTCCTGCTTGATATTTCCTAGTAGAAAGGCTAAATGTCCACAGTTTCCTTTACTTGTTTATAAATATTAATATAATGGTTTAAACTAAAATATTGGAAGTGTATCATTTATTAAAATATAGTCAAACCTCCTTAGAGTGAATCAGTCACACATAAAGAAAAAAATAACTTCATATATAGATTCATGTTATCAAGAAAATGGAACTGGTTAAAAAAGACAGAAAACGACTAAGGGATTGTCTATTTGCTTCTCTAGAACAAGGACATTTGAGCAGAGATAAGAATAATGAGAAGGATGCACCCATAATAAGGTTCAAAAGAAAATCATTCCAACCAGAAGAAATAGGGAGTGCGAAGGCCCTGAGGTAGGAATGAACTTGACATGATTGGGTGACAATAAGAACAGTCTAAACATTAGTGTGTGAGGGGCAAGAGGGGAAGATGAGATTGGAAAGTCAGGCAAGGGATGGATTATGCAAGACTCTGTGGGGTGAAGTAAAGAATCTGGATTTTATTCTAGTTGCAATCAGAGACTCCTAAAGACCTTTAGCAGGAAGGTGATATTATTTGATTTATTTTTCCAAAAGACCCCATTGGCTTCTCTGAGGAAACTGCAAAGGAAGCAACAAGACCAGCTATGAGGCATTATCAAGCCAAACGATGAGGTTGGCTTGAATTACAGTTTGGTTAGTGATGATGGTGAGGATAAATTACTAATTGACCAAGGGATGTAAGGAAAAGAAGAATTATAGGAAAGTCAAAGAGGAATCCTAGGCTGGGGGCTGAGGATAGCAATACAATTTATAGAGATGGAAAATCTAAGGAAAGAACAGATACGATGGGAGGGGCTATTAATAGTTCTGTTTTAATCATGTTAACTTTGAGATGTCACTTAGGCCTCCACATAGAGATATTGAATAGACAGTTGAATATATGAATCTTGTGCTCAGGTTAGAGTTTTGGACTAAATCTATAGGTCTGGGTTCCACTAGCACAAATATGGTATCCTTTAGAGACACAGACATGAATGAGATCACCTAGGGTGTGAATTAAATAGCCAAGAGAAGAAGCTCTGGGTCACATCTACATTTTGATATCTGGTGAAGGGATGAAGCCAGCAAGGGAGATGGAGAGGAAATGGACAATATAGTAGGAAGAAAACCAAAGAAAAGAGCATGGTCAACCATTACAAATGCTTCTAGGAATTCAAATTAAATAAGGACAGGGAAATGACCATTAGGTCTGGGATTAAATGGGAGAAGAAGGAAATAGAGACTCTGAGTGAAAAAGAAGACTCACAAAGTTGTTCTTTGAACAGAAAACAGACAAATGGGCTGGAGGATGTTCTGAGGCCAAGAGAAAGGATATTTTCTAGTAGATCAGTATTAATGAACATATGGTTAATCCAATAAGAATAATCCAGTGGAGAGATGTTGATTGATTGCATTAATGAGGCTAGGCTAAATTATTCTGTAGTAAGAAATAAAAAACAAAATCTCATTGGACACAATAAAATTTTACTGCTTACTCTCAACTGTAGTCACTGGAGGAAGGGGTCTGGGAGTGGGAGTGCATTTCTCTGTTCTGGGTTTTGCCGTCATTCAAAGAAGCCCCTTCCACCTCAACACAAAGTGTCTAAATTCCTTTAAGGGAAAGAGAGAACATAGAGGTCATGCAGAGGGTTTGACTGTCAGGTCTAGGAGTGGTGCCCATCACTTCTACCCACGTCCCATTGGCCAGAACTCATTCATTTGGTTCCACTAATACAATAAGAAAATGAGCAAATGGTCCTCCAATGTATTCAGGGGAAATGAATTGGTTTTGATAAATACCTATCACTGTCACTGTAAATGTCCCTGCTTCTGGTTTCCAAATATGCATTTCATTCTTTCTCCCACACATAGCACATGCTCACACCCTCCCCGAGGAGGCAACCTGGAGATCCTGTCTGCATTGAAACTAGCTCAAAGTCTAGGATTTCTGAGTGAGCTTTCCACTTACATCTGCATGTGGCTCTTTATTGTACAACAAGCTATGAACTAAAAAGACAAGATACCCTCTTCCACTCCCACATACAGTGTGCAGTTGTGGGAAAGGGAAAAAATAACCATGTAGACACTTCCAGTCAGAAATGGAAAAAGTGGAGATGCTTGGCAGGCACTGGTCTCTAGCAATTCTGAAATACAACTGGGCTAGCTTTGTGAAGGTCTTCAACCATGGAAGGCATGAAAGCTTCTTGAATTGAAGCCAATTCTGCTCTCTTGAAGGAGGAAATCGCCTGCCCTTTGTTCTTCATGATTCTAGACTTCAGAGACATTCTTTCTTGTTTACTTATCCATGTTGGCCACATCTAATGTGGGTGTTGAAGAGGTGCCCTTTTGAGAGCTACACAGCTCACACAGCCCACTTCCTGCAAGAAGGATGTTTTAAGACTCAGTTTAGTTTTTTTTAAGCAAGGCTCAAGAATTCTTTGGCAGCAAACTCTCTCAGATAATTAGTATGCTTCTGATTTATTTGCTTCTAGTTAGATCCATGTGCTATTGACTATATTCAAAGTTCTTTTGTAGACTGGGATCACAGATTTTGTATTTTTTCACTTCCTCACCCCCATGCCTGCCCCTCTCAAGCTAATGGCAACGACCTTGAGGCTACAAGGTTGAGTGGACAGGCCATTTCCCTGACTCAAAGCTGGTCTCTGACTCAAAGCTGAGTCACTCCATACAACTAAGGAGTCTCACTGGGTCTTGGTCTCTCAAGGTCTTTTCAAACCACATCTTTTCCTTGGAGTCTAGAAGCAGTTGACTTTTCCAACTCTGCAGGATCCTGACTTTCTAGAACTTATTCCCTTACTTTTTTGCATATAAACTGTCCAATTATTACTCTTGTTTATACCATATTTCATTGATTATAAGATGCATATTCATTTTTCATTTTAACATCTTTGTGATTGGGCCGCATTTCATAATTGATGTCATAAAAAGACATTATATCAAAGCTTAATTGATGTGTTTCATCCTTTCTGAGTGGTACACAAAATAAAGGCATGTCTTGCAATCTGTGACATGTCATAGTCTGTGAACTTTAGAAATAATTTGCAAAATGAAGTTAATAACCATCAATTTAAACCTGCTAACATCATGGTTCAGTCCCTTCCTCTAGAGCTGTAGGCTCAGCACAAAGTCCTCTAAGTGATCACAGGTGTCAGTTTTGCCGAAGTTTTGCCACCTCATACATGGATCTTAAACCATCTAGATTTTTATTTTTGTTTGCTCACCACTTGCCACCCAATTGCTAAGCAAATATCATGGTACCACTCGTCAGGCACAGTGATTTTCTCTGTCACACCTGAGAAGCTATACACATGCTTGCATGATTTGGTTTGGCCTTTTGCCCCTGTCCTTCCGTAACCAGAGCATGCCTCAAGTAAAATCTGATCCTTCGGTCTAAGTCCCAATATAAGACACATGGAGCCATGCTGAGCACATGAGACAAATCATAAAATCCAGAAGATACTCAGCCTAGACGGTTTTAGATGATTTCCATTACCCATTCAAGGATCAAAAATTCTTTTTTTATGCAAATTGCTTCACAGAATACAAATAAATAAAGGAAAACTACAAACTCAGCCTATGAGGCTAATGTGACATTTATACCAAAACTAGATAAGGATAGCACAAGAAAAAATATTTAAGTCAATCTTACTTAAAAATATAGAGGCAAAAATTTTAACACATACAAGTAAAATAAATTTAGCAGTCTGTTAACAAAGAATTCACCACCATTAAAATGCGTCATCCCAGGAAAGCAAAGATAATTCTACATTTAAAAAAAATCTATTACTACAATCACCAGAAAAACATATTACAGGTGGAAAAAATGTAATTCTCTCAACAAATGAAAAAATCATGTCACAAAAATAATTTCATGATGAAAACCTCTAAGCAAACTAAAAAAGAAGGAAAAATATTTTTCTTAATGAAAGTTATATATCAAAGAAAACCACACTAAATTTATTTCTTAATGACCAAACCTTAGAGGAATTCCTTAAAACAAAAGTATAGGAATGCAAATAAGATAGTTTACATTCAGCAATATACAAGGCCCTAGACAAGATAAAGAAATAAGGTGAAAGAATTTAAAAGTAATAAAAAAAATGTGTCCTGATTTGCAAACAGTATAACTGTAGGAATTCCTAGATAATCTGCCAAAAAACTAGTAGAACAACTAAAATAATTCAACAAGGTTTCTAGATGCAACATCAGAAAGTGAGCAGCCTTCCTTACACCATTAATAGTTCAGTTAGAATATAGAAAACATTTAATTTATAATATCAACAAATAATTTTTAAGTTGTGTAGAAATAAATTTAACAAAAGATTTTTGAGACCTTGATGAAGAAAGTTATAAACCATTACTAAAAGGGGAAAAATTCAAAGAAGCTGCCCTAGATAAATGAAGAAATAAACCATGTTGATGAATAGGAAGAATCAATACCTTAAATTGTCAATTTACCCCCAAATTATTTATTGAATGCAATAAAGTTTCAATGACAGGGTTTTTTGGTTGCTTTGTATCATATTGTTTTTGTGGAATATGGCAAGCCAAGTGCAAACTACACATGGAATATAAGAGATTTTGAAGAAAGTAGGAAAACTGTTCTATCTGATTGCAAGAACCATAACTAAGTTACAATAATTGAGACAGTCTGATACCAGCACAGGAATAGATGGCTTACTATATACACACTACTGTATATAAAACAGATAACCAAGGACCTACTGTATAGCACAGGGAACTATACTCAGTATTTTATAGTAACCTATAAGGGAAAAGAATCTGATAATTATCTGAATCACTGGGCTGTACACCTAAAACGAACACAATATAGTACATCAACTATATTTCAATAAATAAATAAATGCCTACATCACCTCTACCAAAAAACCCCAAAATTCCAGTAGATTAAAAATATAGAATTGTTGGAGGGGAAGATGGCGGAAGAGTAAGACGCGGAGATCACCTTCCTCCGCAGACACACCAGAAATACATCTACACGTGGATCAACTCCTACAGAACACCCACTGAACGCTGGCAGAAGACCTCAGACCTCCCAAAAGGCAAGAAACTCCCCACATACCTGGGTAGGGTAAAAGAAAAAAAAACAGAGACAAAAGGATAGGGATGGGACCTGCACCAGTGGGAGGGAGCTGTGAAGGAGGAAAGGTTTCCACACACTAGGAAGCCCCTTCACTGGTGGAGACTGCGGGTGGTGGAGGGGGGAAGCTTCAGAGCCGCGGAGGAGAGCACAGCAACAGGGGTGCAGAGGGCAAAGCAGAGAGATTCCCGCACAGAGGATCAGTGCCGACCGGCACTCACCAGCCCGAGAGGCTTTTCTGCTCACCCACCGGCGCAGGAGCAGCTGGGAGCTAAGGCTCGGGCTTTGGGCGGATCCGAGGGAGAGGACTGGGGTTGGCGGCATGAACACAGCCTGCACGTGGTTAGTACGCCACGGCTAGCCGGGAGGGAGTCCGGGGCAAAGTCTGGAGCTGCCGAAGAGGCAAGAGACTTTTTCTTACCTCTTTGTTTCCTGGTGCGTGAGGAGAGGGGATTAAGAGCACTGCTTAAAGGAGCTCCAGAGACGGGCGCGAGCCGCGGTAAAACCGCATATCCTAGAGACGGGCATGAGATGCTAAAGCTGCTGCTGCCGCCATCAAGAAGCCTGTGTGCAAGCACAGGTCACTCTCCACACCCCCCTTCCGCGGAGCCTGTGCAGCCCGCCACTGCCAGAGTCCCGGGATCCAGGGACAACTTCCCCGGGGGGAACGCATGGCGCGCCTCAGGCTGGTGCAACGTCACGGCGGCCTCTGCCGCCGCAGGCTCGCCCCGCACTCCATACCCCTCCCTCCACCCCTGGCCTGAGTGAGCCAGGGCCCCCAAATCAGCGGCTCCTTTAACCCCGTCCTGTATGAGTGAAGAACAGATGCTCTCTGGCGACCTACACGCAGAGGCAGGGCGAAATCCAAAGCTGAGCCCCGGAGCTGTGCGAACAAAGAAGAGAAAGGGAAATCTCTCCCAGCAGCCTCAGAAGCACTGGATTAAATCTCCACAATCAACTTGATGTACCCTACATCTGTGGAATACATGAATAGACAACGAATTATCCCAAATTAAGGAAGTGGACTTTAGGAGCAAGATTTATTATTTTTTCCCCTTTTCCTCTTTTTGTGAGTGTGTATGTCTATGCTTCTGTGTGAGATTTTGTCTGTATAGCTTTGCTTTCACCATTTGTCCTAGGGTTCTATCCGACCGTTTTTTTTTTTTTCTTTTTCTTTTTAAAAAATTTTTTTCCTAATATTTATTTTAATAAATTTATCTTATTTTATCTTATTTGATTTTATCTCCTTTCTTTCTTTCTTTCCCTTCCTTCCTTCCTTTCTTTCTTTCTTTCTTTTTTCTTTCTACTTTTTCTCCCTTTTATTCTGAGCCATGTGGATGAAAGGCTCTTGGTGCTGCAGCCAGGAGTCAGTGCTGTGCCTCTGAGGTGGGAGAGCCAACTTCAGGACACTGGTCCACAAGAGACCTCCCAGCTCCACATAATATCAAATGGTGAAAATCTCCCAGAGATCTCCATCTCAACACCAGCACCCAGCTTCACTCAACGACCAACAAGCTACAGTTCTGGACACCCTATGCCAAACAACTAGCAAGACACGAACACAACCCCACCCATTAGCAGACAGGCTGCCTAAAATCATAATAAGTCCACAGATAGCCCAAAACACACCACCAAACGTGGACCTGCCCACCAGAAAGACAAGATCCAGCCTCATCCACCAGAACACAGGCACTAGTACCCTCCACCAGGAAGCCTACACAACCCACTGAACCAACTTTAGCCCCTGGGGACAGACACCAAAAACAACGGGAACTATGAACCTGCAGCCTGCAAAAAGGAGACCCCAAACACAGTAAGATAAGCAAAATGAGAAGACAAAAAAACACACAGCAGATGAAGGAGCAAGCTAAAAACCCATCAGACCTAACAAATGAAGAGGAAATAGGCAGTCTCCCTGAAAAAGAATTCAGAATAATGATAGTAAAGATCATCAAAAATCTTGGAAATAGAATAGACAAAATGCAAGAAACATTTAACAAGGACCTAGAAGAACTAAAGATGAAACAAGCAACAATGAACAACACAATAAATGAAATTAAAAATACTCTAGATGGGATCAATAGCAGAATAACTGAGGCAGAAGAACGGATAAGTTACCTGGAAGATAAAAGAGTGGAAATAACTATTGCAGAGCAGAATAAAGAAAAAAGAATGAAAAGAACTGAGGACAGTCTCAGAGACCTCTGGGACAACATTAAACACACCAACATTTGAACTATAGGGGTTCCAGAAGAAGAAGAGAACAAGAAAGGGACTAAGAAAATCTTTGAAGAGATTATAGTTGAAAACTTCCCTAATATGGGAAAGGAAATAGTTAATCAAGTCCAGGAAGCACAGAGAGTCCCATACAGGATAAATCCAAGGAGAAATACACCAAGACACATATTAAACGAACTGTCAAAAATTCAATACAAAGAAAACATATTAAAAGCAGCAAGGGAAAACAACAAATAACACACGAGGGAATCCCCATAAGGTTAACAGCTGATCTTTCAGCAGAAACTCTGCAAGCCAGAAGGGACAGGCAGGTCATATTTAATGTGATGAAGGAGAAAAACCTGCAACCAAGATTGCTCTACCCAGCAAGGATTTCATTCAGATTTGACGGAGAAATTAAAACCTTTACAGACAAGCAAAAGCTGAGAGAGTTCAGCACCACCAAACCAGCTTTACAACAAATGCTAAAGGAACTCCTCTAGGCAAGAAACACAAGAGAAGGAAAAGACCTACAATAACGAACCCAAAACAATTAAGAAAATGGGAATAGGAACATACATATCGATAATTACCTTAAATGTAAATGGACTAAATGCTCCCACCAAAAGACACAGATTGGCTGAATGGATACAAAAACAAGACCCATATATATGCTGTCTACAAGAGACCCACTTCAGACCTAGGGACACATACAGACTGAAAGTGAGGAGATGGAAAAAGATATTCCGTGCAAATGGAAACCAAAAGAAAGCTGGTGTAGCAATTCTCATATCAGACAAAATAGACTTAAATACTATTAGAAGAGACAAAGAAGGACACTACATAATGATCAAGGGATCGATCCAAGAAGAAGATATAACAATTGTAAATATTTATGAACCCAACATAGGAGCACCTCAATACATAAGGCAAATACTAAGAGCCATAAAAGGGGAAATCAACAGTAACACATTCATAGTAGGGGACTTTAACACCCCACTTTCACCAATGGACAGATCATCCAAAATGAAAATAAATAAGGGAACACAAGCTTTAAATGATACATTAAACAAGATGGACTTAATTGATATTTATACAACATTCCATTCTAAAACAACAGAATACACATTTTCTCAAGTGCTCATGGAACATATTCCAGGATAGAACATATCTTGGGTCACAAATCAAGCCTTGGTAAACTTAAGAAAATTGAAATTTTATCAAGTATCTTTTCCAAACACGCTATGAGACTAGATATCAATTACAGGAAAAGATCTGTAAAAAATACAAACACATGGAGGCTAAACATTACACTACTTAATAACGAAGTAATCACTGAAGAAATCAAAGAGGAAATTAAAAAATACCTAGAAAAAAATGACAATGGAGACACGACGACCCAAAACCTATGGGATGCAGCAAAAGCAGTTCTAAGAGGGTAGTTTATAGCAATACAATCTTACCTTAAGAAATAGGAAACATCTCGAATAAACAACCTAACCTTGCACCTAAAGCAATTAGAGAAAGAAGAACAAAAAATACCCCTAAGTTAGCAGAAGGAAAGAAATCATAAAAATCAGATCAGAAATAAATGAAAAATGAAGGAAACAATAGCAAAGATCAATAAAACTAAAAGCTGGTTCTTTGAGAAGATAAACAAAATTGATAAACCATTAGCCAGACTCATCAAGAAAAAAGGGAAGAAGACTCAAATCAATAGATTTAGAAATAAAAAAGGGGAAGTAACAACTGACACCGCAGAAATACAAAGCATCCTAAGAGACTACTACAAGCAACTCTATGCCAATAAAATGGACAACCTGGAAGAAATGAACAAATTCTTAGAAAAGCACAAGACTGAACCAGGAAGAAATAGAAAGTATTAACAGACCAATCACAAGCACTGTAATTGAGACTGTGATTAAAAATCTTCCAACAAACAAAAGCCCAGGACCAGTGGGCTTCACAGGCGAATTCTATCAAACATTTAGAGAAGAGCTAACATCAATCCTTCTCAAACTCTTCCAAAATATAGCAGAGGGAGGAACACTCCCAAACTCATTCTACGAGGCCACCATCACCTTGATACCAAAACCAGACAAGGATGTCACAAAGAAAGAAAACTACAGGCCAATATCACTGATGAATATAGATGCAAAAATTCTCGACAAAATACTAGCAAACAGAATCCAACAGAACATTGAAAGGATCATACACCATGATCAAGTGGGGTTTATTCCAGGAATGCAAGGATTCTTCAATATACGCAAATCAATCAAGGTAATACACAATATTAACAAATTGAAGGAGAAAAACCATATGATCATCTCAATAGATGCAGAGAAAGCTTTCGACAAAATTCAACACCCATTTATGATAAAGACCCTCCAGAAAGTAGGCATAGAGGGAACTTTCCTCAACATAGTAAAGGCCATATATGACAAACCCACAGCCAACATCATCCTCAATGGTAAAAAACTGAAAGCATTTCCACTAAGATCAGGAACAAGACAAGGTTGCCCACTCTCACCACTCTTATTCAACATAGTTTTGGAAGTTTTAGCCACAGCAATCAGAGAAGAAAAGGAAATAAAAGGAATCCAAATCGGAAAAGAAGAAGTAAAGCTTTCACTGTTTGCAGATGACATGATACTATACATAGAGAATCCTAAAGATGTCACCAGAAAACTACTAGAGCTAATCAATGAATTTGGTAAAGTAGCAGCATACAAAATTAATGCACAGATATCTCTGGCATTCCTATACACTAATGATGAAAAATCTGAAAGTGAAATCAAGAAAACACTCCCATTTACCATTGCAACAAAAAGAATAAAATATCTAGAAATAAACCTACCTAAGGAGACAAAAGACCTATATGCAGAAAATTATAAGACAATGATGAAAGAAATTAAAGATGATACAAATAGAAGGAGAGATATACCATGTTCTTGGATTGGAAGAATCAACATTGTGAAAATGACTCTACTACCCAAAGCAATCTACAGATTCAGTGCAATCCCTATCAAACTACCACTGGCATTTTTCACAAAACTAGAACAAAAAATTTCACAATTTGTATGGAAACACAAAAGACCCCGAATAGCCAAAGCAATCTTGAGAACGAAAAACGGAGCTGAAGGAATCAGGCTCCCTGACTTCAGACTATACTACAAAGCTACAGTAATCAAGACAGTATGGTACTGGCACAGAAACAGAAAGATAGATCAATGGAACAGGATAGAAAGCCCAGAGATAAACCCACGTACGTATGGTCACCTTATCTTTGATAAAGGAGGCAGGAATGTACAGTGGAGAAAGTACAGCCTCTTCAATAAGTGGTGCTGGGAAAACTGCACAGGTACATGTAAAAGTATGAGATTAGATCACTCCCTAACACTATACACAAAAATAAGCTCAAAATAGATTAAAGACCTAAATGTAAGGCCAGAAAATATCAAACTCTTAGAGGAAAACATAGGCAGAACACTGTATGACATAAATCACAGCAAGTTCCTTTTTGACCCACCTCCTAGAGAAATGGAAATAAAAACAAAAATAAACAAATGGGACCTAATGAAACTGCAAAGCTTTTGCACAGCAAAGGAAACCATAAACAAGACCAAAAGGCAACCCTCAGAATGGGAGAAAATATTTGCCAATGAAGCAACTGACAAAGGATTAATCTCCAAAATGTATAAGCAGCTCATGCAGCTCTATAACATAAAACAAACAACCCAATCCAAAAATAGACAGAAGACCTAAATAGACATTTCTCCAAAGAAGATATACAGACTGCCAACAAACACAAGAAATAATGCTCAACATCATTAATCATTTGAGAAATGCAAATCAAAACTACAATGAGATATCATCTCACACCAGTCAGAATGGCCATGATCTAAAAATCTCGAAACAATAAATGCTGGAGAGGGTGTGGAGAAAAGGGAACACTCTTGCACTGCTCGTGGGAATGTGAATTGGTACAACCACTATGGAGAACAGTATGGAGGTTCCTTAAAAAACTAAAAATAGAACTACCATACGATCCAGCAATCCCACTACTGGGCATATACCCTGAGAAAACCATAATTCAAAAAGAGTCATGTACCAAAATGTTCATTGCAGCTCTATTTACAATAGCCCAGAGATGGAAACAACCTAAGTGTCCATCATCGGATGAATGGATAAAGAAGATGTGGCACATGTATACAATGGAATATTACTCAGCCATAAAAAGAAATGAAACTGAGTTATTTGTGGTGAGGTGGATGGACCTAGAGTCTGTCATACAGAGTGAAGTAAGTCAGAAAGAGAAAGACAAATACCGTATGCTAACATATATATATGGAATTTAAGGGAAAAAAAGTCATGAAGAACCTAGGGGTAAGACAGGAATAAAGACACAGACCTACTAGAGAATGGACTTGAGGATATTGGGAGGGGAGAGTGTAAGCTGTGACAAAGCGAGAGAGTCGCATGGACATATATACACTACCAAACGTAAATTAGAAAGCCTGTGGGAAGCAGCCGCATAGCACAGGGAGATCAGCTAGGTGCTTGTGACCACCTAGAGGGGTGCGATATGGAGGGTGGGAGGGAGACGCAAGAGGGAGGAGCTATGGGGTCATATATGTATAGCTGATTCACTTTGTTATAAAGCAGAAACTAACACACCATTGTAAAGCAATTATACTCCAATAAAGATGTAATATAGATAGATAGATAGATAGATAGATAGATAGATAGATAAAAAAACAAAACTTCAAAACGTTTAGATTGAAATACAGGAAAATATTTTCATAACCTTGGGATGAGAAGGGATTGTTTTAAGTACATACCCTGAAGAAGATTTTGAAATGTTAACTACATTAAAATTTTAATCTTTTATTGAAACTTCAAACTCTGGTTTTGCCCTTTGACTTGTATTCAGATGTGTCTGCTTCCAGGCCACGCCCCCCTAGTCCACTGACCTCTGTCAATGCCACGGGAGAAAGGAGACTGTCAAATGCTGTCCTCCCAGAAGTATTAACTTCAGGATTGGCTATATTGTAAAGACAGACGGTCCACTGCATAGGAAGTGGACAGCATGCACTTCCCACGCAACACTGTTCAACATACTCCCTGACAGAAGGCACTCAAAGTCACACTGTATAATCATTTCATTCTCAAGACTGCTAGACAGTGCCTGCTCCATGTAGCATATTGTCCAGGAAAGAACTGCTTTGGCTTGACTCATAATAATTTTCCTATGATATGTTTCCTTCAGGAAGAAAATAAGTATTAGGAAGCAGGTGTATTTGGAATCAAAGGGAAAACCAGTGTGGGAGAAAAGATGCGCATTGTCATCTATCTTTTCCATCAGGCTGCTCTGACACTAAATTAGGAGTTTTCAACGACCTTTTTATATTCTACATTTAAGCTCCTGTTCATAAACAGCAATGAATTTAAAATATAAAAGATAATACCCAAAGATTCCTACATTTAAAATCCTGCAAGAATTCCTGGTTCCAGATTTCAATTTAGTCTATGCCTGTGGAGACTCCTGGGTGCTTATGTGTAACCAAATCGTATTTTATCTTTGGATTCTCTTCTGCTACAGGTAGAAGAGCTTAACTAAGGCAGTTGCAGCCACCTTTTTATCCAAGTGGGTGCTATTCTAAATTCTAAGATTATGTACAGACAAAGCAATGAGGATTGGTCCTCAATGTTCCCTTGACTGTTATTCCTTCCGAGTGCCAAAGGGAGCCGGGGAGCTAAAAGGCTGTCAGGGACACTCTCTTTAAAACCAGTAACATATCAAGTGCCTCAAATATCTCCTGCTTTCAGCCAATTCCTTTGGCAGACAGCGCAAGTGCTACTGTCATTTGAATTTCTCTGACGGAAGCAAGGAAAGGGCCAGCTAGGTTTTCTTGCATCCGTGACCACGTGGAAACATTGTCATTACCTGTGCTTCCTCCACTGGATTTGACAGCTGTTCAAGCTACAACAGCCAGACCTAATTTTTGCTCAGTTAAAGTTAGTTTGTTTTTGTCATTCTTTTTATTATCACAACATGGGGAGCAAGTGGGATTTAAGAAGAAAAGGACATGCATCTTTATATTCAGCTACTTTCTCTTTTCTCTGAGAGGTTCTCTGTTCTCTTTCTCAGAGTTCTGAGAATCTTTCTGTTCTGGTTCAGGAAACCAGAGCTAAAACCAATAGGAAATATGTTTCAATCTCTGCAACAGCACTTCCTGCCATTCTTTTTCCACACTAATCACGATGCACTGAGAATGACAATATCAACTCTCCCCATTATCCCTTCCATATAGTGTATAAATCCCAAATCACCAATTCATTCTTGCAATAATATCCTTTAAGCCCTGTCAGGATTAGCACTGTCTTCTAGGGATATAAAGGTAGATGGAATATGGTTCCCCGCCCAGTAGGAGCCCCAGATTCATGAAGAGGACCGTGGAGAACCAATAAAAGGTGCACTGCTAGGAAGGCTGTGTATGGGAGCACAGAAGGGTAGCACCTGGCCCAGCGTGGAGAAATGAGAAAGGTCTTCCTAGAGGAAGTGACACACCAGCTGAGTCATAAATGAGTAGGAGACATCCAGCTAAGAGGAGAAGGGAATAAGAACAGACTGGACAGAGGGAATGAGAAGCACTAATGCAGAATTTCTCAATCTCAGCATCACTAACATTTTGGGACAGATAATTCTTTTCTGGTTGGGGGGAGGGCTTGTCCTGTCCAGTTCAAGATGTTTAGCAGCAGCATCCCTGGATTCTATTCATTAGATGACAGTAGCATCCCCTTCCTCAACTGTGACATTCATTAATGTCTCCAGATAATGTCAGATTTTACCCCTGGAGGATGAAATTGCCCCCAGTTGAGAGTCATCGCACTAAGCGTGGAAGGAAGAACTAGAAGCAGCTTGGTATAGCTGGAGCGTAAATCTTGAGACAGAGAGTGACTGGCTTTGGAGATAAGCAAAAGTCAGATCTTCAAAGGTCTTTATGCCTTTCAGCTCCAGGAAAGTTACTTAACCAAATAAGAGTATTTCCTCTTTTGACAAATGGGAATGGCAATACTTTTCCCTGAGGAATGTGGCGAGGGCTAAATCAGATCACATATGTAAAGAACTTAGTACAGTGCTTGTCATACATAAAAAGATTTGTTCCCTCTCTCCTGCTTGGCTCCGCTGTCCGGACTGGGAGTTAGGGTGATGAATTGAAGGGCAGTCAGAGGCCGGAGGGAGCAGTGGGCAGGGCCTCAGAGGCAGGAAGAATTAAGCCACAGGCAGAGCTGATGACTGCAGAGCTGGACGTGCTCCCACCTGGCCAGTGGAAGCGTGAAGTCCTCCATCCCCACACATTGCCCTTACCCAGGGTTTATCTTTCCAGAACACCTGGCTCACGTGTGTTAGTCAGACACACTTCCTTGTCTAATACTTATCTTAACCCAGCAAACAGCTGCAGTGTTCCCTACATAGACACGCCAGGTCATGGAAAAGAGGGGAGCAGACATGATAACAGACAGAAATTTTAGCCTCCAGGACTTTCATCTCAGGGCTGGGGAAAATAGCATCCCTGCTCCTTTTGTCAGCAAAAGCTCCCTGTCTCTTAGCCAACAAGGTGAGGTCCAGCTCAGGCAACCATTCCTCTCAGAAGCCTGTCCTGGTGGCTACCCTGCCCCCGTCAGAGCTGGCGCTTCCTTTCTCTAAGCGAATCACAGCACTCGCAAAACCCCTCTGTCGGAGCCCTCGGTACCTTGCCCTACAACTGAACTGTTGGTTGGTTTGTTCACTAGTCAATGACTTAAGTCACTTGAAGGTAGATTCTGTATTTCTCAAATGAGGATTGAATTCATGCACCAAGACACAGAGCTCTGATAAAGCATCTTTCAAGACCCTGTGAATGCAAGCAAGGAGACATTTTAAAAATAGGGCATCTTTGCCCTCTCCACAGGCCAATGCTTGCATGTGAATTACATCCTAGCTAGCACACAACTTGTTTTCATTTCTTTGTCTCAGAGTTTTAACCGCCTGTATTAGTTATCTAGGGCTGCTGTTAACATATTGCAAAATTAAAACAATCTTGGTGACTTAAATTAACAGAAATTTACTCTCTCACAGTTCTGGAGGCCAGAAGTCTGAAATCAGTGTAACAGGGCTGAAATCAAGATGTTGGCAGAGTCGTGATGCCCCAGAGGCTCTAGGAACCTTCCGGTCCTTTTGCCTCTTCTAGCTTCTGGTGGTGGCCGTGGGCATTTCTGGACTTGGGGACTGCATGACTCCAATCTCTGTCTCCGTGGTCACACTGCCTCCTTCTTTTCTTTGTGTGTAACTCCTCTGTCTCTTATAAGGACCCTTGTCATTAGATTTAGGGCTTGGATAATCTAGGATGATCTTTTCATCTCAAGATCCTTATCTTAATGACATCGGCTAAGACCCTTTTCCAAATAAGGGTGCACTCACGTGTTCTGGGAATTAGTCATGGACATACCTTTTTGGAGGCTGCAACTCAAGCCACTATCCCATCCTGCACCCATGATGCAGCATTTAGAAACCGAACTGGCTGTGGCCACATCCTGCATCCGTTTAGCCTGTTGGGATCCAGATTCATATAGTTAGAATTAAACAGATAATGTGGGTTCTTTTGAGCATACTTTTGAGCATACATATATAGTTACATTATATAACATGTGCTTTTTATAGGTATTTCTCTTTGCTTGAGCCCATTGAAAGATTACTGTGCTCTAGTTAAGCACATGAGAATGGAGTCCTGAGTTTGTACATTATAAACAAGTCAGCTGCATTTTCTCAGTTGTAAACTGAGGGACTTGGATGAGCTCATGTTTTTGTTTTTTTTTTTCACCTTGTTATCCGTATCTTCTTTCATTTATTCTTCCTAAGAAGCCTACAGGGTGGGAAGTATTGCAATACTGTTTCTTAGAAATCAGGAAACTGCAGTTTAATATATTTAAGCAATTTGCCCATGATCACAAAGCATGTCAGTCTAAAGCGTGGTCTGTCCTTTGAACCCAGTTTTTGCTCAACTCCAAAATCTCTCCTTTCCATTAACCATGATATCCATTTTGTCAAGCATATCTGGGACAGGAAGTTCTCTATTTTATCCTGAGTTGCTCTAATATAGGATTTCATCAGAGATCCAAACCCAAAGTATTTACTACACACACACACTCTATCTGTAAGAGTCTATGAATAATTAAAAATGAGCTTTGACAATCAGTAAAGTTGTTGCCAAACTGCACACATTAAAAAAAAATCAGTTTTCATCCACTCGATACAAAGTGTTGATGGCCCTGAACAGGGCCTGTGTCAGCATTCTACAGAGGCTTTGCCGGTACTTGACAACTGCTTGCAGCTAAACTAATCCCTGTCAAGAAGGCTAGGTTTGGCATAAAAGTTTCTGCAAAGGAAAAATCTCTTCTCCTGGATTGTCAACCCAGCCTCAACAAAGAAGTGATCCTGTGATGACTGTCTTCTCGTCAGTGCCGGCTTTTATTCTGATCCCGTGGTATGGCAGACAAATAGCCAACACCATTCGAGGGCGAAAGCTGCAGGGAGCAAAGAAAGAGCACAGTCATAAGAGCTGTAAACTGAAAAGGAAGCTGCCTTCGTCGGATACATGGGTATTCCCTCCAAAGAACATGTTTTGAAATATTTGGTCCTCCATATTGTACTTGCAAAGTTATAACTCATCATTTTTATTAATTGCAGATCCAAGTAAATACCAGAGATTCTAATCAGCAAGAGTTCATCAGTATTTTCATTCTGAGTTAATGTACTTTTACCCAAAAAGTTCCAACTCGTAGCTCCAACGTCTAATACAGTCCTAGGCCTCAACATCTCAGAGGATGAGAAAGTCAGAATATTAAGGGGTGGGACGGGGTTGGTGAGACAAGGAAGTGGCGGGAAAAGGAAATCTTGAGCTCCCTTTAGAGACTGGAGTGCCAACCCCTCACGCGTGGGGCTCACAGATGGAAAACCACCATATTACGGGGAATGGACATCATTCTGGAGAAGGGCCTGCACTGATGGCTCATGATGACTGCAGGTAGGTGAACTGTCAGGAGGAAGCTTGTGACTACCCTAAGGCAAAGCTAGTGTGTCACTGAGAAAGGAGAGGTTACACTTTTAATTTTCTCGAGTCTGATAAGGCCAAGATTATGGGACCAAACTGTACATAGAACCCTTCCCTCTGACTTTGCCCAGGACCACAGGCAACCCTGAGTCTCCTAGGCCAGGCATCTAAGATCACTCAGCCTCCGGGTCACACGACCACCACTACCCATCAACACACAGGGTGCATTCCCTTGCTTCCAAGTCTTTGTTCAACTATCACCTTCTCAGTGACACTTGTACTGATCACTCTATTTTAAATTACCACCTCCCATGCCCACCAAGGCACATCTGATGCTTCTTACACTTCTTTCTTTTTCTTGTATCTGCAGTAATGATCAGCTTCTAATAAATCCTATAGCTTACTTATATGCTCTATTTATTTTCCATTTTCTATCTCCCCTGGTATAATATGAGATCCATTAGGCCAGGGATCTTTGTCAGTTTTACTCCTGATGGAATCCAAGCACCTAAAAGTGTCTGGCATATTGTAATCACTCAGTAAAAAACATATTGAATAACTGAATGCAAGCATCAGCACAAAATGCGAAACAGATTATCCTGACATAGAGAAATGGTGAATGGTAGAAGAATTATGCTCAGAGGCTGATCTTTTTCTGTTTTTTAGGGTGAAGTAGCTTTTATTTATTTATTTATTTATTTGGCTCCGTTGGGTCTTCGTTGCTGTGCACAGGCTTTTTCTCTAGTTGTGGTGAAGGGGGGCTACTCTTCGTTGCGGTGCACAGGCTTCTTATTGTGGTGGCTTCTCTTATTGCAGAGCATGGGCTCTAGGCACGTGGGTTTCAGTAGCTGCAGCACACAGGCTCAGTAGTTGCGGAACATGGGCCCTAGAGCACGTGGGCTTCATTCGTTGCAGTGAGTGGGCTCAGTAGTTGTGGTGCACGGGCTTAGTTGCTCTGCAGCATGTGGGATCTTCCCAGATCAGGAGTCGAACCCATGTCCCCTGCATTGGCAGGCAGATTCTTAACCACTGTGCCACCAGGGAAGTCCTATTTATTTATTTCTTGTCACAGAAGTGACTGTCAGTAACTCGGGAACCAGATATATGGGGTGAGAAAAAAATTAGGAGAATAGTCCATGGTAAGACCAGGGTACACCCTACTTTTGTAGACTGCTAGTTTAGAGCCCAAACCTTAGAGTCAGTTTCCAAAGATTCAAGTCCTGAATCTACCACTTTCCTTACCTTGTGCATGATACCTAAACTCTCTACACCTCAGTGCTCCATTTATAAAATGACGGTAATAATAATACCAGATTTAACTAAGATAGTCCATGGAAAAGCTTAGAACTCTGCCTGGTATATAGCAATCACCATTATTATTCTTATTTATTTAAACTAAATTCTAAAACATTCTCAGTCCATCTTGACCTGATAAACTTTCAGCCAATAGAACATACCCACATATATATTAACAAGTAAAAACTACAACAAACACCCACCCCTGCACACAGTGATTTCCTGGAACCCTCCTAAATTATAGCCAGCTCATTCCTGAATCTGTTGCACCATGGTCCCAGTTCTTAAGTCCAATTCTTATTGATGATCATGTTCTATCACTTTGCTTTCTAGCTCTTAATGCTGCCTCAGAGAATCTGACTCAAATCAACTTCATCAGCTCTCCCAACTTAGACCAAGTAATTAAGATATGCAGCCAAAATAGCACATCAAGATCTGAGTCTTGGGCTGTTGGGCTTAACTCTGGCCTAACCAACCCACCTCATTCTCCTTGGCCAGAAGACTTGAACATTCTCAAGCTTAAAACTTAATTGTTGAATCCACCACTTACTTTCTTTGATGTTATACAAGCTATTAACTCAATCATTCATTCACTCAGTGTTTATGGTGCATTGTTCTATGTGTCTATGTACTGATATTGACACTGGGATAAAAAAACTTAATATATAAAACCAAAATACACTGTGTAAATTATTCCGAAGACTTGTAGTATATTCAATGACATGCAATGTATTTTTCTAGCATAGTCAATAGAAACTGGGTGACTATACATCTTTCTACCTGTGAATCACAGTAATAAACTATCAAAGCAAAAGGCAGATATACTAATTCAGATCAATAGAGCTTAAGGTTGCTGCAAACTTATTAAATGCCAGGCCACCGCTGCCTTTCTCATGAAGGAAGAATTGCCTAAGGAATATTACTAAATTTCCGAAATGAAAAATCTTATAGAACGCCATACCTAACTGAGACATATATCATTCCTTTTACAATTCCGATTTTCAAATGCATAAATGGGACAATCACTTTTAGGGAAGCTGTTCAACATGCAATGGCTTCAGCTCTTGCTCCCAGCATTCTCTGTTAGCTACAGTATCATTAACGCAAGTCCAAAGAATTGAGTTCTATTTTGACCTTTGGGAAAAATCCAATTTTAGAACAGCAAAAATGAATTACTCTCTCCTTTTACCATTACCATATATATATATATGTATGCATATATGTATATAGATATACACGTCTTTGATTTGATATGATTAAATGGCAATCCTTGTTTTGTTATTACTTTTGCTCCTCTCAAATTGGATTTTCCTAAGGGACTCATTCTTTGTGAAATGCTAGTCATGGCAGTGCCGCTTGGTGCCCAGAGAGCTTTAAGAGTGTTCCTTTCAGCACTCTGATGACATACACTCATGTGGACAAGATTGCAGAAGCAAATGACTGAGTCTGCAGGCTTGGAGATAAAGGCATTTAGTTATAGTTTTAGTTCAGAGTCTGTATTTCTTGGGGTACATCCAAGGTTTCTGCCTCAGTGTGGGCACCTATAAAAACAGGTAAAGCACAACTCTTCACCTATCTTTTCACAAGAAAATTATTTATTTTTTAACTTATTTTTTTAACATCTTTATTGGAGTATAATTGCTTTATATTGTTGTGTTACTTTCTGCTGTATTAACAATGTGAATCAGCTATACATATAGATATATCCCCATATCCCCTCCCTTTTATGTCTCCCTCCCACCCTCCCTATCCCACCCCTCTAGGTGGTCACAAAGCACCGAGCTGATCTCCCTGTGCTATGCAGCTGCTTCCCACTAGTTACTTTACATTTGGTAGTATATATAAGTCCATGACACTCTCTCACGTCATCCCAACTTACCCTTCCCCCTCCCCATGTCCTTAAGTCCATTCTCTACGTCTGCATCTTTATTCCTGTCCTGCCCCTAGGTTCTTCAGAACCTTTTTTTTTTTTTTTAGATTCCATATATATGTGTTAGCATATGGTATTTGTTTTTCTCTTTTTGACTTACTTCACTCTGTATGACAGATTCTAGGTCCATCCACCTCACTACAAAATAACTCAATTTCATTTCTTTTTATAGTCACAAGAAAATTATTACCCACATCAATTCCTATTCAGAAGTCCTGGCTCTTGCAAGGCCAGTTAGGTGGGAATAACAGTTTTTAAAATACAGTTTGATATCTGGTTGTGAAATACGCCAAATTAAACTGTCATGATTATTAAATGTAGAGAAAAGACAATAGAATTAAGACAAGAGTAATAATGGGCACCATGCATTGAACACATTGCAAATTTGAGGCATTCTGCCGGTTGCTTTACATACATCCTTGGAAATCCTCACTGTCAAATTGTGAAATAAGTATTCTTATTCTTACCTTTTCAGACAGATGAGCCAACCGAGATTTATAGTATTTATAGATATCAAATACTTTGGCCAAGTTCCCACATGGAACAAGTAGCAAAGCCTGTGATTGAACCCAGCTTCACCTCTGACTCTTACAAACAAGCTATAGCTAGGTAATCAATTGCCATAAGATTTAGAAGAATTTAGATGACAGAGGCGGGCTTCCATGCACCTTGCAGGTATCTGAACATCTCAAGTGATCAGGAATGTGCGTGTGTCTGTCTGCTTGTAAAACACCAACTCGCATGCTCCTTTCTTCCTTTTTAATCGTTTCCTAAACCATGGCAAATCTTCAGCCACCTTTGGGCTCTTCCACAAAAGATGGAACTACTTAGTTCACTGGTCTTATGCATTGCTCCTTTTTTTACACTGAGGTATAATTGACATATAACATTATATTAGTTTCAGATGTACAACATAATGATTCTATATTTGCATATATTGAGAACTGATCTCCACAGTGTCAGGTTAACATCTGCTGGTGGGACAGCTCTTCTTATATGTTCAACAGTTATTATCGCTACCCTTCTACGCCACAGTTCCAAAGTCTCTGGTAGCCATAACTCTCCAAAAGCAATGGAAATAACCATTTCTGAGGCCATTGTGTCCATATTTGATTTTTTAACTTGTAGTAAAATCTCCTGTTGGAGAATGAGCAGTTAGGCCACTTGTCATTCTCCCCAACACACAGCACCCTTTGTTAGCTCTAGACTTTCAACCGGGCTGTTTTCTCTATCTGAAATGTCTTTTCTCTTTCTCTACCTGGTGAAATTATATAGACTGTATTCATTCTTCATGGCCAAGGTCAAATACCACAGCTTCTAGAAAGCTTTCTCTAAACTTCTCAGATAAAATTAATCAATTTCTTTTCTGTGTTTCTATTAATATATTGTGTGGTCAAAAGGTTTGTTCATTTTTTTCCGTAAGATGACTCTAAAAGCACTTAGTTTCTTTAACTTCATTCGAAACCATTTTGTTAGATTGTATGTGACAGCTGTCATATCAGCATGCATTTAAAAAAAGACTTATCAAAATTGGTGAATTTTTGTGTAGCCATTTTAATATTGAAGATGGAAGAAAAAAAGCAACATTTCAGCATATTATGCTTTATTATTTCAAGAAAGGTAAAAATGCAACTGAAATGCATAAAAAGATTTGTGCAGTGTATGGAGAAGGTGCTGTGACTAATCGAACACGTCAAAAGTGGTTTGCAACTTTTCATGCTGGAGATTTCTCACCGGACGATGCTCCATGGTTGGGTAGACAAGTTGAAGCTGATAGCGATCAAATTGAGACATTGAGAACAATCAACATTATACCATGTGGGAGATGGCCAACATACTAAAAATATCCAAATCAAGCGATGAAAGTCATTTGCACCAGCTTGGTTATGTTAATTGCTTTAATGATTAGGTTCCACATAAGTTAAGCGAAAAAACCTTCTTGACCATAATTCCACATGTGATTCTCTACTTAAACGTAAAACAAGTTCTGTTTTTAAAACAAATTGTGATGGGCGATGAAAAGTGGATACTGTACAATAATGTGGAACGGAAGAGATCATGAGGCAAGCGAAATGAACCACCATCAACCACACCAAAGGCCGGTCTTCATCCAAAGAAGGTGATGTTGTGTATATGGTGGGATTGGAAGGGAGTCCTCTATTATCAGCTCCTTCTGGAAAACCAAACGATTAATTCCAACAAGTACTGCTCCCAATTAGACCAACTGAAAGCAGCACTCAATGAAAAGCATCCAGAATTAGTCAACAGAAAACGCATAATTTTCCATGAGGATAACGTAAGACTGCATGTTTCTTTGATGACCAGGCAAAAACTGTTACAGCCTGGCTGGGAAGTTCTGATTCATCCGCCATATTCACCAGACATTGCACCTTCGGATTTCCATTTATTTCGGTCTTTACAAAATTCTCTTAATGGAAAAAATTTCAATTCCCTGGAAGACTGTAAAAGGAACCTGGAACAGTTCTTTGCTCAAAAAGATAAAAAGTTTTGGGAAGATGGAATTATGAAGTTGCCTGAAAAATGGGAGAAGGCAGTGGAACAAAAAGGTGAGTACATTGTTCAATAAAGTTCCTGGTGAAAATAAAAAATGTGTCTTTTATTTTTCCTTAAAAAAACCAAAGGCACTTTTTGGCCAACCCAGTACTTTAATATGAACGCTTAGCATCTGAGTAGAATCAGTAGAATCATCTCCTCTATTGTACCTCATCCCTGTATTCTCTGCACCTAATACAGAGCTTTGCACATAATAGCAACTCATAAGCATTCACTGAGTTGCACTGACAAATGATTTCATATTTGCAAATGTTTAGAGATTGCAAGGATGGTTTGTCAATGATCATACTGGATACACTGAAAAGGATACCTTGGGGAGTAAACACTGAAGTTGCAACTTCCATGTAAGGATTGTCTGGAGATAAAATTCTGAAGAGATTGAAGAAAGAGAAACAGAGACAACTTGCACTGGGGTGAGCAGAAGCAAAGGTAGCGCAGTGAGGCAAAGATACGGAGATGCCATGCATGCAATGTAAAAGTCAGCTTTGCATCAACGTTCTCATCTGTAGTCTTTGACTACATATTTGTAGAATGCTGGGCAGTTCACAAAATGTATATTAAAAGAATCATCTGATGCAAAAAGTATGACTCCCCTTGGATAACCAAAAACACTGAGTCTCAGAAAACTGATTAAAGGTCACAGGTCAAAGGTGATATAATTACTCAGAGACTGAGCTCAAACTAGAACTTAGGTGTTTTCCTTTTTTTTTTTTACGCCCAACTCTGTGCTCTTTGCCTTACAGTGTATACTGTCAGGCAGCAACTTTCAGTTGGCAGTTGGCCTCAGCTCACTCTTCTTCATTATCCTTTTGTATCTGTTTTTCCAGTTCCCTTCACTTTTCTCCTTGAAATCCCTGCACAGACTCTGAGATTGTCACTGTGAAGAAAGAGTGCTATAAACAATGCCAGGTGTTGTGCCTCACCTTAAATCACTAAACCCAGAGTCTGCAGCAGGAAAGTGACTAGTGGCAGCAAATTGGTCTTTTCAGATACACCTGTTCACACAAAGAACTGTCACTCATTGGAGAACCATTCTAAAATATTGACTCTTCTACTTTCAGTGTTCTCCAAGGTACTGCCATTTAACGCACTTGGAAAAAAAAGTTCAGTTTGCTAATAGTATTTCATGTCTACTGCTCCATAGCTCCACAAATTTCAAGTCAACAAAAGTATATTGAGCATTTAATATGGGTCATGCTCTGTTTGAACACTGAAGAGTCTTCAGGTTAAATGAAACATGGTCCCTGTCATCCCTGTGGCCCTAATGATAATAAGTCATAATACAATGCAGGGTCAAGTTATGCATCACGAACTAAGCAGAATGGTACCACTGCCAGTTTATGGTTTCCTTCAGTCCTTTCAAAGCCACTAACCTACCCAGCCACTGTCTGTCTCTTTCTAGGCTACTTCCCTTTCTTTCTTTTTTTTTTTTTTTTTTTTTGCGGTACGCGGGCCTCTCACTGTTGTGGCCTCTCCCATTGCGGAGCACAGGCTCCGGACGTGCAGGCTCAGCGGCCATGGCTCACGGGCCATGGCTCTCCGCGGCATGTGGGATCTTCCCAGACCGGGGCACGCACCCGTGTCCCCTGCATCAGCAGGCGGACTCTCAACCACTGCGCTACCAGGGGAGCCCTACTTCCCTTTCTTTTGTGCCAACAGTTCAAACCTTCACTCTCCCCGAGTTTCTTATCTAACACCTTGGTCCAAAAATCTTGCCTATTACCTCTTAGAGAAAGTTCAAAAGTCTCTCAGCCTTCTAAGCACTGCTACCCCATCCACTATGCCAGCACGGACTTACCTGCATCCTCTTTCCTCTTTATCTTCTGATCTCCCACCTCAGTGGAAGGGGTTTCTCCTTCTACTGGCATCCCAGGTCCTCTTGCTTCTCCAAGACGGACATCAAACAGCCTTCCTCTGTCCCATCTATCCAACATTTTCACCACCACTGGTTCTTTGCTCTTAGCAGACAAACAGATGCAAGTCTCTTCCATCTTCCGGTACCCAAGTTAGAAACATAATAGTCATCCGTGTCTCCTCGACTTCCACATATTGAGTTGGCCAAAAATTTCATTCAGGTTTTTCCATAACAGCTTACAGAAAACCCAAATGAAATTTTTGGCCAACCCAATACAATCAGCCACCATATTTATAGACTCAAACACCTAAGGTGGACCTCTTACATCCACCCCCTTGTCCCAACTCATTGCTACTGCCTCAGTTCAAACCAGCATCCTCTCTTACAAGGATTATTCCAGTAGCCTCATGACTAGTCCTCTCTTGTTCCATTCTTACTTCTTTCCAATACAGTGGCCACCATACTTTCAGTGAGCTTTCTAAAATCTGAAACTAATCATGTTACTCCTCTGCTTCACATCATTTCATGGCTTCCTTTTGCCTATAGAATAAAATTAGACTTCTTTGCATAATGCAGAAGTGTTTCCAGAGCTGCCTCTGAACTACCTGGCCAGCTATTCCACATCTCACACTTGGCGTCCCAGCCTCTGGAAACTTCTTTCCTCCCACACCTATCTTTTTGTTCATGTTCTCCGTCTGCCTAAAATGCATCACCCTTCCCATATTATAGCCTTGACAAGTCCTCTTCCTTCAAAAATCCTTCAGGAAGGTTTTGCTGATTTCTGTTAGGTCCCTCCCACATGCTCAAACACACTCTGACAGGGTGGTCAGTAGTGTCAAATGTTCAAGGAAAAGGAAAATAATTTCACCTGTTAAAATACTGTTTGTTTTAGGTACGTTATCTAAACAGTTTCAGTCCATGTACTATTTGGGCCTGCTTCTTTGAACATCTAGCACTAAATTATTACACCCTCTACTATTTTCCTTTTTGATGTGGAACTTCTGTTTGTATGAAACCTAATTTTCATGTCAGGAGGGGCTGCTTTTTGGAAATTCCAGTTGCAAAGCACAGCAGATGCAGATGGCTTTGGGAAAAGCACAGTCAAAGGCAGTTAATCATGAGTTCCTGCTTTTCTGTAAGCAGAGCCAAATGCTATCTTTGTAGGTCAGTGACAGGTAAACTGCAAATAAAGTAAATTATCACACAGGCCACATCAGGTATCAAAGCCTTTACTGAGGTTGAAGTTCTTCATTCTTCAGTAGAAAACACATACCTCTTTTCCATCGGAAGTGAATAAAGACATAATAAAGACATATCAGTCTTCTGTCTGGATCAGAAATCACACAATCGACCTACAACACTGTGCTAGCTCCTGTTGACAACATGGTGATTCAATATGTCTGTACATTTCAAAATGATCACCTCTATAAATCTAGTTGCCATCTGTCACCATACAAAGATATTACATAATCATTGTTATATTCCCCATTGAATATTCCCTGTACATTTCATACCCATGACTCATTTATTTTGCAACTGGAAGTTTGTACCTCTTAATTTCCCTCACCTATTTCTCTCCTCCCCCCACCTCCTTCCCCTCCGGCAACCACCTGTTTGTTCTCTGTATCTATAATTCTGTTTCTTTTTTGTTATGTTTGTTTGTTTTGTTTTTTTAGATTCTACATATAAGTGAATCACACAGTATTTCTTTCTCTGCCTGACTTACTTCACTAAACATAATACCCTCTTGGTGCATACATGTTGTCACAAATGGCAAGATTGCATTATTTTTTAAGGCTGAGTAGTATTCCATTGTGTGTGTATTTTATATATATATATATATATATAAAAAACACATCTTCTTTATCCATTCATCTGTTGATAGACAACTAGGTCATTTCCATATTTTGGCTATTGTAAATAAGATTGTAAATCATGGTGCTATGAACATAGGGGTACATGTATCTTTTTAATTAGTGTTTTTATTTCCTTCCAATAAATACCCAGGAGTGGAATTGCTGGGTCATATGTACACCTTATACAGTGCTGTATGTCAATTATATCTTGATAAAACTAGAAGAAAAAAATTAAAACAAATAAAATATTAAAAAAATTAAAAAAAAACCTCCCAATCATATATAATCAGTCCACTGGTAGCCCCCGTCCTAAGGACAGATTCTGATTGCTACCAACGTGAGCTGCAATGGCACACAGCATAGCTCGTGGCCTGAGGAATCCATTTGCCTGGACTTAAACCCTGGCTCAGCTACTTACTGGCCGCACAGCACGAGCATGTTTCTTGATCTCTCAGTGCTCCAGTCTGCTCATCTGTAAGAGACGAATAAGAAAGATAAGATTTACTTCACAAAGTTGCTGCAAAGATTTAAGATGCAAAATTCCTGACACATGTTAAATGTCCAATAAATGTTAATAGTTACCTTACTGTTAAATGACAAAATCTAACAGAATCTCTTAGGAGGGAAGTATTCTTATTTTGAAAGTTTTGCTCACATTTCACCCCTATCCTAAAATTTACCTCTAACCATTGTTCTTTATAGTGGAGCTTCATTAGGGCCCTTGGTTGAAAAGGGCTTTGAACTGATGCAGTCAATTTTACCAACGAGATTTTTTTTTTTTAATCCCAACATTTATTCAACGATTTTAATTTTAAGAGGGAGATCTCAAGTCCCTGACTATACACTTCAGGAAAAGATCTCAGCCCAAGATTTGGTTTGTTTCCTGTTGGAAGATGGCTGGTCAACAGTGCACCAGCGTTTCACACCATCACTCTGGGCACTTGAGTCATGGAGGAATGTCTTTACAAAGATTAATGTTGCTTAGCCTGTGAATAAAGGAAAATGCCCAGCACTCGTCAGATGTCGACGTCAGCAGAACTTACCTTGGCACTTACTTTAAAAACTTCATTGTGGCCCTTTGTACCTAAAACAAAATTTTAAGTTCATCAAAACTGTGTAAGATATTCCAAAGTTACAGGAAGAAATGTTTTGATATCTGGTCACTTCAAAAACAATACAAAACAAAACAAAAAACAAGCAAGGATGAAGAGGAAGAGAAGGAGGAGATTTCAACTTTTTGTTTACAAAATGTTGATTTTTACATATTTACATATCAGTTGCTAAAAAGTCTACCACTAATTAAAATATATGAACAAATACGGACAAATGCAGTCTGAGATATGAATGGAAAGAGAGATACAGACATATAGGTACACATAGACATATATAGGTACACATAGACATAGTATTTAGGATGGGATGACATCAGAGGAAACATATTCTAGTTCCTTTTTGCAAGGCTTTGAATGATTTTTGAACATGTACAATCGGATCTGCTACACTGTGTTTTGTATTTCCCGCTTTTTTGTTTTCTCAGGTTTGTTTCATCATATTCTCTTAAAGAATAGCCTATGAGTTCGTGAATTCAGAGAAAATTGTCAAGAGGGTGAGTAGCATCTTGTGTAGAAACCAGGGACTGGGTTCAATGCCTCACATACACAACCCCAATTAACCCTAATGTAAGGGAAAATGGCTATTATCCACATTTTATAGGTACAAATGAAATAAGACAGCCAAGAATAGGCACTTCTCATGTCACAGAGCTGCCTCATTCTATAACATTCTTATCTCTAAATTTCACAACATCAACTGTGACCTTTTCTTCTCTTAGCACGTATTTTCCATTCCCTTTATGGGTTTCAGTGTTTTTCTCTGAGAGTGTCCTATAGTCTTCAGGTCTATCCAGAACTTTAATATCTGTCTGTCTGTCTCTCACATGCATGGGTGTACACACACACACACACACACACAAACACACATGTGTGCATGCGTTTGAGTATAGACCTAGAATTCCTCATTCATTTAACAAACCTATATTGAGCACCTACTATGCTGCAGGCTCTATTCCAGGCATGTGGGACACAAGAAGGCTTCTTGAAGCTTGCACTTTGCAGGAGTAACAGATATTAAAGAAACATGGCAAACAAAAAATTATTTTATTGTAGTTGTAATAAATGCTAGAGTAGAACATAGTGTGAACTGACAGCTCCTAACATGGGGACCTAACCCTAAGATTGAGAAGAAGAGAATTAAAATATCATCTTTGTTAAGAACATATTGCAGTGATCGCTCTGTGGGCAGATCTGCCTGCTTCCTGACGGTGGGAACTAGTTCCCCTCCCCCTTGCTTTCCACCTGCCTGAAGCAACTGTACAATCTTGCTCTGTGATATTTTGTCCTCCATGCCAGACCAAAGGTAACAGAAATCTCGAAGCTTTTGAGCTTTTTGAGGTGACTGGATTCTGACTGTCATGAGTCATCCTCCTACACGAGTTTTTTTAAACATATATATGCTGTGGTTTCTATTTTAACTCATGGATAGGTAGCATTGGATTTGAGATTCTACCCTAGGTATTTCTTTCTCTTAATTACCCTTACTTGTTAAATGAGCACTATAAAAACTGACATAGGAGGGTTTTCACTGTAACTTGCGAGTCTCTCTCAGCTCTTATTCATTCATTCTCTGAATCACAAGATATATATTGGACACCTGTTATGGGCCAGGCATTGTGTTACCTACAGGATACATAGCTGGGAACAGAATAGGCATGACCCCAGCCCTCATGGAGCTTATATACTAGACTGATTCTTTGTTGCTGTGTTTACTAACATTTAAAAAAAATGTTTAGCACTGTGGAAGATGCAGAGTTTGCAGAACATAACATCTTTGCCTTGCAGAATTCATGTTCTTATGAGGGAGACAAGATCCAGGCACACAAAGCAACACATGAGAATATACGGTCAAAAAAGAAGTGAATATAGAGTTTAGTGTCCAGGGAAGACTTCCTTGAAAAGATGAGGTTTGAAAAGTGACTTGAAGGAAAAGTAAACTTGGAAAAGTGATTGGAAGAGAGTAGATCATCCAAGGTGAAAAATGACACAGGATCATCTGAAAAGGTCAGGGAGAGGACAGCAAAGAGATGTGACTGTCTAGATTGCAAGCTTACCAAAAATAAGGGAAGGTGGGGCCTTCAGAGCTAAGATGTGTTGTTAAAAATTGTCTTGACAGGTAATGCAAAGCTCTCCTTTTCGTGGTAAGTGAAGAGTTCTTGGATCCTTTTCTATCATTTTTTTTTTTTTTTTTTTTTTTGCGGTACGCAGGCCTCTCACTGTTGTGGCCTCTCCCGTTGTGGAGCACAGGCTCCGGATGCGCAGGCTCAGCGGCCATGGCTCACGGGCCTAGCCGCTCCGCGGCATGTGGGATCTTCCCGGACCAGGACACGAACCCGTGTCCCCTGCATCGGCAGGCAGACTCTCAACCACTGTGCCACCAGGGAAGCCCCTTTTCTATCATTTTTATGCTGCTAATACTATTTCTGAAAATGTATCTGGATTTGAAGGGCAAAGGAATAAGAGGCAGGGAGACAGATGGGGACATTAATGACTTGATTTACGTGTGATGATGTCTGTACAAGTGTGTACCCAATGGGACTAGAAGAAACAAATCTAAGAGATAATATATAAGACTGTGCTACAGTCTGAAACAGAAGGGATGAGGAAATGATGGAAGGGAATATAGGAGAGGGAGTGTAGGGGATGAGGGAGTGAAAGATAGACACAAGTGTGTGGCAGAGTAGCCTTGGTTAAGTTGGGTTTGTTGAATTTTATACAGTGGTTGAGCTTTTGCATGAAAATATCCTGGGATCATTTAAAGCCTGGTGCTTGGGTAAGAAGTCTAGCCTGGAAATCAGGATGTCACTGCGACAGAAGTGATTGTATAGCTCTGAAACCAGATGAGCTCTGTGGATGGAGGGGATGCAGAGACAAACCCAAACTCCCAGAAACCAAAAATGTTAGCAATAGCTAGTTATCTACTAGAAAAAAGAAAATAGAATAATTAGACTTCAGATGATAAGAATGTCTATGCCATTATCAGACATTTATTATGGTTATATAAATTTCTTGGGAAAATATAAATGCTAATTGGAAGAAAAAAAATCTCTTCATTAAGTCATCCACATTCTAATTTTGTGGTTTCTAGAGAGGTCAACACTTTGGACTTCGAAGAGGCCAGATTCCATAATTACCTGACAAATTCTCACGATTCCTGGGAAATGGGTAAACTCCCCATAAAGACAATGAGAAGAAAGAAGCTGATTTATTTCCAATAGCTCCATAAATCATAATAAAAACTTGAAAGATTCAATTAAGAACAGGAATGGCCCCCTGAAAATGTAATAAAGGTGGTGGGGTTTTTTGCAGATTCTTGTCACTGTTAGCTCAAGTCTCCCTAGGTTAAAAGCTTTCGTGACAGATTATTAAATGAGCTTTTATTTCCGAGACTCTTGCAAATGATTTGTGATTTTGTCACTGAATATGTTCGGTATATGCCAGATTTGCCAATAAACTCTCACGACCCCTCTTCTCAATCATGCACACATACAAAAACCCCATTAAAGTATTTAAATTTTAAATTGCAATTTCACCTTTAAAAATACCAGAGAGTGACAGTATAATTGGAAAGATATAAACCATGAGTTAACTTCTGAGTGTAGACCCCAGTTCTGACACCCCAAATTTTTTAAAAATGAAAACATGTTCCAAGGGTACTCTGTCTTAGTCTGTCTGGCTGCACAGAGCGAAGCTTATTTCAATCCATACCATGCCTGCTTATCAGGAAGTTATTCCCAATTGGAATGTGAGCCATGATACTGCCAGTTCCTTACGTTTACATTTCTCTCTCACGAGGCAATTTGGGAACAAACAATAGCTTATAGTTTTAAATCCACACTCCATCCTCTTGATCTAATAAGAGTTTACCTAGTTCTAATATCATCTTGCTTATGAAATCATTCATTCCACGAATATCTAATGCTAAGTGCTTATCTAATGCTAAGAGGCCCTTGATCTTGTGAAGCTCACATTTGAGTGTGTGTGTAGAGGGCAAAGGTAAGGAGGGATTGGGAAGGAAAGATAAAGAAATGATATACCAAGATAATTTCAGATATAGGAAAGTGTTGTGAAGAATTAAAAAGAGTGAGTTGATAGCGAGTGAGGACATAACTTCTGGGCTAAGATCTGCAAGTAAACAAGGAGCCATCCATGGGCATATCTGGGGGAAAAGAGTTTCATTCAGAAAGTTTGAGGTGAGAGCAAGCTAGACATAGTTAAAAACAGAAAGAGGGTTGATGTACACAGCCGCATTAATATAACTTGTAGCAACCAAGACGGTGCACTGTTCATACATTTCACCACTATTATAAAGTGGAACTGAGCAGAAAAGGGAAGGAGATGAAGAAGGAAAAGAAGGCTTGGGATAAATCATGCTGGACCTTGTAGGTCAAAGTCCAATGTTGGGTTGAATTTTAAATGTAACGGGAAGCCACTGAAGGACTTTAGGCAGTTGAATGACATAATTTGATTTATATTTTTACACATCCTATTTACGGCTGTGTGGAGAATGCATTGTAGGGTGGCAAAAATGGAAGCAGGGAGGCAAAGGAAATTGGTAAATTGAAGAGGACCAGAGGAGATATGATGGGAGCTGGAATTTGAGGGGTAACAGTGGGGAGACAGAAGTCTTGGCAGGCTTAAAATACAGCTTAGGGAAAGGTTTGGCTGGACCAGCTGGTGGATTGAATGTGGGAGATTAAGGAAAGGGCCGATTCATGGCCGATGCCTAGATTTTTGGCTTCACCAACTGGGAACACCCAGGGAGAACAGGTTGTTTGGAAGAAGCAGGAAATCAAGAGATTCCTCCCCAACTTTCTCTTCTATATCTGTAGTAGCCTCCTCAATACCTTAAACACACCTTTGTTGCTGTGCATACCGTGATTTATTGTAATTTGTATGTTTAACGGATTTTGAGTCCCGGGAGAGTAAGGATCTTGTTTTATTCATCTCTCAGATACTACCAAAGTGTCAGGCACATAGTAGGTGCCCAAAATATACTTATTTAATACACGTACGAACTGAAGTAAAATATTTCAAGTCCAGCTGCTTGCATTTTTGGAAAATTAGCATCTTGCATAATTGAATATATCCTTCTACTCTGATTTATGAAGTACCTTATTCACCCTGGGAAATACATGCCATATAAAATAAAAAGAGCTATGATTGCAATTTGGATGTTCCATAATTAAAAGAAACCTCTATTTATATGTAAAACAGATTGTATTTCATGTAGAGAAGAAAGGAAATAAGTTGTTTATGAACAGGAAATCTTTGGAGCCCTGTAGGGGTTTAAATTAGTCCCTCTGAATTTAGTAGTGTTTCAATATAAATTTATTTAATAAATGGAATTGAATGCAATAGAGTATTTTACCTAAACGTCTCCACTGGTCTATAAAAATTATATATGAGCAGAGTACTTTGGAATAAACCATGAAAATATCGGGAGGATTTGAATTTAATATACTGGGAGAGAGTCATTGATATTTAAAGGAATCAGTCACTTTTCATGTGAATTGGCCACTGGAGATTGTACAGCATGTTATTTCAATACGGTATTCATCTGTGTAACTTACTGTTTCTGTTGTTGTTGTTTCACTAAATCTCATACTTACAGAAAAATGAAATGTTTAAACCCCAAAATCCCAGGTGGTTCAGCTGACAGGTACAAAAGGCAACATGCTACTGAAATAAAACATTAAGTCAGTTTTTGATTAATGGGAGGAGAAGTTTTGATGTAGCATGCAGCCTTGATTCTTTTTCTCTTTCCTGAGTCAGAGTGTTCTATAAAATTCCCACCCACACAACTACTACCAAAAAGCACAGAGAGAAAGAATTCTCTGCAGTAGGGAACACATTTGAAAAAATACTGGTCCTTCTCCAGGGTCAGCATCGCAGTAGCTAATGGACAAGAAACTATAGAAACACAAGAGCCAAGATGGAGGAATAGGACTGATGACAACTCTGTGGTTAAGAGCTGGAAACTTGAGTAAATGCAGGCTGTGAATTCTACCTTTCCTGTCTATCAGGACCTGACCAATCTACCACACAGTAGGGTGGGCCACAGAAAAAGATGATGTTAAAAAGAACAACAAAGTAATAAACCATAGCGTTATTCATGCAATCTCTGTATAAATTTGAGCTCTGTGACACACATCACCATAAGCTTCAAATTTCTTATCACCCATTCTCACAATCATCCCATAAGGTAAAGTTATTTTCCCCACTTTTAACTGTAGAAACTGCAATTCAAAAATGGTGGATAGGGCTTCCCTGGTGGCGCAGTGGTTGGGAGTCCGCCTGCCCATGCAGGGGACACGGGTTCGTGCCCCGGTCCGGGAGGATCCCATATGCCACAGAGCAGCTGGGCCCGTGAGCCATGGCCGCTGAACCTGCGCGTCCAGAGCCTGTGCTCCGCAACGGGAGAGGACAAACAGTGAGAGGCCCGTGTAGCGCAAAAAAAAAAAAAAAAAAAAAAAAAAAAAATGGATAAACTTATTCAAAACTATATTTCTAGTAAGAAGTAGGCCCGAATCCAAACTTAAACACACCTGGATCCAAATGCACCACCCAAGTAGTGAATGATGCAGAAACAGGTGACATGTGAGGGCCCAGGCAAGAATCAGAATAGAAACGCCTCCCTTAGCCACCGCTGTTAAGGGTTTTTTACCAGTTCCTAGGAGTACACCATCCTGATAGCGAGCATATGACAGAGTACTTGTTATGTTTCATGTATTTATTTAGTGAATACAGCTTCTTTCTAGGTTTAGGTTCAGTTTTCCTCAACTAATCCTTGCTCTCTTTCTAAGGTACCAAGTAAATCAACATCTGGGGTATTACTGAGAAATGTACCTGAAATGAACTAACCCAACTGATCACAGCAGTTGGGGTTCTCCTTCCCAGAGGGGCGGACCAGGTAAGCAGACCCCCTCAGTGTAACAGAGTCCATTGTTACCTCTGTGCCACGTGCTTGAATAGATAACATTATTCTCCCTCCTCCCACCCCCCAAAATGACTAAATGTCTGTAGCGTTTAGCACCTATGTATACACGTTCACACCAAAATCGTTTCTATGGGAATGTATTCCCTGAGCCTATTTCTGGTTCATTTTCAGGTACTCTCGTTGTATGAGCACCATCAAGTTCAGCATTTATGGTAGTTCAACAACCATAATTTTACGGGCCTTTCTAACCCTGAAAACTTATGATCATAAATTACTAACTCTGTATTCATTAACTCTCTAGGTACCCTGGAGTTTATGAGAAGTTTTTCTTAGAGAGTTACAATCATGCTAGTGAGTAAAGGCTAATTTTAAAAACTATACAGCACAGGGAAACATAGCCATTATTTTATAATAACTTTAAATGGAATATAACCTATAAAAATACTGAATCGCTGTGTTGTGCATCTGAAACTTATATTAGTTTCTTTTTTTACTTTAATGAAAAATGAAAAACTACATTCTTTGACAAGAGAAGGGAATATCGGAGTTTAAAGAAGTGGGGAAAGGAGCTGGCATTATCAGAGAAGAAAGGATTTGTGAAAGCAGTAAGGATCACCTTGGCTGTGAAAATTATGTAGGGATCATGATGTTACAAAGATGTCAACACTTACTAAGCAGTTATTATGTACCTAGCACCTTTCTAATTACTTCACGTAATTTCACTTTGTCAGATCTCACAAGGTAGTTATTACTATTCCATCTGACAGAAGTTGTGGAGAATTAGGACCATGGCCAATTGTCATATAACAATAACAGGCACTCCAATATTCAGACTCAAATCTGGATATCTGAAAATCCTGTGCCATTCTCAGTTTGCCAGTAAAGGGAGCGCCACATCATGGCCAGGGTTAGCTAACAATATCCTGGAGCTTCTCTCTGTTCTCAGGTGTGCCCCCCTTTGTAGTGTGTCCTTGGCTAGCAGAGTCTTCTTCCTACTTTTCCCTTGGCTAATGTCTAACTTGCCTTTCACATTTCAGCTTAAACATCAATTCATCAAGAAGTGAAACATGGAAAACCTGTGGAGAGTCAGAATGTTCCCTGAACTCCAAAGTGGATTAACCTGCCCCCCCACCCCCATAGCCACCTGTACCTTCACCATGCATTAGTAGGCTAGCTAAAAGCTCTGCCCTTTGATTTGCTGGTCTCTGATTAGGCGTGGCGGAGAAGGCAGCTTCCTAAATCTGATGTTTGCTTCAGGCCTGTCTCACCTTGCCTTCCAGAGATTTCAATATGACATTGTGGGAGAAGGTTAGGGACGCCAGTCCTACTGAGTAAACTCTTTAGAGCCACCTGTCAACTGTTTCCATTGGGGTGCAGAGCTCTGCTGCACCTCACATGATTTAACTCTGTCATTCAGGATTTAATCTGAAGTAAGAGAGCCTCCATCCGCGCAGAGGTCTCTTTCCTCCCTGCTGTACTCGCAGGCTGGCTAGCTCTGGTCTCAGTGCATTGCTCTCGTAGGGCTTTGCTGGAATGACCAATAAGAACACACACCAGCATTCTGAATGTTTGTCTTTTCCCTAAAGCTGCAGGCTTAGTCAGCGTGTGGTCAGCTTTGCAGGGTATCACAAGGAAATGTTATACCCACGCTTCACCACAACGCACGAGGGTCACCAGCTTTCCAGCCCGCACACCCGTACCCTCCCTTCACAGCCTGACTGCTAAGCCAATGTCGCATTTTTAGGTTAAGTCCAGGGATCCCATTCAAAGTGTGAAACTCTGGATAAGGAGTATGTTGGGGAGGAGTATTATGGAAAGCAATTAAACCAAATTTCTTACCTTAAATCTTAAGTACTGTGAATACGCTAAATTTTAAGTTCTTATGCAAAATAGTCCTTAACAATAATGAAAACCACCATTCAGCATGCTTACTCATGAACTTCCAACATTTTTTTCTATCATTATCAAAAGTCCTTCCATACATTTTGTATATTTTCCCCAAATTGCCTTAGATCACAAACCGCAAGCGTGTTTCCTGCTAACAAATCATAACACCCCCAGGAGATGAGTCTGTGAAATGTCCTCATTCCTAGGTGCAGTGTCCCTCCACCCCTCTACTTAACCTGGCTAGTAGCCTTGAGTTTAAAACCCAAATTAGGTAAAACCTAACTTTTCACTTGGGTCTCAGGAGTGACCTCAGGTCTTTATGAATGTGTGTGTCTGTGTGTGTTCCTCTGACATCATACTGAAAAGTGATATATCCGCGTGTGTGTGTGTGTGTGTGTGTGTGTTTATTGACATGCAGCACTTAATATCTGTTGGCAGAATAATGAATCTCTTAATTCCAGCCTGGATATCAAAGGAACAGCTTTCAGGATTTGACCCATTTCTTCTTGTTCCAGATAATGTGGGTTTGACTTTGTCTTTTCATAGATAGACAGACAGATAATAGATTGACAGATAACAGATAGAGAGAGAGAGAGGCGTGTAAGTGTGTGATCTGGTTGACTCTAAATCTGGATTGGGTCATCCAGAATGAAAACCTATTTTGGTGCTGAAGCTCCGGAGAACGTTTCTTCTCTCACCTCTGGGTCCCTTTGAGCCATCTGACTCTGGTCTGCTTTCTTTCACTGCAAAGCAGCAGGCAGCGGTAGCAGCTCCTCTGGAAACTTTGGCCTGCTGTTTCCTGCACTAATTTATCCTCTCTCTGATTTCACCCCAGCTGTTTCCCCACCTCGTGCTCCCTGACTCACTGCCATAACAGCAGAGGTCCAGGGCATTCTGTGAAGTCTGGTCTCAGAAGGCACGGCAGCCCCCTAAATTCCCCCAGGCCCTGCCTTAAGCTTGGCGAGTGCAGCAGACAGCACTGCAAATGCCAACTGACAGGTGAGTTTTCTTTCTGTACAAGGCCTGTCATCTTTGCCCCTTCCCACCATGCAATGTGTGCCATCACTTCCGAAAGACATCAAGCAGGGGTCCTGACGCTGATGAGCCTGTGGGTTCTGGAGTAAACAATGGGAAAATACACTGAACCACCAGCTACGACCCCTGACCCAGAACAGACTCGTAGGTGCAGGCAATGTGTCAGGAATTCTCTTCCTCCCAGGGCTGGATGGTACATCAATTAGAGACTTTTTTTTTTTGCTACGTGGTAGATATTTCCAAATCTGTTTAGGCGAAAAGAGACTTATTCTTATTGACAAGCGCCTTAGTGAGAACTCTATATTCAATTGAGTTCTATTCAATAACTAACACATAGTTATCTTCATTTTCATGGAAGCAAGGGATATTGTTTAAGGGGGAAAGAAGAAAACATTTGGGGGACATGGGGTATTTGAGGAAGAAAGTTTAAGTCCTGGGTAAAACTACTATAGTACCTTATCAGGGAATGTGGGAAATAGGGATGCAGACCCTCTCAGTCTTGGTGCAAAAGCTCCAGGACTCAAGAGAGGGTGGCGAGAGAAAGGGGATCATGTCCTTCCACTGTCACTACACGTTTTTTTTTTTTAATCAAATAAACCTCATTTTTCATCTCATTATTTCTACTCAGATTCTTCCTTACCCCATTCAGGCCTCCCCAGCCTCCCTGATGTCCGCGCCCCCTTCCATCCCAGACATGCCACCTGCTTTTGCAACAGGTCACCATGTGGCTCACCTCTCACCCTTTCAAGTCTTTACACAAATGTCACCTTCTCGTGAGGGCTTCATTATCCCACCGCCCCCCACCTCCAAAAATTCCTGAGGCTTTTCCTAACTTATTTTTTGCTTTATCACTTAGTGCCCTCTAACATACATTTTACATATTTTACTTACTTGTAAACAGACTTTCATCTGTTTTGCTCTCCTCTGTAGCCCCAGAGCCTGGAGAAGTTTCCGGCCAGAGCACTTTTTGCTTGTCCTACTGCTTGTTGACAGACTGCATGAATGAATGCACGAATGATGGCCTGGCTGTCAACAGGGAACCCGTACCAGAACTTGACCCATTCCCTCTCCCTTCAGATGATGTGGTTTGATTTTTTCTTTTTTTCTGTTCATCAGAAGCAAAAGTCAACATCTTGATCACCTATTTCTAAAACAAAAGAAGGTGTCACTTTCCCTAGAATCTCAGTATTATACTAGACACATCGAGTGAAGATAAGGTTGTAGAGAAGGGTTTGTCAGCCTGGGCACATGACAGATTCCACAGCCAGCAAGGATGAAGGCTTGAAGTCACCTGCAGGCTGGATTTTAGATGCCAGAGGCCTCCTGAGCTGCCTGCTGCTCCTAAAACCCTGGTCGATATCACAGGTGTGGAGGAGAGAGAATGGAGGACTGGAATAACAGTGGTTGCTTGCTGGCAACACTGCAGGGCCCAGAGTCACCTGTGCAGTTTCTGCACCTGACGCCCACCTGCCAGGATTCTGATTTCCTCCTTTGAAAGATGCTGAGCGGCAACTTCGATACCCAAACAGGACTGAGATCCAGGGGTTTAGGGAAATAATACATCCCTATTCTTTACTTTGTCTGCAGTTCCTCCAGATCAGCTCTTCAGCTTAAGAATCAGCATAGTTTCGGATTTCCTTCCCATTTAGGTCACCACAGAGCATTGAGTAGAGTTCCCTGTGCTATACAGCAGGTTCTTATTAATTATCTATTTATACATATTAGTGTATATATGTCCATCCCAATCTCCCAATTCATCCCACCTCCCCTTTCCCCCCCTTGGTGTCCGTATGTCTGTTCTCTACATCTGTGTCTCTATTTCTGCCTTGCGAACAGGTTCATCTGTACCATTTTTCTAGATTTCACATATAGGCGTTAATATATGATATTTGACCGAAATGGGAAGGAAATCCAAAAAAGAGGGGATATATGTATACATATAGCTGATGCACTTCGCTGTACAGCAGAAACTAACACAAACATTGGAAAGCAACTATACCCCAAATAATAAAAAAAAAAATTGGCGTAATTTCCCCGTGCGCAGGTGTGCGCATGGATAGATGTGCTGGGCACATGAAGCACAGCCTGTGACCACTGCAGGGTTAACCACTAAGGGTAACTGCCAGACTTTCCAGAATTTTGCTTAGAGTGGGCCCAGTGCCCAGGAAAGTGGGTTACACCACTGACAACATTCCCTTTATGGGAAAAGACACTCTCATTTCTAAACAACAAGGTCACAAAATAAATTTTGAAAGAAAATTGATTTTTAATTTGGGAGTTGCCTATAATAGAGATTCACAGTTTAAAACACAAGCCCAATCAGAGGTCAAACTGGCAGAGACATGTTCTGAAAGGTATACTAATTTATGAACTGTTTACATTGGTTTTAGTGGAATATGTGCAGAAGGGATGGCTTACAGCTTGTGTATCCCAAAGCACAGTAAGAACTTAAGCAATAGGCCAAAAACTGTAGTTAACGTCTGATGTGAAAAATCTAAGACACCGTGGTGGTTTTTAGAAACTGAACTTTATAAAGATCTGCAAATTGTTGCCCCTTTTAGTTACTTAAGCATAAGGAACTATTTTTTTTCCCTATGCTCTCAATTTCTTGTCTGGCCCTAAATGTGCTCTCCTGTGAATCTGTACTTCTCATCCTCATTTCTGAAGGAACTTCCTGCTAAGGCGCTCTGAGGATCCAGGTGTGTTACCTGCACTGGAGGCAGAGGTCTTCTCAATGGTCTTCAAGCCTTCAGCCATAACTGACATATCATACACTAGTCTTGCAGCCTACTTCTGGTGTTGGAGGCACGCCCCCACTAGGAAGTGGTCAGGTGCAGAATCACTAAAAAAGAATCAGGAGAATTATTGCTATGATCGATCTCCATTTTCACTCTTCTTTCCTCCATAGTGGATGTATATGCTTTACCATCATCATAGGTCTCCAAAGGCCTTTCTCAATTTATGAATTTTCCCATTCACCCCATTACTTCCCCCTTCTTCGGTCCCTGCATCTCTGTTGTGTATATGTCCTTGGATATGTATGTATCCTTATAAGATTACAGGGGTTGATTCATATGAATATATGGTCTTACCTTATATAAATTGTATCGACCTATAAATCTGGTTCTCTTTATTATTTTCCACTCAACAATACACTTTCAAGATGTATATAGCTACCTACATGTCACACCCTGATTATTCCTTCTAAATGCTACACAAAAGGGAAGGGTAAGCTGGGACTAAGAGAGAGTAGCATTGACATATACACACTACCAAATGTAAAATAGATAGCTAGTGGGAAGCAGCCGCATAGCACAGGGAGATCAGCTCGGTGCTTTGTGACCACCTAGAGGGGTGGGATAGGGAGGGTGGGAGGGAGACGAAAGAGGGAGGAGATATGGGGATATACGTATATGTATAGCTGATTCACTTTGTTATACAGCAGAAACTAACACATCATTGTAAAGCAATTACACTCCAATAAAGATGTTAAAAAAAAAAAAGTCCTCGTGTGCCTCGGCCTCATTTTACCTATTCTTTCCCCAGTGACAGGTTCCTCCAGTTTCTCACCACCACAAACAGGGATGCAGGAAACATCCTTAGACATGTTGAAGAGGAGTCGGTAACCAATAGAAGGGTTGCAGGAGTGTTAGAGTATACACATATGTTATTTCATGAGGTATTGCCAGATTTCTCTCCCCAAGGTTTCTACCAAATTCTACGCTCTCCAGCAGAGTATAAGGGTTCCCATTTCATTACCACCACCAGTGTTTGCTAGCAACCTAATTACCAAGCTGAGGAGTTTAAAGGATTGTATCAATATTATATTACCAATTTGAAAAGTATAAAGGATTACATAATTTTTTTTTTTTTTTTTTTTGCGGTACGTGGGCCTCTTACTGTTGTGGCCTCTCCCATTGCGGAGCACAGGCTCCGGACGCGCAGGCTCAGCGGCCATGGCTCACGGGCCCAGCCGCTCCGCGGCATGTGGGATCTTCCCGGACCGGGGCACGAACCCGTGTCCCCTGCATCGGCAGGCGGACTCTCAACCACTGCGCCACCAGGGAAGCCCCGGATTACATAATTTTTAATTTATATTTATGTGATTATTAGTGAGGGTAAGAATCTATTATAAGACATTCAGGCTTCCCCGTTTATGAGTTGTCAACTCACATCCATTGATTATTTTCAATTTTATCTTAACTGCACATCAACAGACATTTTTATTATATTCTAGATAATAATCCCTTGGTTTCTGGTGTTGCAAATATGGTTCTCAGTTCCCAGTTTATCAGCTGTTTGTTACCTTCAGTGTCCTTCACTTACAAAAAAACCCTTAATTTAGATGTAGTCAATTCAACCCACTTTTTTTCTGAGATCTGTAATTTTTTTCACATTTATACATTTACTTCATGGAAATATGTTCACAACATATTGTTAAAGAAAAAGGTAAGTTATAAAACAGCATGTATACTATGTTCCTATTTATATAAAATGATTCACAATATCAGTCTTCTTCATCAGTTTGGGTATAAAAAGAGTCATATTTCTTTTATTGTTCAAATTATAAAAACCCCAATCTTATTCTGTTCAATTTAGGGAAAAATACAATTTTCCTTTTTGGGTCTCCTGCCCCAAGATTCCTCAGGGACATTCCTCAATGTCAGTTTTGTTGACCTTTTCACAGAACCAACTCTTGGTTTTGTTGATTTTTTTCCTACTGTTTTTCTATTCTCTATTTCATTTATCTCTGCTTTAATCATTATTTTCTTCCCTCTGCTAGCTTTTCCCAATCAACTTTTGACCTTTAGGGTATGTGAATTAGGGTTTTGTCTAAAAAATCATATTTATAAAATTTAGCTTTCTATTGGTGTAGATTTTAAAAATACCGATGTACATTTTTCCTATATAAAAAGCCAATTTCTTCAACAAGTTTAATTAAAAAGTCCTTCTGTTTCCCATGATTTGTGGTGAAATTTATAGCATTTAATAAGGATTAGATTCTGGGATATCCATTATATTTAATTGGCCCTTTTGAAATCATTTATTCTATTATCCATTAATGTACTTAAGAAATATTTATTGAGCACCTATTATAACCCAGACATTATTTTATGTCCTGGGGAAACAGACAAAAGTTTCTGACTACCACAGAGCTTATCTTAGGATAGGGAGATAGTGTAGACCCTTAAAGGTCATTATAAAAATTTGGGCATTTACTAAAATAACAGTAACTGCTGACACATATCTTGCATTACTATTTGTCAGGCACTGTTAGAAGGGTTTTATCTAATCCTCTCAACAACCCTGTGAGATACTAACTACTAGTATCCTCCACTTTACAGATGAAGACACCATGGCACATACAGCTTAAGTAATTTGCCAAAGGTCAGGCAATTGATGAGTGACAAAGCTGGGATTCCGACCCAGTCAGCCTAATTCTGGAGCCTCTGCTCTTACACACTGTCCTGCACCACCTTTGAGTGGGATGGAAAACCATAGGAGGAGAACCATGACTGACCCACATGTCAGGTTTACTTAGGCTACTGTGTTGCAATTAGGTGGTAGGTGGGGCAAGAGTAGAAAAGAGAGACCAGTTAGGGCCTATTTCAACAGTGTAAGTGAGAGATGATGGTGATTTGGATGATTTAGTAGCAATGGAGGAGGTAAGGAGGAGTCAGATTCTGGATTCGTTGACGAATGGGCAGTGGAGTCTGGGAAAGAAGGAAGGATCACTGACGATTTCAAAGTTTTTATCCTGAATGACTTAAAGGACAGAGTTGCCACTTACTGAATGCAGAAGACTACTTAAAGAACAAATTAAGGAAAAAACTCCCTTAATCTTTTAGATGTCTTCTAAAAAAGGGATCTAAAGCGTCATTTTAGATGTCGTTAGACACTCAAATGAGATTGGAATAGACAGTTGTATATGTGAGTCTGGAGTTCAGAGGCAAAATCTGTCTACAAGATATAAATTTGAGCAACATTACCATATAAGCTTAAAAGACTATAATAAATCACCAAGGAAAAGAGAAAAGGGGAAAAAAGAAGTCCAAGGACTGATCCTGGTGTACTCCAACATCACTCCAGAGATGCAGAGGAAATGAACAAATATTAAGAAGGGTGGCCGGTGAAGGTGGAGTAAACCTGGAAGGTTACAAGTTTGTAGAAGCCAAGTGAATAGAAGTTTAGGGGAAGTAATCTACTTTGTCAAATACTAATGATAGGTCAAGTTAGAAAAGATCTGAGAAACCATTACTGGATTCACAACATAGAAGTCAGTAATCATCATGGAAAGAATGGTAAAAGATTGTTGGTTCAAGAGACAAAGACGGGAGAGCAATTGGAGATAGCAAGAACAGGCAACTCTTTCAAGTTTTGCTCTTAAGTGTAACAACTAAATGGGATGGGAGTTAGAGGTGGATGTGCAACCAACAAATAGAGGACTTAAGATATGAGAACTTGTAGAATGTTTGAGTGCTGATGGGAAATATTCCAGAATGAATAAAAAATGGAGAGTTGTAATCTGTTTGAATAAGTGAGAGGATTAGAATCTGGTTCTGAAGTGGTCACGAAGCACAAATATTTCATCCACAGTTAGAGAAGGCAATGGACATGAGCACAGGTGTGTTTAGCACTATTATTTGCTTTGTAAACTGATCATGTATTCAGCAACATTGCTACAAGATCTTATTCATTATGATAATTGGGCTGTTGGTTTTCTTGTATTTCTTGTTGGTTTATGTAAATACTCTTAAATCTACAAAGAAAGACAGTTTTGTGTCTTGTCTTCTTTTTCAATTAATATGTTTCTGTGGTAGTCATTAGTAACATCCACCAATATTTCCATATCTTCCCTTTCTGGGTCCACGTTAGGATTTTAATTCCTGGGTCTTCTATTCTTGAGTGGAGCCATGTGACTATTTCTCACCAACTGAGTTTTGAGACAAGTGACATGTATCACTTTGGAACCAGAGCATTTAATTGTGGATACTAGACCCTGCCAAGTTGCCATGTTCCCTTGGATACGATAACTGGCAATGTTTAAGATGGTGGCTATTCCACCAGTCTGCCTCTCCGAGTGTTAATGAGCCCAGCCCTTCTGCCAACCCATAAAGAACATTAAGCATGAACAAGATATAAACTCTTGTGGTTTATATAATCTAGCCCATCCTGATTAATATGTCTCTTGTTTGTTTATCTTACCTGGTTGCATTGGTCAGTACTTCCAATACCATGATGAAGAGTAATGATGGAAGTGGAGATTTTTGTATTATGAAACACCACTAAGTAATGTTCGCAGTAGATTTTTATTAAGTAATTTTCCATTTATTTCTAGTGGTCCAGATTTTTTAAAATCACAAATAGTAATTGGATACTACGAAATACATTTTCTACTTCTATTCAGGTAACGTGATTTTTCTTCTTTAATCCATTAGTGTAGTAAATCTTTGTTATTAAATCATATTTGAATTCCTGGAATAAACCCTACTTTATCATGATATGTTACATTGTTAGACCTAATTAATATCTTATTTGCATTATAGCACTTATATTTCTAAGTGCAAGAGGCCTAAAATTTTCTTTTTCATATCATTTTCATGTTTGGAAGAATGGTTTTTCTAGCCAATTATACTATGAATTGAGCATATGTCTCTCTGTTTTCTGGAAAAAAATTAGTGGAGTAGGAATTATCTGTTCCTTGATAATCAGATAAAACTCAACAGAAAAATTATTTATTTTAGTATTTTTTAATGGTTATTTAAACTTTTGGTTTGATTAATGTTCTCTACTATTTTTACCCAATTTCATTAATTTCTGCAGTTGTCTTTATTACTGTGGATCAACTGAGTTAAACATTAATTAAATGCCTGGGTCAATGTTACATATAAAAATTACTGTCATAATTTTAATTTTCTTCTTTATTTCTTACTTGGGCTTAACTCTTTTGTACATTGTTAATTCTTTTTATAGGTGAACAATCAGTTCATTTGACTTTAGTTTTTACTGTAGTAAATGTTTTAAAGCTATAAATTTTCCACTGAATACCACCTTTAACTACATTCCATAAATTTTGTCATGTAACAATTTTATATATTTGTTCTAGTTATGAATTTATTGCTAATGATTTATGAATAATACTTCATAGTTATTCTAATTATGAAATATCGACACAAGAGTATTTAATAGTATGATTTTAGCTTCTAAACATGTGCCAATTTTTTAGCTTTCCTTTTGTTATTGACTTCTAATTTGATTGAATTATTTTGTGTAGTGTTGATTTTTTATTTATTGAAACTTCTTTGCCACATAGTATTTATACAGTTTTGTGAATGTTTTATGAGCATTCAACAATACTAAAAATTTTCCATGTATATTTTATATTTCTATTTCTGTATAAATCTATTAACCTGGGTATATTAACTATGTTATTAGTTACTATATTAACTATGTTAATATATAATATAGTTATAATATATAACTATATTAACTATGTAATAACTATATTAACTATAATATATATATAATATATATAATAATATATATATTATATATATAATATATATATAATAACTATATTAACTATAATATATATATAATATATATAATATATAACTATATTAACTATATAATAACTAATATTAACTATATTAATAGTAACTATATTAACTATTAATATATAATATAGTTATAATATATAACTATATTAACTATGTTAATAACATATAACTATGTTATTCAAATCGTTTTCCTAATGCAATGTATATTCCACAAGGATTCACATACAGTGGGTCATGGTCAAACTCCAATAGGCATAGATATGAAGGTGACTAAACAGAGTATTGAATAAATTTGTCTAGTACCTACTCACCCCATAGCATCTTCAGATTTGAGTTCAGGGTAGGAAGCCAGCAGCAGCACACGGAGTTCATCCATTTGTCAATAAAAACACTCAGCAAGTCCTTGTTACTTGTCACCTGTTTCAGAGTAAGGAGTGTCTTTAGTGCAATACCATGCCATTTCTCCACTCTGGGGCTTTGCTCCATTAATTATCCCCCTTTTTTTCTTTGCGTCATAATTCTCTCTACTGGCTTTATCTCTTCAGCCAAAAAACAAGTTCAATATCCCTCCATCCACCTTTTTTGTTCCTTTCCTTTCCTCTGGCACTTCATTAAATGATTTTTTAATGACTGACTCCACCACGTCACCTCTAGTACCTTGTATGTGGGCTACAGCCATGAGACGGGGCAATGACAAAACAAGGGTAGAATCAGCCTCTAATGAGATACTGCAATAGTCCAGGTGGAAGTGAAAGGGAATTTGGATTGATATGGTAGCAGTGAGGATGGAGGAAAGGCTCAAAGGGCAGAAGAAAGAATTAGAGTTTAGACAGTGGAAAGAAAGGTGTGAAATACTCATCTCAGAAAGTGAGCATTGCTGAAGACAGCGAAATAGGATTTTGCAGCAGTGTTGTGTACCCACTTGAGTTTGACGAACATGAATTTATCAATATAGCAATCTGCCCCGTTGTACGATTTCCTCTAAAAATCTCAAATGCGTGGATACTGTCAATCATGAAATTAGTAAATGATTTGGGAACCCATGATTTGCTAGCCATCTCTTGTAGATTGATCTTCTTAAATTAGTGTTGGATTTACTTATTTCTTTGCAGAAATATGTGCAACGGTTATCTATCCATTGCCTACAAAATAAAATCTACATATCTCTTAGCCAGGCATTCAAGTTCTCTCCATAATCTGACCAAAATAAAAATGTTCAGCTTTACCTTCTCTAAAATTGTCTGTGCACTTGACTTGTTAGTTAGTCAATATATCACATGGTAATATAGGGACAAGGGATCTTTTGTTTTACTTTATTTTCTTCCAGAGTTCATCATCTCCCTTTCTTTTAGCAATTGCACTTAGATTTTCCTTTGGGAAATGACTTCTTCTAGACTTTTAATCCATACAGTTCCGGAAGAGCACCCTTTTGGTGAGAGGGATGCATAAATAACCGAGACCAGCACACAGTAATTGGCTCAGGAAGCAAATATGTCACTAAAGCCATGAAAATTAGAATCCATGAGCATCAATCCTGAACTGTTTCTGGAAACACAGAGGAGGACAAACAACCTCCTAACTGGTGGTGGTAAATGGGCAGAATGTAATTCTGAAACTTCTAGGGGCAATCTGGCCCACGTGAAGAGGACCTTGCTGAGAATTAAGCCGACAGAAGGAAATTCCAGAATAAAGAAGGGAATATTCTTGATAACATCATTTGCATTCTGTGACAGCCATGCCAGAAGGTGAACTCTTGGGTTTTTAAATTATGTCACTAATGAACCCCCTTTGTTTCTGTAAGTTTGGGTTTGATATTTGAATCCTAAATGTTCTATAACCTGTACAAGTAGCCACCTGCAACACTGTCTCCCAGCTCCAGACCTCTGAGGCATCCACTGTGTATAGCACTATTTCAATATTTAGGACAAAGTGGGTTATATGGTCATTTACATGGTTATGGACATTTCCCGCCTCTCCATCTAATAGCAGGTTATTTGAGGGCAGTTTATTGCAGACCCTAAATCCAGACTTCCTATGATTTAAATCCTGGCTCTGCCTCTTACTGGCTGAGTGACATTGAGCAAGTGTTTCACCTTTTTGTGTTTCTGATTCATCATCCATAAGATGGGAGTTTGAACAGTAACACCTGAAAAACAAAACAAGCAAACAAATAAAAGAATGAAAGCACCACAGAGTTGTCGTAAGCAGTTAATATATGGAAAGCCCTCAGAAAAGTATGTGGCACGTAACAAGTAAGCTCTACGGGAGTGTGAGCTATTTTTGTTACAATTATTTTCACAATGATGATGATGATCACTATTATTATTTGCAACCCCGTTGCCTACTGCAGTGCCCTTCAATTATAAAGAGTGTATCATTCTTTATTATTTATAAGTGGATTTTAATGTAGTATTTGTTTGCCTGATCCTGCAGTTTTAACATGGATCAAACTTCCAATGCATCAGAAGGTAGCCCCTGTCATCTTAGCTCAGAATACTGTAAAAGTCCAAATCTTCCTGCCTCATTCCTGCTACTTCCAGCACCTTCCCCTCCATCCCTGCCTATACTCAGTTCCTGCCCTTTTAGTTTCATCTTTCTTGCCCAGCATCCAATAGGTGCTAGAACTTGATGATAGATAGATTTCTCCTTGGTCATTTTTGGGTATCAATCCTCTGTCTTCCATCTGATTCTCCATCTTACAGTGGTTTCTCTGCATTACCACACCCTGGCCTTCTACCTGGAGGATCAGCTAACACTTAACAAAGAACAGCCACTCCACTTTAAGGCTTTAGAACATACTCTAATCAGGATTCAGTATACAATCCCCAAGACACAGGAAGTAGCTAATACTATGTATTTCAAAGGGTTAAGTATAAAAATATATCTTCTCTTCAACTAAAAATTCCCAAGTCTCTTTCCCTACAAGTTAAAGGAGAATTTCTAGGTTAGGGAGCTCCATTCCATGTCAGCAGTAGTCAGTCTCATAAGTAGGATTAGAATGAAGATGGGGTCACATTGGTCACTTCCAACCTAAGGGTAGGAAGCCAGCAGCAGCACACGGAGTTCATCCATTTGTCAATAACAACACTCAGCAAGTCCTTGTTACTCGTCACCTGTTTCAGACAGGAAGGAAGGAAGAGGGGCCAGTGAGTTTGCAGATCATGAGGACTACTGAGTCTACTTAAAGAATGCAAGACATATTTATGACCTGGCCATTTTGAGATTTCAACACCATCGCCGGCCTGGATGCAGAAGAAACTGCCATCATTCAGAATGTTACCTGAAGCAAAGTGTGGGGTAAATTAGCAAAAGGCACAAAACCCATAAAAAACACCTATGACTTAAACATGAGACGTTTCCAAATTTGAAATGATGTGCTTATCCGTGGTCCTGCTGGAGGAAATAAAATGTTCAGCTTGCGAAATGAAGAAAGGAAACATATCAATGTTTTGTTCATCATGCTGGAAGAAATGGAATTATCTGAACCATGTAAATTCAAAATGTACCCATTTTAAAAAGGCACATTTGCTATATTTGGAATACAATTTGAGAACTTAGAATTTCAAACTCCTAGAAATTCAATAGTGAAAAATTTAAGGCAATTTCTAGTTTTCATACAACAAATATCTATAAGCTGCACTTTTGTACGTGAACACACTCAGTAGAAAACTTTTACATGGCTCGCTACAAAAATTATCACAGGTCAAATCAAATCTCGTGAAAAGTTATATGATAACAGAGGGTGTCCTAACATGACACTGCATGTAATGTTGGTTGATTTTTCTCCCACCTAAAATGAAGTAAGAAGGCACACATACCATGTTAAATATTGAAAAGAAACTAATATTTATTTTAAAGGGAAATATTAGCATGTTCGTTAGATTTTAATGTAGCATTTTTCCTACGTTATTTTCCCTAGAAGCTGATCCTGAAATGAAAGTTCATATGTAAGTGATGTATCAAGGAAATCTCATTAGCAAAACCAATAAAAGACTGAAGGAAGCAAGAGAGTGAAGGGAACGAAGCCAAATGAGGGTGTGATCTCAAACAAAGTCCCACACAGGGTAGCTTCAGCTTGATCCCAAGGAAAACTCTGGAGAGGAAATTACCCCTCAGAGTTATCTGAGTCCAGGGAGCTGGGCTTTCAAACTCCCACATCCATTGGAAGAGGGTCATCGATATAGGATCAGCCCAGAAGGCCATAATTTCCCATGTGCTCAAAGAAGGCTCCAGTAGACTGAAGAACCTTCTCCCCAAAATTGCCATAGTCGATGGAATGATGGGAATAAAAGCATATTAGAGTCTGGGGATACACAGGAACAGGAAAAGAGATATTAGGGAATATAGATATAGCTCTGACATTTACTACTTGGTTCTTTAATAATGTTCATTTATATAAGTAATACTTCATACCATTATTAACTTTATTATTTTAAAATACAGAAAGACACACTTTGCACAACTCAAACAAAGATACCTTCCCAATATGAATGGATATAGTTAATTGCTATATAGGTCAACTCAAACGAACAAGTCTTCATTCTGTGATACACCATTTTTATTTACACAGTCATTCAAAAGTATTCATTTATTGGCCACCATGGAGAGAGCCCATTTAACGTTGTTGTTAATAACTTTGCAGTCACAAAGAACTTGCTTTGAATCCTGGCTCTACTGGTTACCAACTCCATGATTTGGAGCAAATGACTAAGTTCTCTAAGTCCCTGTTTACACATGTGTAAACTGGGGAAAATCATATTTAAGGATTAAGTGAGATAATGCATGTAACTGATTTTGCATCATGTCTGGTATGTGGTAAGTGCTCAATGTTACTTAATATAACAATGAAAATTATGATGATAATGTACAGGCAGGGTGATAACATCTGTGTATGGGATAGTATACTTGAAAGAAAAATAAGATATGGTTCCTGCCTTAAAGAGCTTAAGATCTTAGAAGGCAAGTCATGAATAAATATTTAGCATAGAAAAGATAATATGAGAGAACGACATATGATTGCTACTGATACTTAAAAAAAGACGCCCCACCTCTACTCTCCCCTCCTCCCTAATGTGTTCTCCACACTGACACTGGAGTTCTCTAATACACAGCTTTAATCATGACACTCTCTCCTTTAATTGTCAGACTCCCTTTTACCTACATAAAACCGGGCAGGTTCCATAGCATTAACCTATGATCTACGCATTCCCCATCCCCTGCAATCTACTATAGTTCAAATCTTTCACTTCACCCTAGTGTTCATTCTTCATCCGAGAACTATTAAGAAGATGTAGTATTTTTCTACATCTGTGTCACCACTCAAGTAGTTTCATCCATGTGGAATATCTTAACTTCTTAGTGTTGAAATTTCTCCATCCTTAGATGTCCAACCCAAGTGTCACCTCCTGTATAAAGCTTCCCCATCTGTCCCATTTAAATTACTTCTACCCTGTCCATGTTCTTTTAGTAGATAGTTTTACTACTTAATGGTTTTTACACTTAATCATGTACTAGTAGACTGTATAAAGGAAAATGGCTGGGGAGTAGATGTTATGCACTGACACTGGGTCAGCCACTCAGCAATGACCACCAGAATGTTGGTCTTTGCACTAGACTGTAAGTTACTTGAGGCCACGGATGACCTCTAAGATACCACAGAGGAGTTACAAAGAAAGGAAGAAAATCATCGTGGAAATAAAGTAGTGGAAATACACAATGTAGTGCAAATAAAGGGAAGATAATTTCAAGAAAGTATACAAGGGAATTGGTGTCAAATATTTCTGAGAAGTCAAGGAAAACAATGAATGAAAGAGACTTGCACAGGTTAGGGCTTAGTTAATTTGGAAAATGCAATTCTCCAAACAAACCATACTTATATAATATATAAATATAATGTATATATTTAATTTATATAATTTATATATTAAATTTATGTCTCTGTATAGATATAGGAGGGAATAAATAGTGAAAATATGGAACTAGCAGTGTACTTTTATCCACATACAAATAAAAGCTATGAGACATGGTAGCTGGTGGTGGGAGGTTGACATTTATGTCATGAGAAAGAAATTTGTGAGTCTTTTTAAAAACTGTTTTTGTTAAAGGATAAGGGGAAATGATTCATTTAAGAGGGAAATATTAAAAGTGCTAGAAAGAAGAATAATTTGAGAAGGAACTGTTTTTTTTTTAACTCCAAATTTTACTCTATAATTAATTGGTGTATCTGCCTAATTCTTATAATTCTACAATACGGAAATTTAAAACTCCAGCTTGACCTTTTTGCACTGTATCATTTTTCCATTACGTAGGTAGATTCATGTATTTGAATTGTAACAGCAATTCTTTGTCCACTGCTCCATTCTTAGGGACATTCCCAACTGGTTCAATACAGAACTAACTGGGTCTGCAAGGCTGATGTTCTCCGTTCAAGCACCTAAGCCCACACAAGGTGGCCAGATTCCCCAGCCTGTTAGCAGAAGCTTCTGGGTGTTCAGGTCTGCTGGAGAGCAGCTTGTCTGTCCATGGGAGGTGAGTTGGCAGGTGTCCACACTGGGTGGTGTGCTTACTGGGAGTCATTTCCAGATCAAGGGCCTTTCCTTTCCCTCCCACTCTGGGGATCTTAGTCTCTTCCTCCAGTTCTTTCCCTCCAGAGTCACCACTCTGCCCTTCTTTTACCTCTCCCCAGCCCCAAGGCCTCAATCTTCTGATCTATAATAAAAAATTGACCCATGAATCTTTGTTTAGCATTCAAGTCAGTGGTTACTTTTAATCTTTTTTCAGCATTGGTGTGGGCTGAAGGGGGAAAAAAGAACCCTCAAAAGACACAGAGAACAGATTGCTGGTTGTCAGAGGTGGGGATGGGGGATGAGCAAAATGGATGAAGGGGGTCAAAAGGTACAAATTTGCAGTTACAGAATGAATAAGCCATGGGGATGTAATGTACCACATGGTGACTATCCTTAATACTACTGTTTGCATATCTGAAAGTAGCTTGGAGAGCAGCTCTTGTAAGTTCTCATCACAAGGAAAAATTCTGTTAACTATGGATGGTGACAGATGTGAACTGGACTTATTGTGATCATTTTGCAATATATACAAATATCAAATCATTACATTGTACATCTGAAATCAATATAATGTTATGTCATTTATACCTCAATAATTAAAAAAAAAGAACACTCAAGATACTAGAGAGACCAAAAGAGTAGGAAAATATATTAAAAACAGATTAATGACCTGAAGCATCGTTTTGACATGTCATCACATAGATTAATAATAATAATATAATGTCTAACTTTACTGAGTGCTACTGGTCTTATATATAAGACTTATGTAATCATAAGCCTTGGGAAAATCAATGAGAGAAGTGCAATTATTTTTGCTATTTTATAGGTAAGAAAACCAAAGCACAGAGAAGTTAAATATTCTGCCCAAGGTTACTCAGTGAAGAAGTGTTAGAACTGGAATTTTGAGTCTAGACTGTCTAGTTCCGGAGTCTATACTGTCAATCATCCCACCATCCTTCAGGGATATATTAGTTTTGCTGAAGTACGGTTTCTCCTAACACAATACTTTTGTATATTTCAAATATATATATATATATATATATATATATATATATATATATATATATATATATATATATATATAAAATTTGGGCTTCTCTGGTGGTGCAGTGGTTAAGAATCCACCTGCCAATGCAGGAGACGTGGGTTCAAGCCCTGGTCCAGGAAGATCCCACATGCCACGGAGCAACTAAGCGCGTGCGCCACAACTACTGAGCCTGCACTCTAGAGCCCACGTGCCACAACTACTGAGCATGCGTGCCACAATTACTGAAGCCCATGCGCCTAGAGCCTGTGCTCCACAACAAGAGAAGCCACTGCAATGAGAAGCCTGTGCACGGCAAGGAACAGTAGCCCCAGCTTGCCACGACTAGAGAAAGCCTGTGCCAGCAAAGAAGACCCAATGCAGCAAAAAATAAAAATAAATTAATTTAAAAAAATTTTAAATATATATAATTTTATATTATTACTTTGTAGACAAAGATTATTTCATACAAGTCAGTGAATTAAAAATTAAGATTTTTGGTTCCTATATTGGTCCAGCTACAAAAGTACACAGTATAATTGTTGCTGTCTAGTGAATGTAATCACATAGAGAATATTTTCTGTAAGATTCTGAGTGGAGCAACACTAACTAGTATATTAATTACTCTGATTTACATTAATGATTTATAAAACTACATATAACGTGCCATGGAAGTGTGTAGGGGGTTTAGACGTATGGAGAAATGTGGGAACTGACAAAATAGACTTGTCTCAGTTGTATGATTTCAATTTAGCTTTTAAATAAGTGCTTTCCACATTGCTTGAGTAATTAGAAAACCACCTGCAGATATATAGTGTAGTTCTGTCATATAGGTTCTTAGGTAGGTAATTATAGTTTACCTCCATACACATATTATGAATATTCTCAACATCAAAGTGAAGCCTTCCTAAGAAAATCATTTATGGATACAAATAGAAGAGTTCCTATGGAAATATTAAAAACTGGTAATTATCTCTTGGTTTCCCAAAGAATTTCTGTATAGAATTCATTCCCCTTAATGTTGGCGGAATATAAAACAGTAGTTCTCAGTCTCTTCTTTGCTCATTCAAAGAAGCTTATTGTGTCTTCAAAATGTAGATTTCTGGACACTGCCAGAGATTCTGATTCATTAGATCTTGTGGGGCAGAGGGGGGAGGTTTAGAGTCTGTACATTAAACAAGCCCCCTCTGGGAATTCTGATGCACATGATCAGCCCACCATACTCTGAGAAACACAGATCAAAGGATGTCAGAGCAACGTATGGCTGTGTCCTGACATGGATGCTTTGCTCAGGGAGCACCTGGACAGAAGGCCATATACCCAGTTCTGCCTACTAGGCAGATCAGCCACTTACTGATGGGTGAGTTTGTGAGTACAGAGTTGAGGCACCTCCCTCAACCACTGCTGAAGGATTCAATGACAAGATTTTGGAAACCAACACAAAAATTAGTTAAGAAGGACTGAACCTGGAATATAGAATGAACTACTTGCTATTTATTCAACAGTTAATGTAAGAAAACATGTATACAGCAGATTTTAGGAGCTGTCATTAATTCCTAACCTTCCTCATTCAAGCACTAATGAAAATTGTATCCAGGTGAGGTTGGGGTCATGTTTTTGTCCTATTACTGCATAAATCATCCCCTTTGCCTTGCTATCATGGAACCTGCCGATTCCCATCTTGTCTCATAGGTGTTAATGTTGATTCTGCCATTTGCTAATGTAAAAATACTTTTAGACTATCTTAATTGTTCATTAAGGTCTTCACCAACTATGTATCTGTAACTCTGGTTATTCATATTTTTCTTAGCTACTGCACAGATCTGTGTAGAATTAAAATGTGTTTATCTTTCAACTTGGTGAACATGTTAGCCATGTCCAGTTGTGACAGCCTGGGAACAGGTATAATCTTTGTTATGACAAAGTGAGGATGACAGAAACAGCTTCACCTTCTCACAGGAAAAGAAAGGCTGCTAAACTGAGTGATGTCTGAAACAGTTTCCATCAATGGACAGAAAGTTTCTACTTTAGTATGTGGCAATTCAATGCCCAACTGGATGCTGCCGTTTAAACATAGCATTCCCTCCTCCTGTGGGTTTTATGAGCTGAGTTAACGTTACCATGTTGGTTCTTTTGTGACACAGAGTTGCATCAAAATCTGCTTGTTGGGGTTGCCGTTTGTGATGGAAAAGATGTTTTTAGTGTTTTAGGAGAGTTGGGATTTTACATATTAGATTTTTTAGGTGGGGATACACCATCATATAGGTGAGGTTTTCAACATACCGAGACCTGCAGAGACACAGTGGATATTTTCAATCATTTTTTCCAGTAATAATTTAATTTCCTAGGAAAATAATCACAGGAAAAAAATCTTTCTCTATTGTATAGTTTTTAATTGTATAGTTTGTATAGTTTTTAATGCTAAAAATTGTATAGTTTTTAATGCTAAAAATTTTAATTCATAAACGGTGCTAAAAGGAAGAGTCAGATAGTTACACTTGTGCATCTACCACAGGCATCGAGTGTCCAAGGCATGTCAGGTAAATTGTGCCCAGAGGAGGACCCTTAAGTAACCTGTATCGCAGGAACTGCAGTGTGTGTGATGGGGCACGAGGTAAAAAATCTGCACCTGAAAGCCTCTCTGGGAAGTTTCTGCTGCCAATCAAAGAATTGCCGTGTTTCAGAAAGGACAGCCTCTTCAATAAGTGGTGCTGGGAAAACTGGACAGGTACATGTAAAAGTATGAGATTAGATCACTCCCTAACACCATACACAAAAATAAGCTCAAAATGGATTAAAGATCTAAATGTAAGGCCCGAAACTATCAAACTCTTAGAGGAAAACATAGGCAGAACACTGTATGACGTAAATCACAGCAAGATCCTTTTTGATCCACCTCCTAGAGAAATGGAAATAAAAACAAAAATAAACAAATGGGACCTAATGAAACTTCAAAGATTTTGCACAGCAAAGGAAACCATAAACAAGACCAAACGACAAGCCTCAAAATGGGAGAAAATATTTGCAAATGAAGCAACTGACAAAGGATTAATCTCCAAAATTTACAAGCAGCTCATGCAGCTCAATAACAAACACAAACAACCCCATCCAAAAATGGGCAGAAGACCTAAATAGACATTTCTCCAAAGATATACAGACTGCCAACAAACACATGAAAGAATGCTCAACGTCATTAATCATTAGAGAAATGCAAATCAAAACTACAATGAGATATCATCTCACACCAGTCAGAATGGCCATCATCAAAAAAATCTCGAAACAATAAATGCTGGAGAGGGTGTGGAGAAAAGGCAACACTCCTGCACTGCTGGTGGGAATGTGAATTGGTACAGCCACTATGGAGAACAGTATGGAGGTTCCTTAAAAAATTACAAATAGAACTAGCATATGACCCAGCAATCCCACTACTGGGCATATACCCAGAGAAAACCATAATTCAAAAAGAGTCATGTACCAAAATGTTCATTGCAGCTCTATTTACAATAGCCGGGAGATGGAAACAACCGTTCATCATCGGATGAATGGTTAAAGAAGATGTGGCACATATATACAATGGAATATTACTCAGCCATAAAAAGAAAAGAAATTGAGCTATTTGTAATGAGGTGGATGACCTAGAGTCTGTCATACAGAGTGAAGTAAGTCAGAAAGAGAAAGACAAATACCGTATGCTAACACATATATATGGAATTTAAGAAAAAAAATGTCACGAAGAACCTAGGTGTAAGACAGTAATAAAGACACAGACTTACTAGAGAAAGGACTTGAGGATATTGGGAGGGGGAAGGGTAAGCTGTGACAAAGTGAGAGAGTGGCATGGACATATATACACTACCAAACGTAAGGTAGATAGCTAGTGGGAAGCAGCCGCATAGCACAGGGAGATCAGCTCGGTGCTTTGTGACCACCTAGAGGGATGGGATAGGGAGGGTGGGAGGGAGGGAGATGCCAGAGGGAAGAGATATGGGGACATATGTATATGTATAACTGATTCACTCTGTTATAAAGCAGAAACTAACACACCATTGTAAAGCAATTATACTCCAATAAAGATGTTAAAAAAAAAAAAAAGTAGGGGGAGAAATCTGCCATCCTAAGCACAAAGAAAGCAAAATAAAATCTGGCTTCCCCATGAAGGTTAAGTTTTTTAACAAGCAAAAAATAGGAGAAGAGCAACGCTCTGCATTCTGCTTTAACATAAGTTCATTCTAGTTACATTCTGGTGACAGAACTTCAGAAGCAGCTGTCTTGCTTCTTTTTTTGTTGCTGTTTTTTCCCCTCTGATATATATCATCATTTCTCATGTTCTTCACAGTCTCCATTTTTGAGGTATCTACAAATTCTCAAGATTCTAAAGCTTTTGTCCTGCCCACTTGGGTGAAATCTGGGGGGTAAGTTTTTGCTTTTTCCTCAAAATTTCTTTGCCCAGTTAAAACTCTAAGAAGCAACCAGCATTTGCATTTTTTTTTTTTTTTTTTGCAGTATGCGGGCCTCTCACCGTTGTGGCCTCTCCTGTTGCGGAGCACAGTCTCCAGACACGCAGGCTCAGCGGCCATTGCTCACGGGCCCAGCCGCTCCGCGGCACATGGGATCCTTCCCAGACCGGGGCACGAACCCGTGTCCCCTGCATCGGCAGGTGGACTCGCAACCACTGCGCCACCAGGGAAGCCCCAGCATTTGCATTTTTAATAGTTACTTTCAATACAAAGAAACGTGTCAGCTTGATTAAACTAAAGACAAAGTTGAAAGTTTTTCCAAAAAAATAAGTTTGAAAGGTCAATGGGATATTGGTTCATTAATTGGAACAAATACCATAGTAATGTTAAGATATTAACACAAAGGAGAACTGGGTGTGGGTATAAAGGTACTCTCTGTACTATCCTTGAAATTTGTCTTAAATCTAAAATTATTCTCACAAAATATATGTTTTTAAAAAACTCAGTGGTCACAAAGAGCAGAGAGGTAAGAATTGTGAGACTTACAGATTATCTAGTCCAACCAACTGCTAAGCACTGAACCCTTTTTATCAACATCACCTATAAAGGTTCATCCAGCCTAAATACAACTGAATTGCATTTTAATCAGAAATCTCTCTAAGCCAAGGGAACTCAAAAAGGATATTTTTGGAGACACTTAGAGAAAGTTCTTCCCTTTACTGAGTCTAAGGTTGTCTCTCTGCACCTTCCGTTTTGGAGCTTTCTTTGGGGTCCTCATAGGCCACTAGGTCAAGGACAGGGGCTCCTCCATCTCATACTCTCAGCTCAATGCTTGTTGAATATAAAACAAATCTAACCCCTTGTATTAGTTTTCTAGCTACCATAACAAAATACCACACACTAGGTGGCTGTAACAACAGCAATATATTTTCTCACAGTTCTGGAGGCTGGGGTTCAAGATCAAGGTGTTGGCAGGTTTGGTTTCTCCTGAGACCTCTCTCCTGGGTTTGCAGAGGCAACCTTCTTGCTGTGTCCTTTTCTCTGTGTACACACCCCCAGAGTCTCTTCTTATAAAGACACCAGTTCTACTGGCTTAGAGCCCCATCCTATGACCTCACTTCACATTCATTACCTCTTTAAAGGCCTATTTCCAAACACAGTCACTTTGGAGGTTAGGGCTTCACCATATGAATTTGGGGGGAAAACCATTCAGTCCATAATACTCCATTTAAGTGTTAAAGCCCTTCAAGTATTGGAAAATTTCAATGAGGTACCACAGGATACTAGTTAGGAGTGTGGACCAGTTAGTCCACCTGGGTTCAAATCTCAGTTCAGGCACTACTTAGTAACATGGCTAACCTTGGGCAGCCATTTAATCTCAGGGAGTCTTCATTGTCTTACATGGAAAATGAGAATAATAATGGCAATTACTCAATTAGTATTGTGAAGCTTGCATTCACAGTTCATGTATAGCACTTAACAGTATCTAGCACATGGTAGGGCTTTACTTAATACTAACAATGATAATAATCTCTCTTGATCTTCCGGTGAACCAAGAAACACTTACTTTCTATTTGATGTGGTTTCAGTCCCCTTAACCCTAACTGTGTATCCTCCAAGGGATCGCCTAGTTGTCCCTGTACATGGGTTAGACTAAGCCTATCATTTCCAGGGGGTTGCGAACAATATCCTGATACTAGAAGCTAAGAGCCCATTTACTCTTTTGGCACTTAGATCACAATACATTCATATAAAGGTGTCCAGTAAAACCCTCGAGTTTTGTTGACTCCTGAGTCTTTTTCTTTGGAGATTTCTGCCAAACCAGGTCTCACTCTCACCTATTTGGAAAGTCAGTTCCCCCTGACAAAAGTCATAATTATATATTCATTCATATTAAATTTTACCTTGTTAGCATCTATATCTTTAGCTCATTACCTTTGTGTTTACAAATCATCTCACTTCGTTTTTTTTTTTTTTGGCAGTACGTTGCAGAGCACAGGCTCCAGACGCGCAGGCTCAGTGGCCATGGCTCACGGGCCCAGCCGCTCCATGGCATGTGGGATCCTCCCAGACCGGGGCACGAACCCGTGTCCCCTGCATCGGCAGGGGGATGCTCAACCACTGTGCCACCACGGAAGCCCTCATCTCACTTCTTATAAATAATATGTTTAAGATTTTTCTCTAGATCCATCCAAGTTTATTGATTTGTGTAGAGAAACAGCTCTGCCCTGGTGACCCTGCAAGTACCTGTATAAGCAAAGCTTGAACTGCAGCTTACCTGAGTCCTGGCAGAACACCATCCTGGAATGGAGAGAGGTTTGCAGGTCTCTAAGGAGCTGCTATGATGCCATCTCCCACTTCCCTCCTTACCTCCCTGAAAGGATGCTATCAGACAGATTCTCATCATCTCCTAGGTTCTGACGAAGCACAGGCAACTTAGCAATGTGACATCCCACAACTAATGTTGGAATCATTGCCCCCTCCTATTTTTGGGGCATGGGACAAGGACTCGGGAGCCAGCATCCTGACTTACAACTCTTCTCTCCACTGTCTGTAACAGATTAACTAAACCTCATTGCATCTCAACTGTTTGATTAGTCAGATCTTGGCTTTGACTTGTCTTCTACGTGTGGGTGAGCTTGACAGTGTGTGGAAGCTTCTCATTTTTTAAATATCAGAAATAAACTTACCCAACTCAGATTCTTCCTGAATCTTCTATTCCTCATAATTCCTCAAACAGCAGTTTGATGGTTTCACTTGCAATTTTTCAGTAGCCTGCGTTGCAAGTCACTGCGGCCAGGATGCTATAATTTGTATCAGCTGGTGGTTGCTAGTTGCTTCCTTATCTTTTCATCCATTTGAATTTCATTTCACTCTTATCCAAGTTCATTTCACACCATATAGCCTTTGTTGCCTATGCAAACTTCACCTGCCATTATTCCACCGAATATTTTAACTCTAGAGTTTCCCAACCTATGACTCCTGGATAAGCTTTTTTACACTGAGGTACACATTCATTCTTTTACCCAGACACTCACCAAGTGGTGACTAATAAGGGACACTAGGTCACCAAGTAAGGGGTTAACACTTACCTAAGGTCCTTAATAGGTGTCAGTTCTTTATGTATATGAACCTTTTTGAACTTCACTACAGGCTTATTTAGTATGTTCCATTATTGTTGTGTCCATTTTTATAGATCATTAAAATGACACTGCAAAAGGTTAAATATCTTCTAGTTATTACAAGATGCACAAAGCACGATTCCAGAGCTTCAGGGGCTCACAGTCCAGTTACTGTTGAGCCTGTGACATTTAGGTCACTGGTCCAGATGACCTTAACTGACATAGTAGTGAAGAGCTTCCTGAATTGGAGGCTAACAGGAGCAGAGGAAATGGTGCAACTGTGGGGAAACAGGAAAAAAAAAAAGATGATGAAAAATAGAGGAAGGGGACAGGAAATGTACCAATGAACAAAGGGCAACATCCGTGGTTATGGATTGAATTATGTCCCCCAACGAGACATGTTCAAGTCCTAACTCACCATACCTGTGAATATAACCTTAGGTGGAAATGCAAAAGGAGCTTTGCAGGTGTAATCAAGTTAAGATGAGGTCATACTTAATTAAAGTGAGCCCCAATCCCGTATGACTGGTGTCCTTATAAGACGAGAAAACACAGAGGAAGGAGAATGCCATGCGAAGACAGACACATAGGGAGAAGAGGGCCATGTGAAGACGGAGGCAGAAATTGGAGGTGTGCTGCCACAAGCCAAGGAGTGCAGGCTACCGGGAGTTGGAAGAGCCAGGAAAGATCTCCTCTCAGAGGCTTCAGAGGGACTCTGGTCCTGACGACACCTTGATTTTCAGGCTTCTAGTCTCCAAGCTGTGAGAGAACAGATGTCTGTTCAAACCAAACAAAAACAAACACCTTAGAGACTTCCCTGGTGGTCCAGTGGTAAAGAATCCGCCTTACAATGCAGGGGACCCGGTTTTGATCCCTGGTCAGGGAACTAAGATCCCACACACTGCAGAGCAACTAAGTCCATGTGCCACAACTACTGAGCTCACACACCTCAACTAAGAAACCCTCACTCCACAACTAGAGAGAAGCCCGTGTACCACAATGAAAGATTAGACAAATTTATCCAGAAAAATAAGTTTCTAAAATCCAGGTAAACCAAGAATTAATGAGTGCCCCAAATATAACCAAGTTCAGCCTTTAAAAAATGATGAAAATCAATGACATTATTATAAGGTACGTGGACAACAGAAAAAAAATGTTTTGCCAAGCTCAGAAGAGCGAAATCACATACATTCTCAACAATTATGCTTCCTCAAACAATCTAATGATACTTTATTATACAGTTTTGTCTCATTAACTGAAAAACATTCTTAATAGCAACTGAGACTTCCATTTATGAATAGGAAATGCCTGTTGAGTAGTTTCATATACCTTAGTTACTTCTGGAGGAAATTTTTAAAACACATAATAAGTTCTCTTAAAATCTAATGTAGTGGGGGTCTTCACTTCTAGCTATGCTAGAGTAACTGGGATCATACTTGTCCACCATGATAAAGACCTACAAAAATGGACAAAATATATGAAACAACTGTTTTTGGACATTAGAAAACATGCAGCAAAAACTATGATTCCCCAAGAGAGGAAAAAACAATCAAAGTGAGCACTACAGTCACCCCAGCTTTCTGTCTGGAGTCACATTACAGACCATGCTGGAAGAGAAAACCCAAGTACAACTCAGGAGTGTCACTGAGTTCATGAGGGAAGACTGGAATTCAGGGGAGCCCATGTGGTTGGAATTTGTGGTAAAGTACCAGAGTGGAGGGAGCTATACAAAGAAAAAGCACCAGGAATCTGCATAGGAATCTGTTCCAGACTACAACTGAATACTCAGTTGTGCACTCATAGGGTGAAATTTCACAAAATCAGGAAAGAACAACTGAGAAACAATCAGAGCTTAAGTAGGGCTGAGAGATGTTTGAGTGTAGCCAGCCAGGGTGGACAGGCCTCTTTGCCCACTGAGAGTAGAGACCTGAGAGTGTCGCTGCTAAGTGGTAGGGGTAAAACAGCCTTACAGTGAAGGCTACACTAGACAAGCCCTTACAAACAAGCCTCTAAAGAATCAGACAAACCCACAAGTAATTTAACTGCCTTAAGACAGAAGCAGCAAACACTCAATGGCAAAGAATCACAGTTCACAGCCTTCAGTTAAAATTAATAGACTGAGAAGCTGAAAATTGTGGTCCAACAACTTTGAAAAAAAGCAGTCAGTAGATGATAAGTAGAAATGAGTTATATGATGGAATTACAAACAGGGACTTAGAAGAGGTATTATAAATACATTCAATATTTTAAAGAAAAACATACACATAATGAAAAATACAAAGAAGAACCAAATTAAATCCTGGAGATAAAATATACAATATCTGAAATAAATAATCCAATGGATGAGTTTAAGAGAGATTAGACACTTTGGAAGAAAAGACCAGTGAAAAGAACAGAAACTATCTAAACTGAAGAACAGAGAGAAAACAGATAGAAAATGAACAGAACTTTGATGATCTGGGGGTAACTGTGGGCTAACTTATGTGTAAGACAAAGAAAAATATTCAAAGGAATAAGGTTGTGGGTTTTATGAATTTTATGAAAACAATAAACACAGAGATCCAAGAAATATACACACAACAAAAACCACACCAAACACATAATGAAATTTCTGAAAACCAATGATAGAGGAAAGTCTTAAAAGTAATCAGAAAAAGACAAATATTTTATAATAAATTAATTCATCAAAGGACATAACAATCTTAAGTTTGTATGTACCTAATTACAGAGTTTCAAATCCACTAGGAATAAAATAACAAAAAAGAAGCAGACAAATCCAAAATTATGGCCAGAGACTTCAATAACGCTCTCTCAGCAAGTGAGAGAACAATTAGACAGAAATCAATAATATAGACATCTCAAACACCACCATCAATCTAACTAACCTAATTTACATTTATAGAATGCTCTATCCAACAACAGTAGAATGCACATTCTTTACACATGCTCATAAAACATTTAAAAAGATAGATCATATACTGAGTATAAAATAAGTCAAATTTGAAAAGACTGAAGACATACAAAGCATGTTCTCTGATGAAAAAGGAATTCAATTAGGAATCAGTAACAATAAATATACCTGGAAAATCTCCCAACACACTTCTAACGAACACATGATCATAGAAGAAATGATGAGGAAAGTTTAAAAATATTTTTAAATGACTGAAAATGAAATAAAACATAAAAATTGTGGGGAACAAGCTAAAGCACAATTTAGAAGAAATTTTACAGCTCTAAATACTTACGCTAAGAAAGAAGAAAAATCTAATATCGAACAAAATTTCCACCTTACGAATAGAAGGGGACAGCCTCAACTTGATAAAGGGCATCTATAAAAACTCTATACCTAATTCATATTTAATAGTGAAAGACTAAATGCTTTTCCTTTAATATTAGAAATGAGGAAAGAGAAAGAAAACACATACAAATTAGAACTAAAACTGTCTTTGTAGGCAACATGATCACCTAAAGAATCTCAAGAAAGTTACTTTAATTTTTAAGTAAATTTAGCAAGTGGCAGATCTATATGTGTGTGTGTGTGTGTGTGTATATATATATATATATGTATATATGCACACATAGTTTTTCTATGTTATCAATGAAAGTATTCCTTCTTTCCTTGCCTGTTAACCCTGTTTTGCTTTGTTCCACTGCCAGTTCTCAGCTGTTAATTTGTTATCCAGCCTTCACACGTACTATATACAAAACAAAACCCTCAGTTAATCATCACTCAGGAAAAGCTTCACACTGCTGTAGATTACAAAAATGGCCACAAACTCTTCCCATCTTGTATGCACACTCCTTTGAAATACGACATTATCCTTCTTGCTCTTCCCATCAAGAAGGGTAGTGTATTCTTTACCCCTTGAACTTGGACTTGGCCATGTGACTTACCTTAGTGGATGGGACATTAGTAAATGTGTCAGAAGGAAAGGCTTAAAAAGTGCTTCTACAGTGAAGGTTACTTTCTCTTAATGCTCTTTGAACTCTGCAATCACTCTATGAAGAATCCAAAGTTAGTCCACTAATAGGAAAGAACATGTGGTCAAACAAATCATCTCAACTGAGGTCTTCCTACACCATCCAGCCACACACAGAGCTGCCAGCTGACCACAGAGATAAGCCAAGATGTCTCAAACCAAAAGAAATTCCCACCCAACCCACAAAATTGTGAAAAATAATGCTTGTTAAGCTGTTATATTCTGCGGTGGTTTATTACACAGTAATAGCTACCTGATACATGCTACTTCTGTTTTCATTTCAGTAGTGAAAACAAATCACATGCCCACAACTCACTTCAATGACCAGCATATCCAGCAGGTTTGGGAAGCGAGATCCTAACAGATAGTAATGATTATGCCTCAATGGTTAGGTTGTAAGTCACCTTTATTCTTCAGAGATGTAGATGTTTAGAAGTAAAAATCATATGATGTCGAAGTTTGGTATAAAATAGTCTTCACAGAATGAGCAGACGGGAGGACGGCGACAAAAAGGAGAAAAATAGATGAAGGAAGCATGACATGTCGATGATAATTGATCACAGGATATGGACGAAGGATGTATTCATCTGCTTGGGCTGCCATAACGAAACACTACAGATGTAGTGGAGGCTTAAACAACAGAAGTTTTCTTACAAGTCTGGAGGCTGGAAGTCTGAGACCAGTGTGCCAGCATGGTAGACCTCTGGTGAGAGCTCTCTTCCTGGCTTGCAGGTGGCCGTCTTCTGTGTCCTCATGTGACCTTCCTCGGTGTGTACATGTGGGGAGAGAGAGAGAGAGAGAGAGGGATGGCTCTCTCTCTTCCTGTAAGTCTAGCAATCCTAAGAGATTAGGACTTCATACTTATGGCCTCATTTAACCTTAATTACCTCCTAAAAACCCTATTTTCACATAGAGTCACACTGGGGTTAGGGCTTCAACATATGAATTTGGGGTGGGGGGCACAGAAGTCAGTTCATTACAGAGGGGAATTCATACTATTTCCAATTTTTTACATGTTTGGAAGCTTTCCTAAAATTTAAAAGTGTTCCTGTATTTTGTCCCCTATTGTCTTTATACATTATTCAGTGAGAGACAAAAATATTCCCTGAGAGAAAATTCTGGAAAGTTCTACAGTCCCTTTATACCATTAACAATTCTTGATTAAGTAGTTAGAAAGTCCAGTTCAAGATAATAAAGCTGTGAATCTGCTTTGGTATCCAATCTTCTACTCTCTTCTAGGTTGTTGTAACTACAATAGTTCCAAGGCAGCAACAGGAAAGGCATGGAGACCACCTTCTCCATTTCCACTCCTTATCTCCCCCATCTACCTGAAGGCCACTTTAGCTTCTATCAGAAATGACACGTTGGGGAAAGGGACAAGAAAAATTTTAACTGGAACTGTCATTCATTGGCCTTGACCTCTCTGGGCCCTACTCTGCTACAGTTTTATTGACATAGATAGATGTGCATGGTCATTTGAAATTCCTTCTTTAACAGGAAGTCAATGGCTCCAGACTCTTCCTGTGGAGACCTCCCTGCTCCTACAGAGGGCACTGCTGGATAAACCTGATGAAAACCCCATACCGGGTCTCTCTCCTGTGAGGTCCACAGCTAGCCCATGGGAAATATTCACCCATCCTTCTCCCCATATTCTGTGCCTGCTAACCTACCTCACGGCAGCAGTACTCTCTGAACTCTGTCACCAAAGCAGCACTCTGTGTGTTAGTTTCCTATTGTCACAAATTCATGATTTGAATGAATCAAATCATGGAGGTTCTGGAGGTCAGATGTTCAAAATCAGTTTCACTGGGTAAAATCAAGGTGCTGGTAGGATTGTGTTACTTCTGAAGGCTCAGAAACCATTTCTTGCCTCGTCCAGCTTCTGGAGGTTACCTGCATTCCTTGGCTCGTGCCACACTACTTCCATCATCACACCTCCTCTGACTCTCCTGCCTCCCTTTCAGAAGAATCCTTTTAATTACACTGGCTCACACGGATTATCCAGGATAACTTCCCTATCTCAAGATCCTTAATCACACTTGCAAAGTGCTGTTTGCCATGTAAGGTAATATGTTCACTGGTTCCGGGGATTAGGATGTAGACATCTTTGCGGGGGGACCATTATTTTGCCTCATCCTGTCTACTACATTTCTTAGAGGTAGGGGTGTGTGTGTTGGACCCTAATTCAGTATGCCTCAATTTCAAAGAACACATAAGCTGCCTTTCCGGGTTTCCTCATGGAAGTCCCTCCCACTAGGCTTGAGGTAAACAAGGTAGCACACTACACTCCCCGCCCAAGGATGGCAACTGGTCCTCCAAAGATCTCTTCTCCAGTCTCTTCACAAAAGCCTATCTGACCTCTTCTTTGATCCTTACAACAGTCAGATGGATATAGTTGTGGAATGTGTTCCTTTACAGTTCTTTAATAAAATTTACACGTGATGCTTTCAGTCCATTTGGTATCCTGATATTGCCAATACTTCAAATTGGCACCGTAGTTGAAACAGAGGCAGGGAGCGTTCCATTCTAACATCCTGTACATAACTATTTCCCTAAAGTAGAAATATGAAGTAGATCTTCAGGAATTGTTAAATTCTTCAAGCATGTCTTATTTTGTGACAGAATAATGTATTTGATGAGTCAAAAGGAACTTCATTATTCAAAGGTGATTACTAAATGAACAACATTCTGTCGAATGCAAAAATATTTTTAGGAGAGTATTTTTGCTTCTGAATAGCTTTTCAGTTAGTTATGCTGTTCCTTCTTGAATTAAGAACTATCACTCAGCCAATCTTCTGTTCATGTGAAAAAGAATAATTTTAGCTGGAGAGCAAATCTCACCTGAAAAATATTAAACGTGCTACGTGATGTTGGCATACTCTATTTTGCTTAAAGAAATGTATTTTTTCATTCTTAAACCTCTTTCTATTAGTGTAATGGCTAAACTCATTTATAAAAATCCACAAAATAATGGTGCCAAAAATTACATTCACATTATTTTTAGGCATTTTTACTCAAATGATGAAAATGAATTAGTGTGTCTATCCAAAGATGTAATTGCAGCTTTCACTTGTCAGATCTGGAATATTTCTTCCATCAAACATTTCATTAAAATAAAGATGTCTAACCTTTGAGATCACACCAAAAAATGAGATGGAGTCTCTACTGGTATATTCGCTTGAACTCACTGGGGATATAGGTAACAGAAATCAAATATAGCGTCAATTAAAAAAAAAAGTGGTGGGAGGGGACCCAGTGGTAGAAAAATTCAGTGATAGAAGGTATGTCACAGATCTCACAGGTAGGGAATGCAGCTGACTTTAGGATAACTCTAAACCCAGGAACTCAAAAGCCTTTGGGACTCTCTTTTGTTGCCACTCCCTCTGGTTTTCTGCATCATTCTCTCTCGCTGCAGGGTTACATGTCAGAATATAAGACAACCAAAGGATCCTGAGTCATCATTATCAATCAAGTGACTAGGAGAGACTTCTCAGTTCAAATTCCCAGGGAAGAGACTGCCTGCCCTGGCTTGGGCCATGTACCTGTTCCTGGAATAATTAACTATAGCCCAACGTGACACTGCATAAAGATGGTATTGATGAAATGGAGGGGTGCAAGAAAGACAACTATAGCAGGTCATTCCAAAAGTGTTTGGATAGAGTGATGCTGAATACCCAAGAGACAGCTCAGACCTGTGCACGTAAATCCCATAGGTTGTTGAGAGTGTATACTTTCCATATTGTATTATGTTTGCTTCTTCCATCTGTGGAAGTGGCATCTAGAAAGGCCATGTTTTATGCTACCATCTTTGGTTGGGGATAAGCACACAAGGATGCAAGAAATAAAAATGTGAACACCAAACCCATGTGGCTATAAACTTGCAGAGGCAACCAACCAGAGCCCAGGTCATAACTGATAAAACTCCCCTGTTCTCTGTCCCTAAATGTAGGTAGGATTTCTTCCTGCGGATGTAGCACATTGAAGGGCTCAGTTTCCTGTGGTCATCTTGGCTACAAACCCCTGTCTCTCCAAGCACCAGGCTTTCAGTCCTGTCCCTATACGAATGTCAAGAGCCAAGCCCTTTACTCAACAAAACCTGCCAAACCTTCCAGGCCTGTCTTGGTACCAGGTTGCCAGTTTAACCCTGAAGGCAGTAAAATGTATGGAAATCTCATATGAAAACCACTTATCAAACACAGTTTGCATTCAATGTTAGGAATGCTTAAGTTGTAATGAAAAGTCCATTTATCTGACTCAAACCAGTCTTTTAGTTTCCTTTTGTTGTTGATTATAATAATTCTAAAGTTACAGGGTTTTCTTCAGCTTTTCGTAAAGCTAAACTATTTTGGGGAATAGTCTATGTGAGAAGATGATCTAAATGTCTTAGAAGCACTGTTAGAATTGCTCTACGGCAAGATATTCTCTTTAGTGTCCTGCCTACACTGAGGAGACGCCCATGCAACGTATCTTCAAATGGGAGCACGTTCAGGCAACTGTACCTCACAATTCACACCCAGAAATTTCTAATGGCATGGAAGAAAAACTACTAAAACAAGTAGTTATGAAATTTAAGCAGGTAAGGGGATCCTAGGTGGGAAGGCTAAAAACAGAAATAATGAATAAACTTTAAACAGTACAGTAGTTTCTCACTATACTCTAGGGTAAACAGAAATAGCGTATTATTTTCTTCAAAATAAACAAAAAAGAAAACAATATGAAGATTTTTAAATATAGTTTATAACATTTAGATGGATAATCTTATGGTCCTCATTGTTTCTAAACAACATTCAGAGGGAAATATACAGCTCTAAATGTATATTACAGGGAAAAAAAAGGATTAACCCCATTTAAAAAGCTAGAGAAAGAACAGCAATGCAAACCCCCAAAAAACATGGGAAAAAGGAAATAACGAAGAGCAAAAGGCAATGAAAGTAGAAAGCAAACACACAACGCAGAAAATGAACAATACCAGAGTTGATTTTCTGAAAAGGTTAATACAAGTGACAAACCTCTAGGAATACTGAATTTTTTAAATGGAGAAAACACAAAATAGCATTATCAGGAATGAAAAAGGTGAAATTAGTACATACCTTAAAGGTTGAGAAGATATTAGGAAGTACTTTATGACAGTAAGTGTGTCAACTTACATGAAATGAACAGATACCTTAAGAAAATTATACGACTTACCACAACTGAACAAGAAGATATAGAAAATCTTTAATGACTCAGTATCTTTCAGAAAATTTAATGTGTAATTTAAAACTACCCATGAAAGGAAAACTGATGCCCAGATAACTTCCTTGAAAATTCTTCCAAATTAAGATGTAAAACTAATACCAATCTTATAAAAACTCCTTCAGAGAACAGAGAATAACTAAAGTAGCACCATTCATCTTAAGAGGCTGGTATAGTATTAATCTAAAACCTAGTAAGGATTATTAAAAGAACATATGGACCAATTTCTCTAATAAACATAAATGCAAAAATCTAAAAATGCATATGCAAATAAAACCCAGTAATGTATTGAAAGGATAATATTTTATGATCAAATAGTATTTATTCCAGAAATGCAGGGTTGCTTTAACATTCAAAATTCAGTCAGTGTACTTGACTATAATATCAGAATAAAGGAGAAAACCATTCAAACATTTCAACAAATATTGAAAAGGCACTTGATAAAATCCAAATCTCATTCATGGTAAAACTCAGCTAATTCAGCTGAGGTAAAACTCAGCTAACTCATGGTAAAAAACAAAACTTTCTTAATATCATAAAAGCTATTTACAAAACACCTAAATCTAATGTCATATCAAAAGATGAAATACTAGAGGACTATGAGTGTAAAAATCTTCAATAAAATAATAGCAAAAAAAAATTCAACAGCACATTAAAAGGATTATATACCATGATCAAGTAGGATTTATTCCTGGAGTGAAAGTATGATTCAATACATGAAAGTCAATCAATGTACTATACCACATTTACAAAATAAAGGGGGAAAAAACCCATGAGCACCTCAACTGATGCAGGAAAAGCACTGATAAAATTTAGTACCCTTTCATAACAAAAACATTCAACAAACTAGGAATAAAAGAAAACTACTTCAACATAACAAAAACCATATATGAAAAGCCCACAGCTAACATCACACTCAATGGTGAAAAACTGAAAGTTTTTCCTCTGAGATCAGGAACAAGATAAAAACACTAATTTGAAAAGATATATGCACCCCAATACTCACAGCAGCATTATTTACAATAGCCAAGATATGGAAGCAACCTAAGTGCCCATCAACAGATGAATGGATAAAGAAAATGTGTGAGAGAGAGAGACAGATAATGGAATATTACTCATCCATAACAATGAATGGAATTTCCCCATTTGCAACAACATGGTCAAATCTGGAGGGTATTATGCTTAGTGAAGTAAGTCAGACAAAGAGAGATGAATACTGCATGTTTTCACTTATACGTGGAATCTAAAAAATAAACAAATGAATATAGCAAAACAGAAACAGACTCACAGATACAGAGAACAAAACTAGTGGTTACCAGTGGGGAGAGGGGTGGGGGGAAGGGCAAGATAGGGGAAGGGGATTAAGAGGTACCAACTACTAGGTATAAGATAAGATACAAGGATGTAATATACAGCACAGGATGTAATGTATGAGAATATAGTCAATATTTTACAATAATTTTAAAAGTAGTATAAACTATAAAAACATCGAATCACTATACTGTACACCTAAAACTAATATAATATTGTAAATCAACCATACTACAATTTGAAAAAAATTTTTTAAAGACAAAGATACTTTCATCACTTCTATTCAACATAGTACGGGAAGTCCTAGCCAAAGCAGTTAGACAAGAAAAAGAAACAAAATTTACCCAAATTGGAAAGGAAGAAATAAAATTATCTCTGTTCAAAAATGACATGATCTTACGTAAGGAAAATTTAAACATTGAAAACAAACTGTTAGAATAGACAAATTCAGCAGTTACAAGGTACAATATCAAGTCACAACAATCAGTTGTGTTTCCACTAACAATGAACAATCCAAGCAATGAAATTAAGAAGACAATTCCTTTTATAATATTATCAAAAATAAATAAAATACAGTTGACCTGTGAACAACACAGCACAGGCTTAAACTGTGCAGGGTCCACTTATACATGGAGTTTTTTCAATAAATGTGTACTACTGAAACTACTACTATAACTACTACATGTCCTATAATAAACATGTTGTAATGTCAATATGACCCAAAGAAACCTACAGATTTAGCTCAATCCCTTATCAAAATCCAAAACATGTTTTTTGCAGAAATAGAAAAATCCATCCTAAAATTCATTTGGAATCTCAAATAATCCCAAATAACCAAAGTAATCATTATGTGCGTTATTATGTCCCCCAGAACTCCTATGTTGAAGCTCTGACCCCCAGTAGCTCAGAATGTGACCGTATTTGGAGACAGGACCTTTAAAGAGGTGACTGGGGTGGGCCCTAATCCAATCTGACTGGTGTCCTTAAAAGAGGAAATTTTGATACATTAGAGAGACGTCCAGGATGTACATAAAGAAGGGCCATGTGAGAACAGAGAGAGAAGGTGGCCATCTGAAAGTAATGAGAGAGGCCTCATAAGGAACCAAACCTGTCAATACCTTGATCTTGGACTTGTAGCATCCAGAACTGTGAGAAAATAAAAGTCTGCTGTTTAAGCCACCCAATCAGTGGTATTTTATTATGGTAGCCCTAGCAAACTAAAACTACACTCTTGAAAAAGGAAAACAAAATTGGAGGTCTCACACTTCCTGATCTCAAAACTTATTACAAAGCTACAGTAATTAAGAGTGTGGTACTGACATAAAGAGAGACACATAGGGCTTCCCTGGTGGCGCAGTGGTTGAGAGTCCGCCTGCCGATGCAGGGGACACAGGGTTCATGCCCCGGTCTGGGAAGATCCCACATGCTGCGAAGCGGCTAGGCCCGTGAGCCATGGCCACTGGGCCTGCGTGTCCGGAGCCTGTGCTCTGCAACGGGAGAGGCCACAACAAGTGAGAGGCCCGTGAACCGCAAAAAAAAAAGGAGAGACATATAGATCAATAGAATAGAGTAGAGAGCCCAGGAACAAGCCCTCAGAAACAGGATCAAATGATTTTCAACAAGGGTGGCAAGACTATTCAATGGAGAAAGGACTGTCTCTTCAACAAATGATGCTGGGAAAACTGAATATTCACAGGCAAAAGAATGAAGCTGGATCCTTACTTTAACATAAAATGTATCAAAGACCTAAATGTAAGACTTAAAACTACAAAACTCTTAGAAGAAAACATAGGGGAAAAGCTTTATGACACTGGATTGGCAAAGATTTCTTGAATATGATACCAAAGCATAGGGAACAAAAGTAAATATAAACTGGACACCAAATTACAAACTTCTGTGTGTCAAAGGACACAATGAATAGAATTAAAAATAAATCAATGAAATGGAAGAAAATATTTGCAAATCACATATCTGATAAGGAGTTAATATTCAGAATAGATAAAGCACCTACAATTCAACAACAAATAACTCAATTAAAAAATGGACAAAGGATTTGAACACACATTTCTCCAAAGAAGATACACAAATGGCCAAGAAACATGTGAAAAGATTCTTGATATCACTTACCATTAGTGAAATGAAAATCAAAACCAAAATGAGATATCACCTCACACCTAATCAGGTAAGCTACTACCAAAAAAAGAAAAGAAACAAACAAAACCCCAGAAAATAAGTCTTGGCAAGGATGTGGAGAAACTGGATCCCCTGTGCGCTGTTGGTGAGAAAGTAGGATGGTGCTGCCCCTAGGAAAAGCAGTACAGTGGTTCCTCAAAAATTTTAAAGTAGAATTACCATATGATCCAGTAATTCCCTTCTGGACCTAAACCCAAAAGAACTGAAAATAGGGACTAGAAGAGATCTCTGTACACTCATTTTCATAGCAGCACTATTCACAAAAGACAAAAGGTAGAAACAACCCAAATGTCCACTGGCGAATGAACGGATAAAGAAAATGTGGAATATACGTGCCACCTTAAAAAGGAAATAAATTCTGACATATGCTTACAACATGAATGAACCCTGAGGACATAATGCTAAATGAAATAAACCAGTCAGAAAAAGACAAATACTGTATGATTCCACTTACATGAGGTGTAGAGAGTACTCAAATTTACAGAAACAAACTAGAATGATGATAGCCAGAGGCTGGGGGAGGGGAGTGGGGAGTTGTTTAATGGGTATAGAGTTTCCATTTTGCAAGACCAAAAAGTTCTAGGGATTGACTGCAAAACAACTGTGTATATATTTAACCTTTAGGAAATGAACCTTCCAATATAATCATTTTTAAATGAGAATATGAAGGACATAGTTTAGCAAAATGGATACTGAATTTCTAGTGAATTCTTTTCAAAATTGACCATCACATAATTTGCAAACTGACCTAAAACCTAGCATTTTTGTTTGGAACTCATAAAGGATCAGTGCTTAAAAGTAAGATTTTAAAAAAGGTAATGAAGGGCTTCCCTGGTGGCACAGTGGTTGAGAGTCTGCCTGCCGATGCAGGGGACACTGGTTCGTGCCCCGGTCCGGGAAGATCCCACATGCTGCGGAGTGGCTAGGCCCGTGAGCCATGGCCGCTGAACCTGCGTGTCCGGAGCCTGTGCTCCGCAACGGGAGAGGCCACAACAGTGAGAGGCCCGCATACCGCAAAAAAAAAAATGGTAATGAAGACTAGGTGGGAATAAAGCTCACTGTTGAACATACCAGGAATTTATCCCTGTGACAATCTGATTAATTGCTCACTAAGCCATCTCCCTTTCCTCCCTGGACACACACCTAGACTACATTTCCTGGATTCTGTGTAGTTAGGTGTGGCCACAACTGTGTTTTGGCCAATGGACTGTGGGTAGAAAAAATATACGCCATCTCCAGGCCTGATCCATAAAACCCTCCCATGTGCCATCCTCCATCCTCTGAGGAAGTACCAAGAGAAGGGCAGAAACCTGGGTGAGAACTCCTGGGGAGAGGTGCCATGCTAGGAACGTACATGCCAGACTATTTCAGCAAGAAACTTTCATTGCGTTAAGCCTCTAAAATGTTGACTTTTTAAAAAAGTTTACCCAGACTCAACATGAAAGTTAAAAAAAAAACTAAGCGGTAAAAATTTGTTAACCATGGTTGTGGCCACCAAATTGACGTTTTTACACAGTTTCATAAAGGAATTGACACTGATAACAAAAAATACCTGTTTAGAACTGGAGTTCATTACTTTCATACGGAGTATCTTCCTAGACACAATCTTCAACCTGAGTTGGTACACATGACTAGACCTGGCTTTGCAAGCAATCATAACTTGCATATAATTGCTCATCTGAACACTCAATTTTTCTGTACAAGCAAAACATCAATATTATATGCCAAGACAGAATGAACACAATTATTGCAAAATTGAAAATATGATTAGCTGAATTCTTTACATTGTTGCAACAATCCCATTAAGGAATGCATCTGAAGAGCCCTCTGAAAATATTTTGAACTTTTTGAATATACTTAGAAAAGTCTTGTAAACAAAAGCCTTCATCAGATAGGCTCAAACTAGATGGCAGCAGCATACAATGGAATTTAACTCTTTTTCCTTCTACCATTTTAAATACATGACACAGAAGGACAGTATATGTTTCAAACAGAATGAAGCAAAACTTTGTTAAACAAGTTCTAAGCTAATTCTAAGCATCCAACTCTATAAGCAAAGGTAGTGGTCCATTGCTGACTATATAAATGGGGGTTCCTTAATATTAATATTATGGTCCTGTAAGTTCACACTCAGTATCCACCTATGAATCAGTGACATCCATGGTGAAAAGATGCTGAAAAAAAGCTATGACCAGAGGCTGCCTGAGACTTCATTCCACACAGAGCTGGGTACGCCAGGGAAGGTAGAAAGACAGGACTCATTAACCTACAATAATTAAGTTAATACTCAACTTGTGTTTCTCAATTGATGCCTCCAGTATTCCAGTATTACCACTGGCTATGAGCCTCTAATGGCCAATATAAGACATGGTTCTAGACTGGAGACCCATAGGTAGGTTGGGAAGAAAATTCAATTAATACCAAAACTTAAAAAAAATCTTATTGATTGCTATTTCATCTTTGTCTAAAACCAAGCAACATACAGTCAAAGATTTTTATTACTGACAAATTTATAAAGTTACAAATTTCTCCTTGAGGAGTTTGCTTTATTTATACAAATAAATCTATTGGTTTTATTATTACTTATATTTCAGTGGGAAAAAAAGTGAGTTGATCCATGTGACAGTATTAATATAAATTTAGGGAAAGTACAGCAAAATTGGCGTAAGTGATAAAATGACTTAAGTTCGGGAAATATAAGTAGTTATAAATAATCAAATCATTTCTTAGCTAAGAGCACTGAAGTGAATATTAAAGTAATTGAATGATTCTGGGAATGTGAAAGGAAAAACAAAATTAACGTTTGTTTTAAATTTCGGATTGCTGTTGTATGCAACACTTAACTTGATGATTTAGTTTAATTCCTGCATCAAATGTATTCAGTTAATTTTTTTTTTTTTTTTTTTTTGCGGTATGCGGGCCTCTCACTGTTGTGGCCTCTCCTGTTGCGGAGCACAGGCTCCGGATGCGCAGGCTCAGCGGCCATGGCTCACGGGCCCAGCTGCTCCACAGCATGTGGGATCCTCCTGGACCGGGGCACGAACCCGTGTCCCCTGCATCGGCAGGCGGACTCTCAACCACTGCGCCACCAGGGAAGCCCTCATTCAGTTAATTTTTTTACTTCCTCTTTTTTTATGGTCTCAACCAACTTCAGTTTGGGTATTTGAACTCAATGCCTGAAATACACAGGCCTAAATGTTTTAACATTGTTACTTCTCAATAATAAACACAATCTAAACCTTAGCATCTACACATAAATTGCCATCTGTTTATATTATACCTATTTATATAAATAGTGAACATGGAGTTACATTAAGTTACACGTGCAAAACAGCCTGAGATTTAGAAATTAGTTGCCACCTATTTACAACCTGAAATATTAACATACTTTTACACATGTATATAAATCACAAAAAATACTCATACACAAACCTAATTTCTAATTGTTACCTAAAAATAGATTAGTATATAACATCATTATATATGTATAAAGTGTGCATATTACACACATTACATAGTATATAACAGCTTGATTTAAAGAAAAACTTTCATGGAATAAATCATGTGTGTTTCCTTAAGTAGATACAACCAATTATACCTCATTATGAAATTAAAACTCAAAATAGGGACTTCCCTGGTGGCACAGTGGTTAGGAGTCCGCCTGCCAATGCAGCGAACACGGGTTGGATCCCTGGTCTGGGAAGATCCCACATGCCGCGGAGCAACTGGACCCATGCACCACAACTACTGAGCCTGCTCTCTGGAGGCCACGTACCACAACCACTGAGCCCACGTGCCACAACTGCTGAAGCCTGAGCGCCTAGAGCCCATGCTCCGCAACGAGAGAAGCCACCGCAATGGGAGGCTGGCACACTCAACAAAAAGTGGCCTCTGATCTCCGCAACTGGAGAAAGCCCACGTGCAGCAACAAAGACCCAACACGGCCAAAAATAAATAAATAAATGAAATTTAAAACAAAACTCAAAATAACCAGGATGAGAAAGTTTAGTAAAATTACAGATAATAGACACTGTGAAGAGCACAGGTGCTTGCCTTCAGAGAAGCAATCAAAGCACAGCGGACGTGGCATCAGAGAACATGGACCTGGTCCTGGATGTGGCATAACCTGCTGGTACTTCAGCAGGTAAGAAACTCTTTGAGCCTCAGTTGCTGAAAATTTAAAATGAGGAAAATGAATGAGCCAATTTTTAAGACAACTGAAGCATACCTTAAGAGTTTATGATTCTACGAAAAACAGAGAAACCTCAACTAGCAACAAGCCATAGATTATAAAAGACAAATATGGGAAGGATGCAATGTTTTATTCACTCCTTATTCACAAACACGAAATTTCAATTCAAATACTAAGAATATAATGCATCAAGTCATCACTCATCAACTATGCTTTGTGTATCAAAACACTCTGAATATTTTTAGTGGAATCTTCATTTTATTCCAAATATTTGATTTCTTTCCAGTCCCCAACTCTACCAGTCCCAGGCTTCTCTTCCTTCTGTTACCTACAAGAAGCTCTGTTTAAATTAATAAATGCTTACTGAAGGGTGAACATTTCCAAGAAGGGAAAGCCCTCATTTCCTGTGGAAGTAGGAAAAAGCAGAAGAACAAAGTTCTTTTTCTATTTGACCTACGGGTCAAATAAACAGATTAAACGTTGGAGTGATATACTGAAAAATAACAGAGAAAAATTTAAATAACAATAACAATTTAAAAAAAGAATTATTTACTCCATTCCTTATTAGTTTGTCTTGGTCATTTCTAAACATCATCCTGCACATATATATCAACTTACCTGGAGACCCTAGGCTAGGCGGTAGTTAAATGTACAGGTGCCAGATCTATCTACTTAATTGCCTTGTTTCCTCCATCAAAAAGAATGCCTTTAAAACAACACCTAACAAAAGGCTTAAATAGAACCACCAGTTTTATTATTGCGAAGCAAAATAATTTCTAATGCAGTAACCCAATGCAAAATGAACACTTAACACTATAATGCATGATCACCTGGTATCATCTCTGAGAATTACTCTGAGTAAGCAATAAATTGCTCGGATTTTGAGGTTTATCAAGCTTGACTTTAGCATTTCTTGGATATATATTTTGAATCTGATCTGATTCAAACCTTGAGACTATTGCCAAAAACAGATCTAAGCTGTGCCAATCTTTTCAGGTGTTGACTTGCATATCGGAGAGAAGTGAATGCACAAAGGAGCCAGGGCAGACCCGATCTAACCTTCCCGGAAAGGACCCCAGTGAGCCTGGAGACAGGAGATAGATAAGGACTGCAGTGCATCACTGACCAACGATAACTTTTGCATCAGACCTGTGTTTGCCCTTAGAGAGGAATTTAAAAATTAGAACTTTAGCATGAACCTGAGGAACTTTATCTGTTTAAGAACAAAGTAACAGCCAACAGATAGGAGCCAATATTGAAGAATCCAAAGTAAGTGAACGTGAACCTTGTATGACACCTTTTCATTTACGTTCATATATGGGAAGGGGATGAAGAGGCAAACTTCCAGTTATAAAATAATTAAGTCGTGGGGATGCAACATACAGCATAGGGAATAGAGTCAACAATATTTTAAGAACTTTGTATAATGACGGATGGTAACTAGACTTACCGTGGTGATTGCTATCTTCATAATGTATAAAAATATCAAATCACTATGTGGTACACCTGAAACTAATATAATAAGTCAATTATATTTCAATTAAAAAGAAATAACATGTGCTGGGGAAAAAAAAGAATGAATAGGAAAACCAAATATAAACCACTGAAAAGCCACAAAAATATCAAAAATAGTATTAATAAGATGGGCAAAAGTAATGCAATTTAGGAAAAGCTTTTTAGGCATCTCCGTTTTCAAAAAAAATTCTGTGAGATTTAAAAAAAAAACTTGTAGCATATAAAAAACTGTATTTATAAAATACAACAATCCAAAAGCTCTTTGATTTATATGCCATCAGTGGAGCTAATCATGTAAAAATCTGATAACTGATACGTGTATAATTCTCATTAAACTATCCCAATGCACCAACTTCATTAAAATAGCACTAAATGCTCCTAAAATGTAAAAATATAAGATTGACACAATGACAAACACCTATTTATTGTATTACATACAAGCCTGAAATGTTAAGTAGATATTACAGATCCCAAGAAAATTACATTTCAGATTCTCAAAATGTCCTGCTGGTGCTCTGACAACTAAAACAAGCCACCAGAGGGCTTTTAGAGGGTTGTTTTTTTTTAAGAGGGTTTTTTTTTTTTTTTTCAAAATTCATAAAAAAGCAACACGTGGGGGATATAAAATACATAAAATACAAAACTTAGAAGTTTATTCAAAATTCTTTTGAATCCCTAAGGTGGCTGTAAACAGTCGGTTTTTACATGTTCATAGCTTAAAGGAATTTGAGTATCACAGTTTATGTGGATTTCTGCCCAGGAAGCCCACCAATGCTACACAGTAGTTTCGTGTTTCCATAATCCAGTCCTCACATTGCCAGTGCTATCCATACCCAGCAAGGGTCCATCCTGCCCAGTGCTTTTGATTGGTCCGTTCTGAATGGCTAAGTTGAGGCCGTAAGACTTCTGCTGACTTTCAAGTTCAACTACAGTTGGCTTCCTTAATGCATCTTTTTTACTACTAGTTGAAACAGGCTTTTCAAAATTCCTGCTGCTTTTGGGAAGTGTGCTACAAGCATCACTGCTATCTTGTTGAGGCGGGTTGTACTGTCTCTCTCTGTAGGCTAAGTAAGCCCTTCGACTCCGAGAGTGTCCTTCATTACTGCCCGGCCGGCTTTTCGACAGGCCATTCTGCACGCTGCCTTCCACGCTCGTGGGGACGTCATACGCATATTCTCTTAGGACTGTGAGTCTGCTGGCCCGGTGCCCTTTACTTCTGTTTTTATGATGGCGGCTTGGGTGTACGTTTGTTCGAAACGGAACTTCTAAAGGCGCCACATGCATTTTAATATCATTGTCCATCGAATGCTCCGTCAGACTATTGTCAAGCTGAGGCGTGGCGTTCAAAGGTAGAGAGTTGGCATGGCACTGAGCTGCAGCAGCCTGCAAGTTTGTTAATTTGCAGCCCTGGGAGGAGTTTTTGAAGCTCGAGGCACTCTTGTTTGTGCATGAAGATTCTGTGCTGCTGTTGGTGCACTTGGGGGCCTCCCCGCTCGGCCCACTGGAGCTGGGGGGCTGCACATTGACCTGGACCGAGTACGCGCTCCGGCCCGGACAGCAAGTCATGATCCATGCGAGCCGGACGTCCTCCCTGTTGACACAATGGTGAACCACGATGAATGCACTGAGGCTCAAACACGTGGCTCCGAAAAAGAAGCTAAAAACCAAGTCTAAAGGGTAATACAAAGAAACAGCCAAGGCCCCAAACATCCACAAAGCGACATATAAGAGCAAGGTAAGGCTGGCTCCCAAAAGCTGAGAGTGGAAAGTATGCTCATTTTCCAGGGCTGATGTCGAGATGAGGGAGACAGACAGGGAATCCTGATGATTTACTTCGCCATTTTCATTGGCTGCCAGCCTCTGCTGCTCCTCACTGGGTTCCTTCAGCTCGTATTTGCGCTCAGGATGTCTTTTCAACTGAATAAATATGCTTAGAAAGTACATACAGTTTACAAAAGTGATGAAGCTGGCAGGCCCGTAGAAGGCTCCCAAGGAGGGTTCCCATGCCATCCAGCAGCTAGGAAAGAAAATGGGGAACCAGCTCAGATGCTACACATGTCAACACACCGTGTAAGAAACTGCAGTAAACTTTAGTGCTTCGGAAACAGAAGAGAAGCAATCGACTCAGGTACGCAGAGGACACTAAATACTCACTAGGGCGCGTTTGGCCGACTACCGTAATTCTTGATGTTTGCCGCCGCTGTTATGCCACAAACTATCACGGGTATACCGCCACCGATCAGGTAAAACCTAGAAAGGGCAGTGATGGAAATAAGAGCACATCAATCCAATTCATTAAGGTGGATACCTCACAGTATCTCAGTACTGCAGAAGTTATTCCTTAAAGATTCATCACTAGTCCAATAATGCATTGAAGGTTAACACTTAAAGCCTGCTTTGTTAACACTAACATTTTTTAAAGTTCTTATTTACTTTGGATTTCTTTCTTTTAAAAAAGCGTATAAGGTTTCTGAGTTAAGGAAAGCTGATCAGCTCCTGCCACCCTGTGGACAGGCAAAGTAACAGTAAGCTACCACAGGTAGAGCTTCAGTTTATACTTTTTTCTTTTGGGGGAATGGGGCTTCTTTTAGATTCAGCTGATGAAGCAGAAAGTTAGTCCACTACATAATGGACTTTAAGATCTTACTGCGCCACAGGTCAGACTAAATATGTAATGACGTTATTTATTTATTAATGTCCGGCTAAACCTGCATATTCCAGGATGTTCTACTGCGGTGTGTGCTTATCTTCAGTCAGCTGAGATTGGGACAAGAAAGATACCTGGATCCCAGCAACGTCCTGCAGCACTCAGGCCCTTCCTGATCCCTTGCCCACAGACTAGCTGGTGCAGGAAGAAATGAGGGAGACAGAGTGGCTGGTCCTATGAAGAACAACTTTTTGCGGGGAGGTACAGCTTCTTTGAGTTCTCTGAAAGGAGAACAGGGAACGTCCTACCCCGGCTAGCTACCCCTGGGTACAGCCAATCTTAATTCTGTATTTGCCAGGTTCAAAGACACAGTCCAAATGCTAACTGGCTGGATAAAGGCAATATTCGTAACACATTTTCCATACATTTTTTCTTAGTCATGCTCACAGGTACTAAAATCCTTCAATATGATATCACTGCTGAAAAAGACAGCTAATTACCCTATAAAACTATAACCCTGTCTTCTAATTTCACAGATTAGAGGCAGGCCAACGTCCGTGGCCCTGCCCTTCTTCCTGCTATGCTAATTCATAGCTGCTTCTTACCTGAAAAGAAGGCATCAGTTCACCCAAATTTATCTCGGGCTCCACATTCCTCTCTGCCACTCCTTCCCCACCCGACTCTGGGACTGCCTGTTACCAAATAACCCTTATTTTGCAGCTGTAAATCTTCTTCTCCACGGCATATTCCTTCCAGCCTATAAGTCTATTCACGTTTTCCCTATCTTCTAAAACTTTCCTTCAACCAGCACCTTCTTTCTTGCTCCCTTTGGTGACAAACCCCTGGAAACAATAGCACCAAGTGCCTCACCTTTGTCACCTTATTGTGAGATGAGGCTGCTTCCACCTACCATGCTACTGAAACCGCCCTCTCTGAGGCCAGCAGACTCAAGGCAAGCCCCACATCCACCTTCCAGGTAGCCGCAATGCTGGGGTTTCTTTAAGCTCAGGGACATGGGGGAAGGAGAGCATCCTAAAGCGTGCGCCTGCAGTGTCTAAAGCAAAGGGGGTACCTGCAGGTCACTAGGGACTGCACAGGCTTTGCAGCCCAAGCCGCCTTTTTGTTTTTAATCACCTAACAGAAAGGAAACCTAACAGAAACCTAACAGAAAGCTGCATGAGGATAGGTAGGATTCCTATCTCTTAGCCAAACGCCATCCCTCAGTTCCTTTAATACCACTGACAGGGGTGTCAAATCACATCCTGCAATCTGACCATGGCCCAGCACTCCTGCTGCCCCTTCCCACCCATGGAACCGCTCTCCCCCGAATCTTCAATGTTTTCTTTCAATTCTTCCCTTTATCTGCTATGGCCCACTGATACGGTCCAGGGATCATTCTTAACTAACTTTTCTCTAGGAGAGGTTGCTCGTTATCAGTGCTTCAACGAATACACGTGAAAACATCTCCTGTCCTGTCCAGAGTACACGTAGCTCGATTTCTCTGCTGAGCGCCAGACTCCCAAAATGTAAACTTTCCACGACAGAGTACTGGTGAGCCCACCTCCCCTGTGCTTACCCTCCCGGAGTTCCCGCATCTGCTTTTCCTCTATGATTTTCTCAGTTGATGGACGCACCATCTGCAGAGGGGCCTTAGCGAACTGGAGTACACACTCTGAAGCCACCTTCGAATCCTGGCACACACCCTCGAATCCAGCTGGCCAGCAATCCTGGAGAAACTGCCTCAGGTGTCTGAACACGTATCCTCTCTAATCTCCATGCCACTGTTCTAGCTGCAGTCCTCACGGGGACCCCCGAATGACCTCAGTGGAATTATTTATATATGCCCCCTACCCTCCAGCATTCCAATGTATAGCCCACATTTTAACCTGGCCCCCCACCAAGGCCTGAAACGCAGTTTTCACTCTGAATCCCACTACTGTACACTGTACACCCTAGGTTCCTGCCTCAGCCAAACTGCACTGCTCAAATTTGCTCAGCTCGCCAAGGGATCCTGTATCTGTAGTGCAACCTCCATCCCTTGTGCCGGTGGTCAAGCAACTCCTAATAGCCTACCATCCCCCCGCAGAATTAATGGCTCCTTTGTTGATACTTTCAAATAACACATCTCCACTCCAGCTCTTACACAGCTGCAGCGGGTTCTTCTTTCAGATTGTCTCCTCAGACTGTAAACCCCTCAAGGGCAGGAGGTTTTCCTTCAGTCCCTGGCCCAGGGCAAGGTACACATCCAGCATTCAACACACTCAGAGACACTGATCGACTGACTTCTACTCATCCAGCACAAGAATCCATTGACAACGGATTCAGATTGTAATGGTAGGAACAGCATGACCCCAAAACTGTCTTGTCTTTTGTAGAGAATAACCACATGGATATGTACTTGACTAGGTTAAAATCTATCCCATGACCTCAAGGAAATAGAAACAGCTCATATTTTCACAGAGCTTACTCTGTGGCCAGTACCATCTTAAGTGCTTTACAAAGTCAGTCACTTATTCCTCACAACAACTCTGTGAAGGAGAATCATTCCCACTTTGTATGAGACAGAAAGGCATAGAGAGGATACATAACTTCACAAAGCACTCCCAGTTGCAAGGCTACTTACAAGTCCATTTTTTTTACTTTCCAAAATTCACTGAGCAATTTTCTGTTATGACCATGCTTCATTAAATTTAAGATGTAATGGACATTTAACATAAAACAGTACACAAGATATTAGATACCTGAGCATTGGTCTTGGTGGAGGTGGCAGCTCATCAGGATCCTGGCATCTTTTAGCTTTTCTAGTGACTTGTTTGTAGATATTTCGAGCTGTCACTCCCACCCAGAGAACTGTAGCAAGGGTGGAATAATGAAGAATTATTCCAACCTAGAAAGAAGATTGAAGAATACATGAACTAAAACAAACAAAATCCCCCTTTACAATCATAAAGTACAGTAGCTGCCAGTAAACTTTATCAAAAAGATTGGTAAGTTACTTTTGAAAATCTGACTCAAAAACAGTATGAAGGTGTATTCTAATGATCAATTCCTTCACCTGCTGATAAAACAAAGAAAGCACTCTAACAGATGTATAAGAGGATCAAATCAACAGCTGGACCTAGGAGGCCCACAGACTACAACTTATACCCAAGATGACTCTAAATATATCACGGAATTCACTCCTGGACAATAAGCCAAAGACATGTTACTCATAGATGCTATGTTATAAATTAGAGTTGAGTTCCCAAATCCCATTTTAAGGAGGGATATAGAAGTCAAGGGTAACTAGAGGGTGGAAGTCACAGCACACAGAGTCAGAGACCTGAGTAGTTCTAATTCAAAGCTTTTATATATCAAAATGGTAAGTGAGCAATATAACAGATTGATTATTTTAAGTGAGTGAGCTCTGAAATCAACAAGTTTGCCTGGTTTTAAAACAAGAATCAACCCCTTATGACACCTTAGCAAGCTTGCATAACATTTCAAGCATTGTTTTCCTCATCTGTAAACTGAGAATATAAAACTACCATGAGGCTTTGAAAAAGACAGTCTATATAAAACATTTAGCACATCGCCTGGTCCCTGATAAGCAATTAAAAATACGGCAATATTTTTATTATTACTTATTAGGAGTATGGCTTTAAGAAAATAATGTCAACCTTACCGAAATTAATGTTTCTCATTTGAACAGTGGAAGGATTAGCAATAACCATCTCTAGGGATTTTGTAGGGACTGAATGGGCACAAGACCTGAGACATAATAAGTGCTTGATAAATGATGGATAATTGAAATATATTTAAATGACACCAAGTTTCTTCCCAGAGGGGTGATGAGGGGCATGTTTATCATGTAACCTGTGTTTGAAGCAACACCAGTTAAAGATAAAATTCTAGATGAAGATATGTATGGGGCTAAGAGAGGTTTAAAATCTGTTTTTAAAAAAATAAGTACGTGGGTCATTGGAGCAGAAAGGACATAGTTCAGCTTTCTTATCTAACTACTTACTATCTTTTTGATTCTTTCTTCTTACACAATGATTACAGGTAAAATTCTATTAATGAAAAGCTCCAAGGGGAAAAAAAATTTGCTTTTAAAGGATGGCTCTCCAATTTCAAGAAAATCAAACTGATTGACATTATCAAACCTAGGTCAGTAACAGAAGCATTTAGACTGCTGCCTAAGGCTCATTTTAATGAGAACCGATCTGCAGTTAAACGTGGTGTCATAAAAGCTCAGGTATTATTTTGCAGGGCAAGATACTAGGGTGGTCACTGTCCTCTTAATGACTGGAAGGGCTAGGAGGGTGGATCCAGCCCGGCCAAACCAGAGCGGTCAGAGTATCTTCTTATTAAGAAGAAAAGTGGCTCCTTGGTTCTCGTTAGTTTTACTGACTGCACTATAAAAGCAAAATTTACAGATATAAGTGGAACAAATAGCATAAAATAACCCTTTGAGCTACCTGGAGTCACACGAAATATTGTAAATAAAAATAGTATCCTTGGATTTGGTGCATAGAAACCAAACATTCAAAACAAATCACTGATATTGACTCAAAATGGTATACTCTACTGTTGCTAGTTTTCTCTGACACAGAGGTCAAAAGAATGAGACAGGGCTGTAAATAAGTTTAAAAACAGAAGTTAAAAATACTTTCAACGGAGGTGCAAGATGGAGAATTTTCTTGTTTTAGATCTAAGAGGTAAAACTCAACCTTTAGATTTTGAAGTGTTTCTTATGGCATTTCAAAACATGCAGAAGAAGTTTGCACACCTGAAAGATACTGAAGTCTTCTAGTTAAACAATTATTACCAATAGTGGAATTTCAGGAGTCTGACGTCACCTGCTAACAGTCACATAAGCAAATCACCGAATATTCCACAAGAACCAGAATAAAGTAGCAGGCACTGAGAACTAGCAGAGAGGGTGTTCCTGTCTTTTGAAAGGAGGGAGGTGCTTCCTATTTTATTCTCCATCAGACACTTGGGCTATACTTGAAATATAACCTCACTGTCACAATTTCTTCCAAATAAACAAGAAATACATGTGGGAAATCTGTAACCAGTTTGGAAATAAACAATCTAATTCATTAGGGCATGTAGACAATTCATTAAATGCAACAGATTAGAACTGAAGAAAGTCACCTTACCTCAGGGACGACAATAACCAAAGTTGCAAAATGGATACAAAATACTCATCCTGAACAGTCGCACTTTATATACTCGTTACCTAACCATAAACTGCTCACATACCAGAGACCAGACATTGTAACAATTGGACTTTTAACCACCAATAAAACTGCAATCATACAGCATGCACAGCCAAGTGTGCAAAAACTGATCTTTAATAGTCAGATATGAATATATATAAAAATTAAGAGCTTCCACTTTTGAACGCCTGCTATGTATCCCAAAGTGTATCAGACAATTTTGTGCATGCTTCTATTTCATCCTCTTAGCATCCCCATTCATTTAGCGTTACAGACAAGGAGGCTGAGGCTGAAAGAAGTTAAATCATCCACCAGAGGTCACATGGTCAGTGGCAGGGCTGCAACTCATAGTAGACCCCTCTACTCTGCGGGTCCTCTCTAAACAGGCAAGCACAGTTATTGGGGTGGGGTGGGGGACAGGACACACAGAGTCAAAGAGACTGTCGTCTGAATCAGGCCTCTGCCACCCAAAGGCCCTAGTGACTTGGGGCAAGTTTTTTCAATTCTCTAAGACTCAATTTCTGTACTAATAAAATCTGTGAGTAAGAAATACTTCCTAGGGTTAATATGAAATTTAAGATGACAAACTTGCAGTAGTTGGCAAGTAGAAAGCTCTTAATATCCACGGGTTTAATCTTTCCCGATGCATCTCACATGCCACTGCAGCGGTCCTCTGGATAAAAGACATCAGAGAACACCTGAGAAGGTCAGCTGGCACGATATTTAATAGATTAAATCATGAAGTGGTAGAGCAACAAGGTAACTTAAATAAGATCCAGCCAAATCCTTTCACTGCAGAGCTAAGGAAACCAAGGACCGGAAAATTAACGCTCAAGCAGTTATTCGGCAGCCCGGCACGACCCAGAACCCAGATCCTTTCCCACCTTGAGTCAACAGCCCCTTCTACTCTATCACTCAGCTTCTCCATTCTCCTTTGGATCCTCTTGCAAAAAGAGAGTTCAAGGCTATAGAATGTGTCCACGGCACCACCCAGAACGGATGACAAAAGCAGCAGAGGGGGAAGTACCTGGCCGGTGGGGCATTTAATAACCTCAACCAATCACTTCGGGGAGGAACCTGTATTAGAACCTGTCCACACTGTTCATAAAATACGTGAGCTCTGAAACGGAGAGAAGCCAAATCTACACCGATCATGTGCACATACAAAAACTGCCTGTGAAAGGTGGACACTTTAGGGTTCAGTTTTAGAGGTGGAAGAAGAGCCCAAGAAACATGAAGCCCCTACTAAGGTTAGGCAACTAGTCATACGGGCTGTTCCGGCAGACACAGCTGGCTACTAACTGAATTAAGTATTAGAATAACAAAGTGAAGTAAGTCATGTCTGGGTCAAAAATAACAAGAATGATGTTATGTCTTTCACAGAGGAAGGAAAGAACACTGTTAAAAAGAAAAAAAAGAACAGAAGAAAACAACATATAAAACCTGTCCATCCCCCACCCTAGCTTTTCTGGGTAAATCCTTAACTAACAGACATCTGTTATTGAGACTCTAATAACTCAGTGCAATTCCTGCCCTTTTCATTCTAGAAATGGTACAAAATACCATTCAGGATGATGAAAGGCAGTCATCTTTACTATGGCCTCTTTCTGTTCATTTCCTTAGTGAAATAAATTTGTCTATTCCAAGAAATCAATGAATATTTTTAGATAGAACTGAGACTATTACTACCATTGTGTGCTGAATACACTCCTAATTGTTCATGCTCAAAACAGCTCCAGGTGGAATGATTTCTACTATTAGCAAACAGAGGCCTTTTTTGTTCATTTATCCAATATCTGCTGAGCACCTACTATGCGTCAGGTCTTACACTGATTCTTGGATAAACACTGGTGAATCGAATCAATATAATTCCCGCTCCTGTAGAGCTCTGAGTCCAGAGACAACAAACAGGTAAACAACAGTCAGTCACAAAGTTTTGCAGGCACCATGGAATTTTAATAAGCACCAGAGGATAATGAGGGGAGGGGGGTGGAGGGACTGCATCTCTGAAACAGTGACAGTAAACTGAGACCTACAAAGTAAGTGGGAGTGGGCCAGGTAAAGAAGGGGAGAAAGACTGAGAAAAGAGAAGCACTGTTTTTTGTACATGTATTAAGTTGGTCTGAGATCCGTTACCTAACTTCTCATAGGCTCCCTAACAAATTTGTTTTCAGATGCATAGTAATGGCCTGAAACAGGGAAATATTCTGCACTGCTAAGAGGTAATTATATCAATAACAATAGTAGTAATAGCGTCTAACTGAGCATTTACTGTATGCCAGGCACTCCTGAGTCATTTAATCCACTCAATTCTTATGTGCGCGCACGCACGCGCGCATACATACTTTCAACTGAATCTCATGAATACAATATTGGATTAATCATCAGCCTTAGGTTAATGACCATCCTAATGACTGGGCCAAGCACAAAAGCATAGCCTGCCTTTATTTAGTTATTTAATTACCTATTGCTAATAATAGGTGTCCAAGAATCTTTCAATAAGACAAAAAGTAAGATCTTGACAAAAACCTGTATCAAACCATATGGTCCCCTTCACCCAAGGTAATCATCACCCTGTATCCTGTGTTTATCATCCCTTTGCTTTCCTTTTTTATACAGTTTTGTTGCACTTACATATTTTCATTAAAAGTGTGCTGTTTCATTTTAGTTACATTCACCTTTATTTTAAAAAAAGATAGCAGGGTGAATGTCACTTACGGGACTTAATTTTTCACTTATATTCCTGAGATTGACTCACACTGCTATGCCTTGTTGTAATTCATTAATTTTGACTCTTGTGTAATATCACCGTTTATTCATTCACCCTCTCAGTGATCGACACTGGGGTTGCTTCCAGGTTTCTGCTACTGTGTAGAGTGCTGCTATGAATATTCACAGGCACACGCCTGTTCCACGTGTGTCAGCTCACTCTGAGCCCAGGAGTGGGACTGTAGGTCCAGGGTGTGTGAATGCTTACCTTTAGAAGGTAAAGCCTCCTGGAGTCATCCGCTTACATTCCCACCATGTATAAATAAAACATGTGGATCCACATGTTCTTCAATACTTGGCATTGTCAGGCTTAATTTTTCTGACAGAAAAACGCATAGTATGGTAGCTATCTGAATTTGCATCTCCGTGACCACCAATGCCATGGAACATCTCTTCAGGCGTACCCTGGCCCTGTGTTTACTCTGCTGTCTGTCATTCTCGCCACTTTTCCACGGTGCTGTGTGTGGCATTCTCACTGATTACAGTTTTTAACATATATATATATTTTTTTTATTCTAATGCTCTGTCAGTGGTTATGTATTGGGAATAGTTTCTTCTAATTTGAAACTTGCCTTTTCACTTTCCTTAGGAATCTTAATTTTTCAAAAAGATCTCATTTTTAATTTAGTTCAATGTATGTCCTTTCTAGTCATATTTAAGAAATCCCTCCTTATCCCAAGGATTATGCTATTTTCTAATATAAATGTTCACTCTTTGGTTTGGACTTATGTAAGTTTTTAATTTACCCAAAGTTGACTTTTTAAAAATGGCTTGAAGTATAGATCCATTTTAATCTTTTTCCAGATGGATTTCCCCAGCTCCCTTAACTGTACAGTGGTCTGTCTTTACCCAACTGATGAGGCAAGTAACCGCTGTCTTGTACCAAAGCTTGCGTGGGTCTGCTTCCAAGCTTGCTCTTCTGTGTTGGTCAATTTACCCATCCCTACACCAAACACTACAGTTTTAACTACAACAGCCTCAAAAGTTTGGATCATTAGAAGTCTTCCTATTCTACTATTTTCCAGAAGTGTCCTAGCTATCTTTGGTTCTTCTTTACTTTCATATAGATTCAAAGACCATTTTATTGAGTTTCATGAAAAATTCTCTTATCTATAGGTTAATTTAGGAGGAACTGCCACCTTTCTGATTTTAATTCTTCCTATTCTTGGACCTAATGTATCTTTCCATTTATTTAGGTCTTCTTTAATATATAATAAATTTTTACCTGCAAATCTTGAACACTTTTTATTATTTCGAAGTACTTGATATTTTTTGATACTATATAAACGATACCTTCTCATTGTTTTCCCATAGTTGCATTTCTGCATACTAGCAGCAAAATTTTGTACATTAAACTACATTTTAAAAAAACTACATTTACTTTTGCTAAACTTTCCTATTTTTTTCAAATAATTTACCTGGAAATTATTTTAGCTTTTTTAATATAAATAATCACATCATCTGACAACAACTCGATTATTATTCCCAATTTACAGGTGAGAAAACTGAGACACAAAAATGTTACATATTGAAATCGGGATCTAGAAAAGATAATTGTATTCCTATGTTCACTGCAGTGTTACTCACAACATCCAAGAGTTGGAAACAATCTAAATGTCTATCGATAAAGAAAATGTGATGTATACATGCAACGGAATATATACTCAGCCATAAAAAAGGAAATCCTGTCGCATACTACAACATGGATGAACCTTGAGGACATTATGCTAAATGAAATAAGGCAGTCACAGAAGGAAAAATACTGCATCATTCCACTTATATGGGGTATTTACATAGTCAAGCTCACAGAGACAGGAAGTAGAACGGTGGCTGCCAGGAGCTGAGGGGAGGGGGAAATTGAAGGTTGCTGATCCGTGGGTATAATTTCAGTCATGCAAGATGAAAAAGTTCTAAAGATCTGCTGTACAACATTGTCCTTATAGTTAATAACTGTACTACACACTTAAAAATTTGTTAAGAGGGTAGATCTCATTATGTGCTTTTCTGCAATAAAAAAAAGTTAAATAAATTGCCCATAGAAACACTGGAAACAGGAGAGCTGAGATCCAAATCTAGGTAGTCTGAACTCAATACTCTGTGACACTGCTTGCTATCATGTACATAGAAAAGAGTATGCAAATAAATAAAATTTTACATATTTCCTATTCACATATTAGTTTTGATTTTTTATACTTACACTGCAAAAATACTGTTTACTAAGGCTACATATGTAATAATTTATTTGAAATTAAGAGTTGACCATATTTTTAAATTCTTTATATGTACCACAGGTAAAAAGTTTCTCATTTTTACATCTTACAGTTAAAATTTTTTCTAATTCCTACTATTTTCATAAATAGATAAAATAATTTTTAAAATCCTACTGTCGGAAAATGTCACTTCTCTTTCAATCATAGTCAGGATTTTATAAATTTTTTTAATTAAATGTTTGGCATTATAACAGGCATGACAAGTAGCACAAAATTCCCCAAGACAAAAAGACAAGCTCCATAAGTCATATATTCAGTTGTGAAACGATAATTCAGAATTTGAAGTATACTGGTAAACTGTTTAAGTGACATACAGTTTGACTTTAATTAGCTAAAGAAAAAAGCTTTAAAGAAACAATTTTCCTTTTATAGTTAATGAAACATGACATTTCTAATAGCAAATTTTTTTCATTTCAGTTTTTTACTTTGACTTACTGCTTGGCAGACGCTGGCATTTCTGGTTTGAGTTACTCCTCCCACAAAGATCACACATGTCAGAAAAATATGAAAGCATAAGTTCACAAGCATGTGCCAGCCTTTGAGACTGATTCTAATCAAACTGTTAAAAGAAAAGGGAAAAAATAAGACCCAGGTTAGTATACTTGAAGCTGGACATCTTCAAGTTAACATTTCCAACTCATAACAGGCCAGATGTAAACGTTTAAACATTTTATTAAAACATACTATCAGACACACACACACAAACACACACAAACACACACACACACACACACACACACACACACACACACACACAGGGTTTGAGAAATCACTCAATACAGTTTCTTAACATTTAACTTTGCAGTACAGTAAAAAAGACAAGTCAAATGGAACTACTACATCCACTAAAGGCTAAACAAAATCTCCATAATAAGAAATATGTGAGCTTTTGTTAGTTACAATGTCTTATGACAGATGGATTACTTGTTTGCTTCCCAGAGATTTCTGCAAGGTGCCAAGCTCTATTTTTCCTGACTTACTAGGATAACATGGTCTAAATGCCCAGTGCATTTCTTCCTGGCCTTTCATAATGAAATGCTGAAGTCTCTCTTTTTTACATCAAAATCTCCTTGTTTCTTAACTAAATATCAAGAAATGTCACATATGTCCAGCTTAAAGAGGAAAATACATTCTAGCAAAACCTCTTGTAAAGTGAATTTCTGCTTAGAAAATCCTTTCAGCTCATTATTTCTCACCATAAAATAAAAATTTCTGTAGCTTTGCCTCCAATTAACAAAAACCATATCCCACACTTAAATTCCACAAACATTCTTAAATGCTGTCTATAAAAAAGAATATCACAACAGGCAAGAATTTATAAAACAGAAATAATACCACAGTCTGGTTCTGGGAGACACATCTGCAGGTAACCAGGCTCCACCTTATCTCCCCCCCATGCCCCACCCCCCAGCCACCAACACAGACTTCCCATATTCTTTCCCAGGTACAAACCCAGCAAAGTGACTGAGTGCTGTAGAAGATGAATTTACCATCACAGGCACTAATTATTTATGTCTTGAATTGCATGAAGTGAAGAAGGCCTGTAGGTATTCTGAAGTAATCGTCCTTACTTTGGAAGGATAGCATGGTATTAAACTCAGTTTTATCCTAATTAAATGTGAAATAAACTCCACAGACCTCTATTCACAAAGTGTTATTTCTTACCTGTGATGGTATATGTAACTGACGATGACCACTAAGAGGCAGAAGAGAAGAATGACAGCCGTGGTATAGACCACAGGGTGCAAGAGATTGGCTGCCTGGGTATAGAGTTCAGATCCCGTCAAATCCTAAGGGGGGGAAATGAAAGCATTATTCTAGGAGCACTTCTCTGGACATCTAGTTACTGAGATTTTCTCAGTGACTAAAACCTACCGATAAACAGAACTCTGGCCCTTACATCTCTTCATTTTATTCAAGGACTATGGTTCACGCTATTTTCCTCACACATTACTTTGCCCTCCTAACTCCCATGTGTTAACTACTCATGCAGTGTGTGTATACACATACACTCACACATACACACACACTCTTGTCTTACCATAGACCATCTGCTTTACAAATCTGAATACTGACTCTCCTATGAGGGTAATGGAGAGAGAACAGCAGTGATTTAGAAGGGCAACCACAGACTTCATCCTTTTTGATGCCCTTTCACCCACTTATCACTCTGTGCATTCACCAGCTGATAAAGCACAAAGCAGCAGCATCTTCAAGTCAATAAAGCCTAAATAGATCTCTCTAACCTCCCACAGTCAAGTTCAACAAATATGAATGAACCAGACATGGTGCAAAGCACAGGGACAGAGTGGTAAACCGTGGTTCTTGCCCTTGAAGAGCTGAAAGTCACAGGGCACTAAGATGCACAATCAGATCACAGTAATGTTTGATGAACAAGAGAGCAGCCCGGTGATGGGAGCAAAGAGGTCAAAGATCAGTTAACAGTAAATAATAATAGCAAATCACTTACATAGCATTTACTATAATCCAGGCACGGTGCCAGCACCTTACACAGAGTAAACCTATGAGCTGGGTATATTGTTAGCCCATTTCATAGCCTGAAAAACTGAGGCACAAAGAGGTTAAGTGCTGGGAAGGAGGATTAGATCCAAAAGAGCTTGGTTACCAAGGTTGTGATCCCAAAACCAAGGCAGACAGTGCCTTCCTAAAATGAAAACAGTGGATAGCTTAATGCTTCCTTCCTTATAAAGGACCAAAGCAGGCTGGGAGGACGCCTGCACCCAGGCCGGACAACCAGGGTTTCAGGGTCAAAGCTGTAGATTTACCAGATCCTAGCACTAAACTCTCTTTCTAAACTGATTCTGAAAGCTGCAAATTGGTCAGCTGGATGTGAGAAGGCGTTCATAATGGGTGCACCTCCAATCCGGAAGTTCTTGAGACAATTCCGGAAACTAGAAAAACTAGATGAAAGACAGGAGGGAATGGGTGACAGAGAAGGACATTGAAGACGGGCTCAACGGAGTAGGGAAGGAAGCAGCACATTTTCCCATAGAAGAATCAGAGACTGACTGTATAATTACAGATCCAAAAAGATCCTATTAGAACACCTTAACAAGCCCCTCACCGTAACAAATTACGAACAGAGGCCACGGAGCCTGACAAAAATCAGAGTTAATGGGCAACTGTGAGATACCACACAGAAAACTGCATTCCAGCCCAGGCACTCGACCCCACTGTGATGAGTCTCGAACATACAGTCCTTCTCTTTATTCGATAAATGTTAACTGGGTACCCACGATGGCAAGGCGCTACGCTAAGCACTGGGCATCAGCTAAATGCAGGACCCTCCAGGGCTGACAGTCTATAAACTAAGACTCGAAAAGGAAAATACAAGACAAAAGCCTACCGCCACCATTCTGAACCTGCCCTTGTGAGATGCCCGCGGGATCGGTCTATGGTACACAGCTTCAAGGTACTTGCATTCTGCTAAAAGTCCAGAATATTAGAGGAGAAATTCAAAAACTACTAGGGCAACTGGAACCAGTTAAACGCTAGCTGGAGTGCACACATTTCCCCTCGCTTCTATGAAAAGCTCCTCTTCCCATGTAGACTAAATAATTGAGGATAAACTTTCAGTGTCCAGAATGTGGTCTCTAGACTCTTTCCGTGCGCTGCCTGCTTTCCATTTCCTCCAGGAAATGTTCAAGAATACGTCACCACTTACTAGCTGTATGATTTGGGGCAGTTACTGAGATGGAGATACCACAATTATCTCATCTGGCAGGATCTGAGGAAGGGGCAGAAGGTGTGTACGCGTGTCTTCCACCAGCCTTTGCAGAGAATAACAAGACACAGGCGGCTGGATATTATCTAATAAAACATCAAAGTGCCAGCTCAGTTCTCAAAATATGTCATATACAATATTTACATTTAAAAGAAATTAGGGCTTCCCTGGTGGCGCAGTGGTTGGGAGTCCGCCTGCCGATGCAGGGGACACGGGTTCATGCCCCGGTCCGGGAGGATCCCACATGCCGCGGAGTGGCTGGGCCTGTCAGCCATGGCCGCTGAGCCTGCGCGTACGGAGCCTGTGCTCCGCGACGGGAGAGGCCACAACAGTGAGAGGCCCGCGTACCACAAAAAAATAAAAAAGAAATCAGTCGTTTTTCAAAAGCCAAATGTGATATAGTATGAGAAAGAAGCTAGATGTTGACACAGAGGACCCAGACTCTTAAAATTCCAAGGTAGGACTGCAGGAAGGAGCAAGTACTATTGACTGGTCACACAGAGCACTGCTTCTGCAGGGGCATTTTTGTTGTCACAACAAACTGAGCTTCCCAAGTGAAAGAGAACCTCTACTGAGAAAATGACCTTTGGAAAGGTGTGAAGAGCCAGAGAGTAAAACGGTTTAGGCTTTGCGGGCCAAGAGCAAATTGAGGCTATTATGCAGGTACTTGTTAACCACTTAAAATATAAGCATTAAAAAATTAAAAACCACTCCTAGCTTTCCAGCATTTAGAACATCAAGCAAACAAACAAATGGCAGCTGACTGGAACAGGCCTGTGGGTCAAATGTCTGCCAGGGTTTGCAGACCCGCTGCCCAGTATAAAGGAAACAGATCAAGTTAAGAAAAACCTCCTATCTTGATGACAAAAATACAAGAGAATACTATTTAAAATAACTGCGAAGATCGGGATAGGAAAGAAGAGAAGTTAAAGATTAAAACAAAAGAGGTAAAGTAGAAATCCGAATCAAAATGATTTTCAATTACATCGGTCAACAATATAGGCTTTGTGATACTATAACGAAAACATTGGTGAATGGGGTCAAAAGGTACAGATTTCCAGTTATAAAATAAAGTCCTGGCAATACAGCATGCAGTATGGGGATTATACTTAATAATACTATATTGCATATTTGAAAGCTGCTAAAAGAGTAGATCTTAAAAGTTTTCATCACAAGAGAAAAAAATTGTAACTGTATGGTGATGGATGCTAACTAGGCTTACTGTGGTGATCATTTTGCAACATACACAAATATCAAATCGTTACACTGTATACCCGAAACTAATACAATGCTGTATGCCAATTATACCTCTACTTTAAAAAATTCAGTATCTACCTGTACAGGGAGAGGAGGTGACATCTCCAATACCCTCAAATCCTATAATTTCACTGCTACCTATGATTCTTGCTTTCACTCTTTCTCTTTTTATAAATGAAATCACTTATATTAAAAGAATTACTAAATACATGGTCCATAAATGGCCACTAGGAGACACCCATGAGAAAAAAAGTAGAAGTGTCATTCAGTTTGCAATATAGTGATATATAAGATAGGAAAAGTCTGTGCCTCTGGTGCTTACTCAACAGTCCATCACTAAATGGTGATCCTAGTCACTCTCTTTTATATGGTGCAAAGTTTAAGAAAATAGGCCAGAAAACGGAAAGTAAAGTTTTCCACCAAAATAAACTGCATCAATTCAGAGAATATTAGAATACCAGAAAGTATGTTAAAAACTGCAAAGATAGTTATTATTAAGGAACTGAATAAATGGAAGAAGAGTTTTTGAAATTCTTTGTTTACTTGACAGAGATTCACACATTTACAAGGGTTTACTTTTAGCCTAAGAATTACTAAATATGAAATTACTGGCAGTTTTAAATAATTCGTTATCATCATATCAATAATAAGAATAATTATAAATCAGTAATTGTTTAAACTCACCAGGATCTGAATAATGGAAGGAAGTCCAAAGAAAAACATCTCAGGGTACCCTCTGTTTGTCAGAGTATAAGTATTTTGAAGAGTTTGACAATAAAATAAAATTTTAAAATAGATCTGAAATCAAAAATGTAAAAAAACCCACAAAAAAACAAAAAAAACCCCAAGACTATGACGTCTATGTTGCTTTTAATTTTTCCCCTAAGAAACAAAGCATAACTTAAAGATTTTAATCCTCCTACCATACACCATACACAAAAGTCAAGTCCAATTAAATCACAGACCTAAATGTGAAAGGTAAAACACACTTAAAGCTTCTTAAGGCAAACAAAGGAAAATATCTTCATGATTTGGGGGTAAGCAAAGATTTCTTAAATAGGACATAAAAAAGTACTACTAAAAAAATTTAGAAAAATTAGAAACTCTGCTCATAAAAAGACAACATTAAAAGAAAAAGGCATGTGTATGGACTGAACGTGTCCCCCTCACAAAATTCGTATGTTGAAATCTAACCTTCAATGTGACGTTATTTGGAGATGCTGCCTTTGAGAGGCGATTAGGTCATAGGATGGAGCCCTTATGAACAGGATTAGTGTCCTTTTATAAAAGAGACACCAGAGAGTTCCCCTGCCCCTTCCACCATGAGAGGACACAGAGAGAAGACAGCATCTATGATCAGGAAGCCAGCCCTCATTAGATACTGAATCTGCTAGCTTCTTGATCTTGGACTTAATTAAGCCTCCAAAACTGTGAAAAAAAAATTTCCGCTGTTTGTAAACCATCTACTCTGTGGTATTCTGTTCTGGCAGTTGAATTGATTAAAACAGGCATGAACTGAGAGAAGACATTTGCAACACATAAATCCAACAAAGAGCTCCTATTCAGAACTCATGAAGAATTCCTATAAACCAGTAAGAAAACAACAGACAACCAAATTAAAACTGGCAAGACTTGAGCAATAACTTCACAAAAGGGCATACCCAAACTGCCAATATGAAAATGAAGAGGTACTCAACATGATTAGTCACCAAAGAAAGGCAGATTAAAACCACAATGATCAATCACAACACAACCACTAGAAGGCAAAAACTAAAGATTGACAATATCAAGCATTGACAATGATGTGGAGCAATTAAAACTCATTACTGGTGAGACTGTAAACCAATAAAACCACTTTGGTCAATTGCATGGCATTACCTACCAAAGCGTATGGGTGCCTAGAACCTAGCAATTCCACTCCTGAATGCACACGTCCATCAAAAAACATGTGCATGCATATATACAATGGAATATTACTCAGCCATAAAAAGAAACGAAATTGAACTATTTGTAAACAGGTGGTTGGACCTAGAGTCTGTCATACAGAGTGAAGTAAGTCAGAAAGAGAAAGACAAATACCATATGCTGACACATACATATGGAATTTAAGAAAAAAAAAATGTCATGAAGAACCTAGGGGTAAGACAGGAATAAAGACACAGACCTACTACAGAATGGACTTGAGGATATGGGGAGGGGGAAGGGTAAGCTGTGACAAAGCGAGAGAGTGGCATGGACATATATACCTGCCAAACGTAAGGTAGATAGCTAGTGGGAAGCAGCCGCATAGCACAGGGAGAACAGCTCGGTGCTTTGTGACCGCCTGGAGGGGTGGGATAGGGAGGGTGGGAGGGAGGGAGACGCAAGAGGGAAGAGATATGGGAACATATGTATATGTATAACTGACTCACTTTGTTATAAAGCAGAAACTAACACACCATTGTAAAGCAATTATACCCCAATAAAGATGTTAAAAAATTTAAAAAAAAACAACAAAAAACATGTGCATGAATATTTACAGCAGCTTTTTCTTGATACCAGATCCTTGCAACAACCAAAATACCCATCAACAGTAGAATGCACAAATTTTGATATCTTTGCACAATGGACTACTATGCAGCAAAAAAAAAAGAATAACCTGCTGCCACATGAAAAAACGAAGATGAATCTCACAGATGTAATGATGGGAAAGAAACCAGACACAAAGAGTGCAAGCTATACATTTCCACTTATATGGAACTGGAAAAACTTATCTACAGTGATAGACATCAGAAGGGTTATCTCTTGAGATGACAATGGAAATTAACTAGAAAGAAACATACCAGAGCCTGTGAGTGCTCAAGTAAAAGTCTTTATCTTGATGGCAGCTAAATATGTGTTCACAGATAAAAATATCAAGCTATATAGTTAAGATCTGTGCACATCGCTCAATTAGCTCAATTTAACGAAAAAAGGAAAAGTGTTGGTCCCCCTTTGATTACCAATTCTACTTCATATAATTTATCCTGCAGATTTTCTAATGTGTAAAATAATTTTGTACACGGAAATTATTGGAAACAAATAAAATTGAGGAATATGCAAATAAATTATGGTGAGATCATAAAATAATATTCAGAGGTGAAAAAGAATGAGAAAGTTTTTTAATACTGATATGGAAACTTTCAGAAAGGAAATTTAAGAAGACATTTAAGAAGACATTTCTGGAGCCTGAATTCCAATTCCAACACTAACTACCTTTGAAAACTTGGTCATGGTCCTTAGCCTCTCTATGCCTTGGTTTCTCCACCTGTAAACTGGGGGCAATAATAGTAGCAGGATACTTCATGATGTGGTCATGACGACCAAATAGGTTAATGCACGTAAAGACTTGAGAGCACCTGGTATATAAATGCTTAATGAAAATTAGCCACTGCCATCCCCACCCTCATATCATCCTAAAAATACCACCTTCATAAGATATCAGCAGCAGCATAAGATATATTGTTCCATGGACATCATTATCATTTTCATAAGATATACTGCTTCCCGGAAAAAAAGCATGGTTTAGAACGTTTGTAGCATGCAACCTTCGTGTAAAAATGGAAGAAAATAGGACCATGTATTCATTTTGTTGTAATATACATGAAAATCTCTTCAATAATCTGTAAAAAACTAATCAGGGGTTACCTATTTTGTGGAGAAGAGGTGATAAGACAGAGGGTTGGGAGTTCAACTTTTCACTGTACATCAGTGTTAGAAATAACTGAAACATTTGATCCATGAGAATGTAGTACCTGCTTAAGAATTATATAAACAAAAACATTGCTAGCATTCACGTTCAATTATAGAGTAAATGAAACCAAAGTTCACTTTCATTCAGCAAGTTTTATATAAACAAAGTTTAAAAACTAGACGTGTAAAAACAAACGAGTGCGCTCTGGTTTCATGTATTTCTAGGTGAATACAATAACAAAAGGGGAATCAAGGTATAGTGATTATTTTATCTTCACTACCATTACCAATTACCATTACCATTACCAATTAAGTAGTAAGTACTTAAGTAAGTACTTAAGTAAGTACTTACAATTAAGTAAGTACTTAATTAAGTAAGTACTTACAATTAAGTAAGTAAGTACTTAAGTAAGTATGGCCCTACTCATTCAGTTTTTTTGTTCCCTACTGACCCCAGCTCCTAGAAAGTTTCCTGCTCAATTGGCTACTTCCAATCGTATCATTCAAACAAACCCAGTTTCTGCTTAACTTTTTTCCTTGAGAACTTGGGATATAAATGGCTATCGCAGGATGTCTACTGAACCAAACTATGGTATCTCTTCGAGATTTACAAACAAATACATTCTTTTGTATCATTTTTTAAATACAAAATTATTTAAAACCAGAGCAGGAAAAGTTTTATGGGCTAGCTGCCAAAACAGGAATTTAGACGTGCTATATAAAACCCAATATTAAGGCAGTTTTCAAGAAAAATAGCATTTTACCTACTGTTCATAGTGTCAGGCAAGGAAAAACAGATGTTGACTTCTAATTTTTTAAAGCTATTTCTTCTATCTTAGGCATGACTTATTTAAGAGTATGTATGATTTCATTAACTTTGCCTTCATGTTTCATTAGCAACTCCAAAAATCCCATATACTAACTTTATTACAATTTTGTCAACAATTTCAGATACATCTCACCTTGCTGCCTCTAGGTGGCATAGCTATATTTAAGAAAAGCGAAAGGATATTCTTTGAAAATAGAAAAAAATCTTGGTGCTATTTCTTAGTTTTAAAGAATTGTGCATCACATTTTTTAAAAGATTAAAAGTATGAAAGATAAAAGAATAGCTTATTCCTTCAAGAAAAGGATTATACTAATTTAAATTGTTGAACAGCTAGGAAGTTCAAAAATAGATGTTTTAAACTGGTATTAAATTAAATAAAAATAAAAGTTTCACATGGTACAGTGTCATGTCTTTAACAATGAAGTTTATAAAATGCCTTTTGTGTGTGTCTGCGTTTCATTTCTCTTGCCCAACTTTTTCTAGTTAACTACTAAAAAAACTTCAGATGCTGCTGCATCTCTCTTACTTCTCCTTCAGTACTTCTCAGTTTCATGTTACTTTATAATCAAAACCTGAATGAGAAAACACTTTCAAAGTGAAAGAGAAAATGCTTCGTATTTTAATTACTACTTCAAGCTTTCTTTGAAAGGTGACTACAAAACAACAGAATGTGAACTTACAGAAACCAGACTCAGACTTACAGAAATCAAACATCTATTTGTGAAGAGTCCTAAACTATCAACACTAACTTTAAGCCCAAAAGGACAGATGACTGATACAAACACAGCTGAGTCTTTGCTAGTGTAGACTTTACCCACTGTCAGCTGGGCTGAGTAACACACACATTAATCCTTCTGCCCTGCCAGATAATCTACTTACTCCTCTGCTTGTCTGGGACACTAGGTAATGTATCCTAAGTTGAGGAGCAAAGAGAAAACTAAGACACAGAATTGAGGAAAATCTACTCTAATTCAAGCTTGCTTCAAGACCATTTCCAGTGGTAGACGCTCTTTTGTCTTTTTAAGAAAATAATACTTCACCTAAGGTAAAATATATCACGTTTCAAGATTATTTGGTGCTTTGATAAAATACTGTCTAGATGAGCTGGAGGCAGAAATCAGAATGCAGGCGTCCTCACTCCCAGGCTAGCCTCAAGCCATTGCTGGGAAATGTCCTTCACAGTCATCAGTAATTCCTTACGCTCTGAATGCATGTATACATACTCCAGGATGTTAGTATCTTATAATAACCACAATATGAAATAAAAACTAGCATGGCTAATTTCATAATTATCAACTCAGGAATCAGATTCACTTAAATGACTCATTAATAAAAAGATCCGTTCCTATACATTAATAACTGGTTATTCTACCAAAGATTAATAGACATGTAAAATGATAAATAACACAAGACATTAACACTGAAGATATTTGGGTCAATACTGTCACTTGCAGCAACTAAACTGAAATTATCACCATTACTCTAAATTCAAAAGGAGTCTAAAAATTATGATGTGTAGTGGGATAAGGCACTAGATGGCAAAGAAGGAAAACGTCTCACTGTTCACTGTGCATCTTTGGGCAAAACGAGTCACGCTTTCTGGGTTGACAGTTGGACTGCATACACCCAAGATGTTTCCAAATTTTAAGGTCAAGGTCTAGTTGAATGGATTTGCTTACAAATGTTACTGAAAATTCCTATGCCAAATTCAATCCCATACATTTCACTTCGTAGTAACTCAATTTCCCTTTAAACTCAGAATTACACCAAAAGTCGCCTCTTACTTAAAGAGAGCAATTATGTCAAAAGTTTTAAAAAAACAATCTTCATTTGAGCTTAACTACGCATAGGGAAAAATGAGAATACTTAAGTGTTTATGCATAACGTTAACGACTGCCGTACCATTAAAACCGCATAGTTACTAAGGGAGTAGCACTGAATGGTGGTGATATTTTCATCTGAGCAGAGTATACGGCACCCATTTGACGTCCAGCCTCCTTGTCCGTTCAGCAAATCAAAATCCCACTGGGCGGCCACAGGATCTGCTCCGTGCGCAATTCGACGCAGTGTCACATTAACAGGGATGTGGTGGGTATCGATGTTCACACCATCTGGAGGATATGGGAAATAGAAATATTTCTGAAACAAACTTCATAAACAATTAAATGTCAACTTATCCACGAATGGGAACTCTGCAAATACCTTTTCTTCACTAGTGACTCATTAAAACGAGAAGGAACAAAAATAAGCATCTTTAGGGACAGGGCATGATAAAGTCGTATTGTCCAGTGACTACAGGATGACATATGCCACAGACAAACCTATTTTGGTGAGAATCACTGGGGTAACCACTGTACGCCGTTTTCCATCATCGGCCAAATTCGTCGAATTCCCGGTGGCTGGAAAAAGCTTTCCATTGCGGAATGCGATGAGTTGAAGCTTATAGAGAGAGTCATCACTTGGTCTGACTTCTCTTTTTTGCTTTGGTGAGAAAAGGGAAGGAGGAAGCTGAATAGAAGCCTCTACAATAGTATTCTGAAAATATATTAAAAAAAAAAAAACAAAACAGAAACAAAGAAGAGTTGTCATATCAATAGGTAAAAACCAGGAGTATTTTAGATAGTTATGAATGTTGTCTAGTTATATGCTGAATATAGTTTTTAAAGGTAGGTATGTGAAATTTAATAGTTAGAACAATTTATCCGTTAAGTAAACATCATATAATAGCATAGAACAAAAGAAGTAGAAAATGAAGAGAAAAGCAAACTCTATTTCAGAGCGCTAAAGTAGTGAACAAAGGATTCTTTCAAGCTATAAAGTGAATTTTCCCGATAATGTACATTGCTGAAGTAGATAGCATTAAACAGAACAGGGATCCCAGTGACCACTCTCCACATGAATTTTACAATGACAAAATATGGTAAATGAGCACAAAGGGAGCATATCACAAATGTGAGTATAATTAATTTGGGCTTCTGAAACTTTAAGGTGATGTATGATGGATTCCAACTGTCAAACGACAGAAGAAAGAAATTATACACAAACATAATAGAAGTTTAGATTCAGCAAACTTATTTTAGCAGAAGACTAAGAAACACATCACGTTTAGGAAAACACATAACAAAGAGGAACAAGTGAAAATTCTGGCTGGGCACTGAGTGTTCTTCAGAGTTCTTTATTAGGGATTTTAAAATTATAAATTATTCAGCATTTCATAAAAAATGAATCTGTACACCAGGGAGGCAAATAATTATCTAAAAACGTCCTTATTTTAAAGACATCACAAAGCCGCTTTCTTGGCACTCACTTCTCTCTCCAATCCAACACACACGATGCCAACAGAATTTCCTCTTCAACAAATCTGTTGTTATTTCAGTTCAAATAACACCTTGGTTCCCAAATGTTTAGAAACTATGGCCAAAAAATCCTAAGTATGCCATATAATTTGGCTAATTTCCTTGTCCCAAATTCATCCCCTAACTCTCCCTACACCACAAGACTGGGCCACACTGAGTTTATCACTTTTTGAAATCTCCTTCTTTTTAAATGCCACTGTGCACGTGTCAGCATCTCCGGCTGAAATGCTCCATGGTTCTTTTATTTGGTAAGCTCACACGGGTCAGATTTGATTTTCAGTAAGTTAATTCTGCTGGCAATGCAAAGGACAGAGGATCGGGACGAGAAAGGCTGGCAGCCAAGAGAAGGACGCTGCAAAGTTCTATAAATAGGGCTTTTGGTTGGGGGGGATGATTAATTACACGACTCGTCCAGATACTGCTTTTACAGGTAGGTGCTCCCTCCTCTAGACTCATGCAGCATTCTGTACACAGCTCCATGATAACTAATACTTAAAAGCAGCACTGTGGATCTCACTGTCTGCTCCTCTTAACTAGAGTAAGAGAATTTTTGAATGCAGATAATCTCATTTATTTTTGGATAGCCTATGTTAATAATAGTTCCTGGCACTAGTATTTGATAAAATAGCCCATTGTTTATGAAATTAATGGAAGTCTGTGTGGCATTTTTTTAAAAGGTTCTACTGAAGCAAATGATTGACTTCAGATTTAGTTTTTAACTGCCGTGCTTAGAACAATGTTGTAACACGGCAAATAACCATAAATATCTGTTGGAAAAAAGTATTTCAGAAGTTTGAATATTGACAGTTGAATATTACTTTTAAGTTGAGGATGCCAAGAAAATATTCAGTAGAAATATTTCACCTAAGAAAACATATGAAAAGGTTTCTACTATTCTCACAAATATAACTTGATAGGAAAACAAAGTTTATTATAAATTCATTCACTAATATAGTATATTTCTATCAAGTATATAAATTTCTCCTAAGTATATAAGGTTGCATGTAAAAAAGGAAAAACATCAGTAGACTGATTTAATTAGAAGGTCAAAATCCTGAGGAACTGTTACATACCAGACATTTATTAAGCTTAAGTACTTTAAAATTCATAAAATAATTCTGTTGTGAACACAAAATAACTTGAAAACAAAGTGTAGCTCTCTGGAAAAGTTTTATAATAAATCAAATTAATTTAAAAAAAGAGGTCATACTTTACTTTCTAAAAGAGCTGAAAAAGGAAATGACAACTATACTTTCTAGAAGTATAAGCTTTTTTCTACACAAATTTAAACTTGTAAAACCATCCCGACAACAACAAATGAAAAACCTCAGGTGTACTGAGATTCCTGAGAGATGAGAGCTAAAAATTCCAGGCTGTCAGACACTTAGATTTCTAAAACATCTTTCAAAGTCCAATAAAGGATATTACTAAATAATAATTATAGGTCCCCTGGGGTGGCCTGGGGTGCTGGAAAAGCAAACTTCACCTATATCAATAATATTTAATTTTTATAGTAAAAAAGTAACACCTGCATATTTAATCTCCTTAAAAGAAGTACTGATCATTTATTCCAGAAAGGTTGTAAATGTAATGAAAAAAATCACTAAGGAACACATCTGTCACATTTACTGTGACTATACTTTTTGCCAGTTAGCCTTAAGACAAGAACACAAAGGTAATAATTTCATTTAACCATATATTCATTTTTAAACATATGGATTACAGCAATGGAAATAGATATAAAACGTACAAATTATAGCTAATAAATCAGAAAAATCTCTCCTAAAAACCTCTGGGGAACCCTCGTAACACTGTTGGTGGGAATGTAAGTCGGTGCAGCCACTACGGAAAACAGTATGGAGGTTTCTTAAAAAACTAAACATAGAGCTGCCAAATGATCCAGCAACCCCACTCCTGGGTATATATCTGACAAAACTGTAATTCAAAAAGACAACCTGCACCCCTATGTTCATATTCATAGCAGCACTATTCACAATAGCCAAGATATGGAAACAGCCTAAATGTTCTTCGACAGATGAATGAATAAAGATGTGGTACATATATACGATGGAATACTACTCAGTCATAAAAAAGAATGAAATAATGCCATTTGCAGCAGTATGGATGGAACTAGAGATTATCACACAAGAAGGAAGTCAGAAAGAGAAAGACAAATACCATATGATATCACTTATATGTGGAATCTAAAATATGACACAAATGAACTTATCTATGAAACAGAAACATAGAGAACATACTTGTGGTTGCCAAGGAGGAGGGGGAGTGGGGAGGGATGGACTGGGAGTTTGGGGTTAGCAAAAGCAAACCGTCATATATAGAATAGATAAACAACAAGGTCCTACTGTAAAGCACAAGGAACTACATTCAATAACCTGTAATAAACCATAATGGAAAAGAATATAAAAAAGAATGTATATACAGGTATAACTGAATCATTTTGCTGTACAGCAAAAATTAACATAACATTGTAAATCAACTATATTTCAATTAAAAAAAAAACTTTCGGAAAGACATGTTTTTGGTGTCTAACATCTATTATTGAAGACCATATGCCACCCATAGGGAGAGGAACATGGGATCTGAAAGAAGAAACCAGAATTTGGATCCCAGCTTCACCATGTGGTAGCTGCTTAACACTGCACAATTTTGTCTACCCTGTGAGTTGCATCTGTCATGTGCAGCTAATGATCTTCCTAACAAATGATTATGAGGACCAAAGGAGATCATGACCATGACAAGCACAAAAGGCTATGGAACTGCGGGTAGTATTTTTATTATTATTTCAGGCATACCTCGTTTTATTGCACTTCACAGATAACTGCATTTTGGGGGGCAGGAGGTGGGTTTTTTTGTGTTTTTTTTTTTTAACAAACTGAAGGTTTGTGGCAACCCTGTGTTGTCAGACAGTTAGCATTTTTTAGCCATAAAGTATTTTTTAATTTAAGGTTTGTACACTGTATTTTAGGCATAATGCAACTGCACACTTAATAGACTACAGTATAGTATAAACATAACTTTTACATGCACTGGGAAACCACAAACTTGTATGACTCGCTTTATTACAATATTTGCTTTACTACAGTTATCTGGAACCGAACCTGCAATATCTCCGAGGTCTGCCTGTACTGCCACAGCGTGGCAGGTCGTTCGTTATCTGGAGGCTGGGGAGAGAGAAAAATGCCTTAAAGTAATTGACTTACCAACAATCATCTAAAATCTCGTCCTGTTTTGACTTTTACAACTCAGCTTTAGTTTTAACTTCAATACTAAAAAATTGACAAACTACACACATGAAATAATGTTATCATAGAGCTCTAATCATGAATTTATTTGAATTCATGCATATTTTCTTATTTAGAATGACACTAAGAAGAAAATGATAAGTATCATAACAGATGTTAACTCAAATATTTTCACTAGATTTTAACATCATTCCTTATTAAATAATCTGCACTTCTGACACTACATAATTAATAAATCAAAATTTTCTGAAATCCTAATTTTGTTTAAGTCTCTAGAATTCTAACAATAAAATTAGAATGGGTCAAAGAGCCAGCTGATTAAAAACAGTAATTTGTTCATGTCTCCTTGACTATCGACTCACTAGATTTTAAACAGATAGATGTTATGATACATCCTAATTATTTTCTTGTGTATAGTTATCAACTTCATTCCACCTTTTGATTATCTCACTGTTGAAGATTAACAGGGATTATGTTTGCCTTTAGAATTTTTTTTTAACTGACTTTCTTTGCGAATTAAGTTTGGCTGTTAATTTTTGTTCAACGGCATTTATTGGATGTTTCATTCCTCCATGCATGGCACTGTGCAGAATCTAGAGATATACAATGAAATAAGCCATGGTCCTTGCCCTCAAATATTAAAAATCTAGCAAGGAAAAGACAACAACAATAATAAAACCATAAGAGCTAACATTTATTAAGTGCTAACCCTGTGCCAGGCGCTGCTATAAATGTCTACATATTTGCCTCATTAAACCCTCTCAATAAACCTTTGAGTTTAGTACCACTTCATGATCCCTATGGAACAGAAAGGAACTGACATTCAGAGAGGTTAAAATACTTGCCCAAGTTTGCATAGCTTTTAAGTGGGGGAGCCGAACAGGAACACATTTAGGTAACCATACCCTCTGGCCTCTCACTATAACTCAACTCACCAGCATACCAGCTTCTTATTATTCTAGACAGTGAACAAAGCACTATAGGGCTAACAGGCAATGATGAATTCTGTCTGAGGAAGAGAAGGAAGCTGCCAACCGAATGCAGTCTTAGAAGACAGTAGCAGGGATCTTCCCAAGCAGGGGGGACACTGAGGGCATGAAAAAGGGCACAAATGAAGGCAGGAAGTGTGACGATGTATACGACTGGCTTGGAAATGAAAATGACTTCAGGTGGGCTAAAGCCCTAGATGGGATGAGAGAAATATGGGATGCATAAAGAAAACGTGATTTCTAAATTCCAGTCAAGAAAAATTTTAAAGAACCAATTCTTTCTGGCTACATTAACAGCTGTATTCAAAACACCAACAGCTACTAAAAGCTCTTAGCAGTTAATCGAAAATAGGTAATATTTTGGATGCTAACAAATCTGAATTATGGTAGCAACAGTGGAAGGAAGCATTTGGTTAGGAAAAAAATTAGATTAGGTGCTGTAAGGGTCAGATGACAGGTAATTCAATCTCCAACTGGCTGAATGACTGAGACCAGGCACTGGATTTCATCAATGAATCAAGCACTAGCTCTGACCTCGAGTAACCCTCAGTCCAACGCAGGAGTTGTAAGAAACCCATTTGGCTCCTGTGTGTAACATGCAATGCCAGAGATGAGCAGAGTGTTATGGGCAAAGCGAGGAAGAGAGATTAAGATGAGGATGGAAGAGATGAGGACAGACCAAATGGTATTAGGTAAGATTCTTGAAGTTGACATTTCTTCTGTGTGTTATCATAAAACCAAGGAGCTGGGGAGGGGAGAGGAGAAGCAGGGTTTCTAGTAGAAGACTGAGCATGAGCCTGGCCTAAGAATGGCCAGTACTTGGAAGAGACAACAAGGGAAGTTTTCTGTTACTAGACAAGGGCAGATAAATGAGGACGTTAACTGACAGCCAGCCTCCAGAGGGACACCAAGCCTCCAAGGGACACCATTTATCGTGGGATCTGCAAGGTCCATTTCCACGTCGGGTCAATGCAGGGATAACGTTCACAATATTAACAATCTGAGCAGCTTCCGCAGAGGGGAAGTCTCGTACAGGACCTCTGCTCTGTAGGTGCCAGCCCTTCAGTTGCTAAAGGGTGGACAGACGGGGTCGTGTTCCTGAAAGAAGGACCAGGATGCCAGCTGAGGAGACTCAGGGGACTGGGGCAGCAGCTATTCGCTAAAGGGTAAGGAAGTACTTCAATATTTTACTAATTGGTATGGTTGGATTGGTACGTGTTGGCTGAAGACTGCCTTAGGCAGACCAATCTGTATGAAAAGGATGAATTTTTAAGAAGAGCCTGGAGACACAGAGACTAAATAGGAGCTCACGATGGCGTGGGCAATGCAAAATGGAAGTCCAATCTGGGCTGTGAAGGTAATAAAGACAGGACAATAGAGATTCAAGAAATATGTGGAAGGCAACTCAAGCTAGGCTCCTACTGCTAAGGACTGTCTTTTTATGGGTTTAACTTCTTACGCTAGCATGTTCTCCCATCCAAGGGTAATGCAATTATGAGATGTTCAAGGTGTCTAGTTAGTATATTCAAGGCATTAAAAAAAAAACAGGCAAAAAGAGTAAAAATTGCCATAGTATACAGTCTACAATGTAAGTTTCCTGTTAAAATGCTAAGGCATTTGGTACTCTCAACATTAAAATTTTTAACTAATTTTGTGTCATGAAGGATATGTTCCGTTTTCACTAGGTTTAAGCATGTCCACCTATAAAGCATGAATAATAATGTGATGTGTCCCTGGTTTCTGGCCACCAAGATGATCTTAAAATGATAGAACAGTAAGAAATTAACAAATTTGAGAGTATTCATTGAAAGCTTTCTACTTCAGCAGGTAGAAACTCTCCTCACCCAAAGGGATAGGTTGTAAACTTGATGAAACGTTGGGTTTCATCATTTTTAATTTCTCTCAGACGATCATCTAAGATAGAAGGGTTCATCAATTTTAAATATTCCTAAAAGACATACACTTCTCATGGGCTTGTGTGTGATGCTGTTTTGATGCCTTTTGTGGTATGTTTTTACCAATAAAAAATACTCTAAGGAAAGGAGCAGGCATTAAGGAGCAGCATCGCTCGGTGCGTCAAATATTCTCATACAGCCAAGAGCAACAAATCTTGCCAATTTTCGTCTGAATATATGGTGTCAAGTAAATATGTTATCATTAGACCTTCTGACATAGTTGAGATTGTCTTGGGCAGTGGGGGAAGTTGGACTATTATTAAATTAGGCAAACTGGCTCTCCTTATGGAGGTCACCAGGGTCAAATATGACAAAATATATTAATTCTTCATTCATTCATTCATTCAATATTTGAGCCTCCACAGTGTACCAAGATACCTAACACCTATTTCATTGATTATTCTGCAGGCATAAAATGACTGGAATACTGTTTGCGACATAATTCAGGAACAAATCAGAAACACAGAAAGCACTGTGTAATTATAAACTACCAAACACATAGTTACACGTGGCCACACAAAGCTCAACAAAAAATCGTGACTCCAGGGTGTTGAAATTGCACTTTCACCGTTTGCTTCAATGCAGTTTAATGAAACACGCCTGAACCGCAAATTTTAAAAATCAATAAAAATGCTTTTAAATTTTGCGTACTGCAATAAAACACACAATTTGTGAACACATGTCACACGCTTGCACTTCTGTGCTAAAAATCTTGATCTACAGCTTGCCTGATTAAATGGCCTGGATTTTCCCATTAGGCCCAGAGCCAAGGGCACACAATGCTTTTAGGAGGTCTACGAAAACATTTTTCTTTAAAATCAGAAGCATAAAAATGAACTTTAAAGTCAAAGAAAATGTCTTAATATGTAATATTAATATATTCATCTTTTTACCACTGCAGTTGTAAAATATAATTTTGACATATTTGTGTGGAGAAAGGAGTCCAGAGGGCAAAAATGTCTAGGCCCATGAAAATCAGGATGTGTCCCTTCTTGGTCTAAGTTTCTTTCAAAACAACAGCAAAGGCAATACCAATATCCCCTCCCTCCAAATAACTTTTAGTATGGTTACCTCTGCAAAGCAAAACATTCTGAGTACAGTCATCCTCCACATCCACAGAGGACTGACTCCAGGACCCCCTCGGATACCAAAACCTACGGATGCTCAAGTCTCTCACGTTAACATGCCATAACAGCTGCATATAACTAAGCATACCTTCCAGTATACTTACTTTAAATCATCTCTAGATTACTTATAATACCTAATGCAGATGCGATGTAAATAACTGAAAATACAATGTAAATCCTACGTAAATAGTTGCCAGCATGCAGCAAATTTAAGTTTTGCTGTTTGGAACTTTCTGGGATTTTTTGTTTTTGACTGAATATTTTCAATCTGCAGTTGGTCGAATCCGCAGATGCAGAACCTACGTATACGGAGGGTCGACTGTATTCTAATCTAACTGTAGAGCCTTAAATGATTACAGAATATAACGTACCTTCAGAGCCAGACTTGAAAACGTATTTGAAACGTTGCACTTAAAGCTCAGCTGTTTATCCAGGTTTCCATCCGGATCCCGCCTCCCATAGTCAGAAAAGCCTGTCCGGTCAGTAGCTGCCACTTTCTGGAACACGGTACATGTCATCCCAGTGAAGCCAGCAGCCTTGATGACATAAGCCTCCAGAGCAATATTGGGTGAATACTTCAAAAGTCAATCAAACAGGAGTTATAAAAGATGTATAAGATGGGAAAAAAGCACTTTCAAAGAGTTTCAAACACAAAACACTATACATAAGCTAGAAGAGAAAGCTCACATTCTTACTAAACAAAGACACTGTAGATAACTGGCAGAATGAAAAAAGACGCTGGAAACAAAAGGATGTCCTAAAATAGAAAGATACCTGTGCAGAGGAAAAGAGCAAGTCCCAAAGTATGGAAGATCAGATACAAATGAGAGGTCAGTTTACAATAATTTGAAGAGTACACTGCAGGAAACTATGAGCTGAAGATGGAAGTGTCTTACTAAAAAAAAAAAAAAAAAAAAAAAATCCCACCAAGCTAGAAAAATCAGTAGACACCCTTAATGATCATAATACACTTAAAAGTCGCTTCATTCAACACTTCATGCCATCTTCACTTTTTTCTTTCATGGGGACAACAACTCTCAGCATTAAGTTTCACCAATAAAATCTTTATACAGAGTCGCTCCAAAGCTGTTTCGTCAGAAAAGGAAGGGAGGTGCTAGGCCAGACAGAAATGAACAGATTTTAAAAGCAAATTAGGCCAGAAAATCACCTTAAAAAGATGGCATGGGCCCCAACAATTTTAAGGAATGCAAGAGTGAGACTGAACTCGAGGGTCCACCAAAATGTACGGCCTGCCGATACAAACAGCCACCAAGCCCATGTCCGGAGGACTGCTGCCACCACTCCCTCTGTGAGAACCACGACAGAGAGGGCATGAGAAGTGACAGGCTGACGGGTCTCTTTCACATCCATCAAGATGACAGCATGTGCTGTAAATTTCAGGGACAAGATGACATCTCCCTCCTTCAAGGATGATTCATTCTATGCCTACTATAGAGGGAAGGCATCTTTCTAAGTACCATATGTGGACGAAGTCCTCTTTTAAAAAATTTTTTTAAACATAGGACTTCCATGCGAGGCATCTAAAATCTATTGGGAAAATTAAAATTTTAAAATATAAGAAGGCAGAATTTTCCAAGTACCATATGCACAGGAGAAAATAACTGGTGGCTTCCTAAATTTTTAAGACTAAGGAATCTTTGCATTAGCTTTTGTCCCACAGATGACACATTGCAAAAAATCTTACTAAATTCAATTATATTTAGCAAATTATATTCGAAATTTTTTTGTCAATCAAAGACATATATAATCATGATAAACATGTGAAACCTCAGTTGAAAGAAAGAAAACTGCCATTTTGAGATGGCCTTGAAGCCATATCATAAGTAGATATATAGTTTCTCAGAAACCTTTTTATACTTTGAAATACTGTGCAAATACCCACTATACTGCCCCCTATTATATCCTTGGGTTCTCAGAAGAACGAAGGAAGTTCTCTGTGCTGAGTAATAAGCAAGGCTGAAGCACAGGATTGAAAATGGATCTAAATGACCTGGAGGACCAAGTGTGGCCCTAAAACTGGCAAGCTCATTTCAAGTAAGATCATATGCCTGAGAGGGCAACTACCCTGAACTATGTTGTCAAGATGGGAGTCATGGGCTTCCCTGGTGGCGCAGTGGTTGAGAGTCCGCCTGCCGATGCAGGGGACACGGGTTCGTGCCCCGGTCCGGGAGGATCCCACGTGCCGCAGAGCGGCTGGACCCGTGAGTCATGGCCGCTGAGCGCCTGCGGGTCCGGAGCCTGTGCTCCGCGACGGGAGAGGCCACGGCAGTGAGAGGCCCGCGTACCACAAAAAAAAAAAAAAAAAAAAAGATAGGAGTCATGCTAAGCCTCCATTTTGTTTATTATTCAGGAAAGCAGTCCTAAACTTAACTGAGCAAAAGGACCAATAAAACACAGTCTCATCAAAAAGGTTCCACTGATCAATGGAAAGACAGCAATCTTGAATTGTGTAAAATCACAGGAGGAGGTATAGAACATTCGATGAATCCATTAAAATAGTTAGAAAATGAAAATCATGGGCCAGATCAGAATATGACTGCTAAAAGAATAAAGCATTATTTATTATATTTACGTTTGTCATATTTACCACATTTTAGAACAAAAAAAGGAAGCAGTACACCAAGAAATTTAGGACAAATAAAACAATACTATTTAATGCAGTGACTATTACATATAAATAACTCATTATCCCAAGAGTGAAATTGACTGAAAAATGCCCATATGTTCAGAAGGGTTGGGGATTGGAATCCTTGTTCCCTTTTGAAATTGAAACCTGGGCAAGAAATCAAGCACTGTTTCAAAACATCCTTCAGGGACGGGAATAGAATACCAGCTAGGGTGGACAGTGGGTATGTGACAGGAGGGCAATTCTATAGTGCTGTTATTTGTGTTGTAGCAAGTTTCAGAGGATGAGACAGTGCTAACCGTTCAAATTACAAATTAAGATAGCACTTTCCAGTTACCAAGGACACAGACTATTCAGAGGCAAAATTCTCTCTTAAAATGTCTAAGAACAGGAAATTCTGTAATAATCAGCAATAACAAAATACCCCATAATGGGGAACAGACTTATCTCTTTTGAGCTAGAGCTGCTTTACATGAACCTTTTCCTTAGAATTCTAGGCTAACGTTGCACTTACTGTTGAATAAACATGAGCTCCGTTTGCTAGCCGGTACGTGGCGATGCGCTGTAGACACTGAACGATCCTACTGCAGGCTTTAGCTTCCCTCTGCGCCAGCCCCAGGACACGATCGTCAGCCAACATGATGTTACTTGCAATGTCAACCATCACATCACCGAGCTAGCAGGCGTGCAGGAGAGAAAAGGAAGCTCTTTAAAGCCAACGCAGGCGGCTTAACATCATCAAAATCCTAATGAGACACCAAGATGGGCCTTCAGTCTACATTTTCACGTGAAAACCCAACAGGCATTTGACTTGCTTCTCATTAAAACATCTCCAGATGGGAAGAGCACAGTCAGTTATAACCATTTGGTAATATTTAGCTCAAAACAGTACACGTAAGTAACCATCAAATCATTGGTGAAAAGACTGACATGCAGTACTCAAACTGATGAAGGATGGGGGTGAGGGGGAGAAAGGCGATTAAATTAATCAAGGGGAGGGAAAAGACGTCACGTGATTCTCGGAATAAAAAGATCTCGACTCTGTCTGGAAAAATACTTATCTTCCTTTTGCGTGTTACTTAACATTTTTATTAAGAAATATTTGCCACACATTGTCAATCAACTATACTTCAACTTAAAAAAATTTTTTTAATTAAAAAAAGAAAGAAACTTACACTGGCTCCCTCTTTAGTATCCTGTCATGTTCAAAACTCTAGGTATGTCCAACTACTGCAAGTTCCCCATATGCACTGGGCCATCACACGTGTCTGTGCACATGTGGTTCCCTCTACCTCGCATGAGCTGCTTCTTGCTTTCCTCCCAACTCAAGGGATGGTTTAAGACCCAGTGCCACGAAATAAATGGATCCTAAGAAGTGTCCACTTTTCCACCGCTTGTTTCGTTTCATTTACTCAGTTCTTTTCATTAGCTCAGTTCATAATTTACAGACGTAAACATCTGTCGGGCAATGCCAGTGGAATGTCAATTGGCCGTTGTTGATGGTGACTTGTGTGTCCCATATCAGAGAAGTGCACTGAACAGTCCAGGCTAAGGAGGCAGCCTGTTGTCAAAGGGGTTTGCTACTGAGCAAAATATCCACAAGAGGGAGAGCCATGGCAGAAAGAACACAAGCATTCCAGAGGTAGCACCGGAGGATTTACAAACTGGCAGGTCCTCTAGCCAAGAAAGAAGCATCAAAAGCCCCAAAGCCAAGCCAGAAAGCCAAGGCCGTTTCAGCAGACCTTTAGATCATCCCAGAAGATCCCAGCTGAGCTTGTCAACCCTGTTCTGCCTCCAATACTTTTGCCAGAGTGTATAACTATGACAGCTGAGAGGGGTTTGGAAAAAGGTCAGTCCTTTCCACCCATGGTTCACTTCAGGAACAAGACAAGCCTGCAGAAATCCACCAGATCCCACCCCCGGAGCCTTGGAGTGAAGCAACTGCAGTAAGAACAGGGGAAAGAACAGAACCGCAGATCCTGACCGCGAGCAGGGCAGGCACCTCCCATACCTTCCTTTATTTGTGAAATAAGGATAATAACCATCCTGTCTTTTCTGCATGTTGTAAAGATTAAGTTCCACTAATAACTATAAGACTCCTGGGCTTCCCCAGTGGCGCAGTGGTTGAGAGTCCGCCTGCCGATGCAGGGGACACGGGTTCGTGCCCGGGTCCGGGAAGATCCCACATGCTGCGGAGCGGCTGGGTCCATGAGCCGTGGCCACTGAGCCTGCGCGTCCGGAGCCTATGCTCCGCAATGGCAGAGGCCATAACAGTGAGAGGCCCGCGTACCGCAAAAAAAAGAAGACTCCTGAAACCATGCCTGGCACATGGCAGGTACTCAAAACATAGCTCTTCTTGTTATTTTTATTGTTTTTTATTTTCATTTCAATCCCAGAGTAGGTCTATTTGAGGATGACAGGCTCTAGAAGAAGTGTTAAGAGGGGTACATTTTTAAAGCCTATATGTTCATACATATAAAGAGGAACCATACATCCAGCAAAACTGCCACTTCCTCCTCTGGAAAGCCCCACCGCCTCACCCAATTAAAATATAGTTAACTGACTTCATACTGACCTTACCACCGTGTGTCACAATTCTGTCCTTATTTTAATTCCAATGTAAACATCTTGGGGGCAGGGACAGCACAACATCCTATTTATATCCACACCCTTACTCATTAGTGTAATAACTCTTCGTATAAAAGCCAATAGCTGTACAATATCCATTCACTCCCTGACTAAATATTTATTGAGGACCAAGGTGAACTAGACACTGTCCCAAGCAATGGAGATTCAGCAGTTAAAGAAACATAAAAGATCTGTTTTGGAGTTTATACCTAGTAAAGAAAATATATAACAAGTAAATACATTTTTAAAAAGTGACTAGGTTGTGATACCTGCAATAAAGGAAATAAGCAGAGTAGTATATGATAGACAGTAATGGAATATAATTCAAAAACCCTATTCCAATAGACTCACATGTTCTCAAGAGGCATTTCACCCAAACCCAAGACATTAACAAGATCAAACTGTAGAATCCTGAGTCTGTTCACTTGACACAATTTTTGAAAACATCAACACCTCGGAACATATTCCCAAAAACAACAGGTATGAGGGTAAATTTCATTTTAACAGAAGCCCTTATTTCTGGAGTTATGAAGACGGGTAGTGACTCCTAAATATGTCAATCAGCCATTTATACAGCAACTGAAATAATAACTGCCACCTCTTGATGGGAATTCAGAGTAGCTGGACTAATTTGGTTATGTTTTTATCTCTTATTCTTAACTTTTATTTCAAATTTGTACGTGAAAATAAATAAAAAAGAGATGATGTGGTAAAATATACCTACTGCAGTGGTCCCCAACCTTCTTGGCACCAGGGACTGGTTTCCTGGAAGACAATTTTTCCACGGACAGGGTGGGGGGGGCGGTTCAGGCGGTCATGCGAGCCATGGGGAGCGATGGGGAGGGATGCGCGATGGGGAAGGATGCGGAGGGATGGGGAGGGATGCAGAGGGGTGGGGAGGGATGCAGAGGGGTGGGGAGGGATGGGGAGTGACAGGGAGGAAGGGGGAGCAACGCGGAGGGACGGGGAGCGACAGGGAGGGACGCGGAGGGACGGGAGGGACGGGGAGGGATGGGGAGGGACGGGGAGGGATGGGGAGGGACGGGGAGGGACGGGGAGGGACGAGGAGGGATGGGAGGGACGGGGAGGGACGGGGAGGGACGGGGAGGGATGGGAGTAACGGGGAAGGATGGGGAGGGAGGGGAGGGATGGGGAGGGACGGAGAGGGACGGGGAGGGACGGGGAGGGACGGGGAGGGACGGGGGAGTGATGGGGAGGGACGGGGGAGCGACGGGGAGCGACGGGGTGGGACGGGGAGGGACGGGGAGGGATGCGGAGGGATGGGGAGCGACGGGGAGCCGCAAATGAAGCTTTGCTCACCTCCTGCTGTGCAGCCCGGTTCCTAACAGGTCTCAGACCGGTACCGGTAAGCTGCCCAGGGATTGGGGACCCCTGCTCTATAGCTATAAGAAACGAAATGACCACTGGCTGCAAAAACTTAGAAGATAAAATACAGGAAAATACCAATTCTCCTCTGAGGCACTACTCAAATATTTCTGTAGTGTTTAAAAAAATAAGCACAAGTACAAGTAGTTTCATAATTTCTTTAAAAGTTTTACATGTATGGACTTTATGAAAATCCAACATGAGACCTGACTGATACATCATCTCTTCTGAAAAACTATGTTTTGATCAAAGAACTACAGCTATGGGTCACTAGATAATGCCGGTAAAGGAATTTAACATGTGTTAATAATTGTAAAGAAGAGAAATATCTCTAAGAATGTACAGAGCTAATATGAGTGGTTGCCTTAGCTGAGAACAAGCTATTTTTCTCATTATTTCATTACAAATGGCTAAGAACTAAGGAAAGGGATTTGTTGCCAATATATTCCCTAGGGCAGGTAATCACGAAATGCTACACGCTTCTGTAGCTTGGTTACGGAAGTAGTTCTGAATCCTTCACAGTGGCAAAAAAGGACACAGAAAGGATAACAGTGCATGAAGAATTACACTGGATTTAAAAAGTATTCCTGAAATCTGACACACAGATATAGTTTAATAACTGCAACCAGCGTTAGGAAGCACTGTCTTCTCTGACCGCATTCCCTGAAGGCCACGCCAGCCGCAAAAGGGTCAGAAGGAATCAAGCACCTGCTCTTCCACCTGTCACACTAAACAGTGAGGATCAAATGAAAACACTCTGAACACACTTTATCCAAGATAAAAGGATAAAGAAATGAAAATGCCGCATTAATAACAATGAAATTGTTAAATGTCATCTGCTGTAAGAGACAGAATATTTCATCTTCTCTTCTGTATTCATGTTCAGAACCCTGGGCAAAATTAGTTCAAAAATCGTCCGTAAATTCCATGAATTTCTGATGTTAGTTCATGAAACACACAAGATAATACAGAGACTAAACTTGAGGATATTTAATTTTAATGTAATAGAAGCATAAAATAACACTGCAGCTAGAATATTTACGTGCCTTGGAGTTAAGTACCCCTGGGTTAAGATTTCAACTGTCCCGTACATGTTAAATGCCCATAGCAGATTATTTAGCGTCTCCAAGACTCAGTTTGCCCATCTGTAAAATGAGACCAAGAACCCTATAAGAAGTGCCCAGAATGTCTCATTTCATAGTAAATTAAGGACAAAAAAAAAAAAAAAAAAAACCAGAAGGCAAATATCTTCATTAAGTAATTCATGCAGTTTGAGAAGTCAAGAGATCCAGGCCCCTCCCCATATTTATGTTTTCAACCACGAATCAGCAGGGGGTACCCTCAGCAATTCTAAAAACCAGAGAAGCTAAAAACAGACACATGTATCAGCAGGGCAGTACGCTGGGCAGTTGTTTGGGGACAGCCATGATGGAGATGGGAAGTGCAGAACTGACATGTAGTCCAAATCTGACTAAATAATGACAAGAGCAGTTGATATCATTATTTAAGTTCAAGCAGTCTTCATAGTTTTCTCCTAATTACAATCTATTATATTGAGATCATAGCTATCTCAAGGTATGTTATGTTGCCCTGATTACTTTTAACGAAGGAATTGCTCTGTTGTGAGAGTCAAGTTTTAAGAGTGTTATTTATGTCACTGTTAACTGGCTTCAGCATCCTGGGGGGCCTGGGGACCCCACTGAACGTGTCTCAGCTTGTTTAGTTAAGTAGTCAATATTCGGTGAGAGGTCTAATTGTGATGACCATGAGGACTGTGGCAAAGGTGAAAGCTCTGACGTCACTGTGGTACAGAAGTAAAGAGGATGATGATGGGGAAATGGGTGGGAAGGGAAGAGGAGAAAAAGACTGAAAATAATGTCACATGGAATAAATGTTGCATTTATTCTCAATTTCTTTACAGAAAGGATTTGAAGCAGCCTAACACAATTAAAAAGGTTATTTATCTTTTAATTTAAAAAGAATTAAGAGTGAGAAATACAGACTTGAAGAGACACAGATAAGTCAAAAATACACGTCAATGCAAATACCATATCATAACACTTATATGTGGAAACTAAAATATGACACAAATGAACTGTGTACGAAGCAGAAACAGACTCATAGACATAGAGAACAGATTTATGGTTGCCAAGGGAGAGGGGAGGAGGGGGAGGGATGGACTGGGACTTTGGGGTTAGCAGATGCAAACTACTACATATAGAAAGGATGGACAACAGGTCCTACTGTAGAGCACAGGGAACTATATTCAATATTCTGTGACAAACCATAATGGAAAAGAATATAAAAAGGAATGTCTATATATGTGTGTGTGTGTGTGTGTGTGTGTATAACTGAATCACAAATTAATGCAACATTGTAAATCAACTATACTTCAATAAAAAAATAAAAAATTACATGTCAATGGCAGAGCTGCTGGGACTGGGGAAAAATTGATGCTTACTAGGTTTCTAGTCAAGGCAATAAAGACAAATTTACAGTTCACAGAAAGAAGAACATTTCCTCCAGGTAGACAAACTTGCTTTTATAAAAAAAATTCTTAGAACACGTGAAGAACACTATTCAAGGGCGGCAGAGCATAATGGGCAACACCCTCAGCCATACGTTCACAACAAATGGAAAAGCTGAACTTCCAAGATTCCTCCAGTTCTCCCCATGGAAGCAGATTCTGTTTTTTTCTGATTACAGAAACATTATGTGCATCTCGTCTTCTGGAAGTATGAAGGTCTAAGTACTCTGGACAATTCTTATAAAAGTGAAAAATGCTAAAGGAAAAAAGTTACCTTTTAAACACAGCACTGGTCAGTGAGAAAATAAAGGCTCCACCAGAGACTAACAGCAAAACAACAGGAATCCAAGGAGCTCTGAGGGTGAACTCAGCTGATCACCGACTATGTTTTGACTTCCACGCAGGGCCTAGGCCCCGCCAACACAGGCCTAACAGGAGAAGACCACTGCGTAAAGCTGATAACACAAAGGAGACACCCCCAGGGTCAGTACAAACCAGCATTAAATTAGCCTCAAGGAAGGAAGGGAATGGCAAGGAGACTTGAAACTTCCCTGTCTTGACCCTGGCATGAGGTGGGAGGTGAAAAAATCTCTTCCCTGACAATCTGTCAACACAAATCAACCTTCACACGGGACTGAAAGCAGAGTTCACCTTTTTTCTGTGGTCTGTAAAACCTCAAGCGAACAACTAATTTCAAAGTGACCCCCTTACCCCACTATTGCCCCTCGGCTCTTAGCAGCAGCACATAAATATCACGCTTAATAATGATACATTAGAGCATTCTCATTAAGACTGCTCATCACCAACATGAATCAGCACTGTTCTGGAGGTCCTCACCAACGTATATACAACCAGAAAAAAAGGAGGATGTATTTTATATAGGAACAGGGAAACCAGCTGTTCTTTCCTGGTGACATAATTGTCTACAAAATCCCACATAACCAACTACAAAATTATATGAATGAATGCCCAGACACGAGGTCCACATGTTTTTAAAAAAAACCATAATCAAGGAAAACTGAACATGGACTAGGTATTTTATGATATTGAGGACTTAGAATTCATTTGGGTGATATAATGACAGTATCATGGTTCTATTTTAAAATTCCTTATAATTAAAAAAAATTATGGATGAAATGTGACATCTAAAATTTGCTATTAAATGTTCCAGCAATGAAAAAGACAGAAAGATATAGAGAGTGAGACAGAGAGAGAGAAGGTGGGAGGGATAGAAGACAAAGGAGATGAGTGGATAGGAGAGATGAAACAAGATTGGTAAATACTGAAAATTGTTGAAGCTTTGTGAAAGGTATTTTAAAAAAGCATTAATAATAACATTCCTTCTCCTATGTTTTTGGCATTTTCCAACTAAAAAAAAGTTTCTGGAAAGTTTTTAAAAAGTTAAACGCAAAGAGAACTTTTTTAAAAAAGCAAGATAAGGATGGAAAATGAAGATTCTACACTGGTTCTCAGAGCCTGTGCCAAAGACTTGTTGCCCAGTATCACCTGGAATTTGTAGAAATGCCAATTCTCAGACTCCCTCACAGACCTACTCCCTCACAGACCTCAGGGCATGGGGGCTACCAGTCTGTGTTTAACAAACCTTCCGGGTGATCATGACACACACACACATTTGAGAAACCATGTGGTGGAAGGATCAAAAGGCCGGAAGCTGGCTCTTTGAAAATCTTTACAGAAGAGTTTGACAAGTAAGATGAAGGAATAAAACATTAAAAATACCGAAAATGAAAAGGAAACATAACCATCAATACTGAAGTGATTATGTCTTAAAATGAATAAATGAAAGAACTTTACATTTTTAAAAATCTGTACATAAAAATGCAGTCAATTAGCATTAAGGTGCATGCCTCACTCACATATTTAAAATGAGAGCACAGGAAGGAGACTATACCATGTAACCAACTCTAATCTTCATAGACTTTCTCATCTTCTGAAATGGATATACATTTGTTTTCACGAGAGAAATCACTATCGTAAATATGGAACAGACACTGCCTGACAGACAACCTTCAGCTCTTTTTAAAAGACCCCAGGAAACAAATCACTTAGATCTGGCAGTTTGGTAGCTTCCAGCACCCACCTAAGACCATAGAGTACCACCCTGTGTTGGCTGGATTCAATCACAGGTTATTTTAGTTATAACAAAATCCACAGCAGAATAACTTTTTGGACATAATAGAAAAATCAATTTAATTGTCCAATTACGCTATATGCATTTAAGGATACCTCAGCATAATTTTATGCAGTGGTAATTAACTTAAAATGAAGCCCTTAAAATGAAGCCTCATGATTGCCTCTTCATATAGTAATAGACAGTTAAAGCAACGGCCTGTAGTCTAAGTTTCCAAAGAATCAGATGTCTGTCACTGCATCATAGGTAACATTACATTTATACCTCAATTGTTCAATCCTGAATAATTTTCCTGTGTCTTCTATTTCTACTTAATAAGTTGCCATCATTTGTTTCCAAAGATGATTAAAATTTTACCTCCTATGTTAGCCAGTGAAAGTGACAGCAATCTCCTTCAAACTAAGTTTGTAGGTAAGTAACTAAAGCAGTCTCGTGATTTTTTTTTTAAGGACCTCTTTCGTAGTCTCTGAGATCATAATAATGTTAAATTTCCCAACCCTATAAAAAGTATATCCTAGCTTTGCAATGATTCTGCAAAATAGTTTCATCTATATTTCTCACTTGCACACACAAACTTTGCACGTTACACAGGGCAAGTATCATCCCCCATTTTAAAAACAAAGGGCCCATGGTTAATAACTCACGAACCAGGTCCACTTCCAGTCCTCAACAAGATGCTTCCCCCTAAGAACATACTAAAGCAGCAGACCATTTTTTCCACACACCAGCAAACATGGTGGAATGTACCGCATTGCTCTTCCCAAGTTGGGAGGTGTGCAGAAGTCCCTCACACCAAAACAGGGCAGCATGGGCATAAACATCTATTACATGATGGCAAAATCTTTCTCCAGGTCCACATTCCAAATGTCATTCCAATTACTCTAGTGACCACCTTCCATGAATGACTTCTAATCATGTGGGCAGCTAACCTGTGATTATAATCAACAAGGGAGAGCAGTGTTACCACAGAAGCAGAATTCACACGGCTCCTCCCAGGGCTAGAAAAATTTACCATGCGAAGCAGGCTGTGGCCCAAAGACACAATCAAGCAAGAGAACAGTTCATTAGGAAACTGTGGTCTGAAGTTCAGATAACAACACAGAAATGCTAACTCATCGTCAAGTGGTCCGTTGACCTGAATCCTATCTACATACATGTCACTATTTTCTTTCCTTTAACAGCTACATCACATCAAGTAAAGTAACTAATGTACTAGGGCTGCAGTTTCAAAACTTACCACCAAAATGCAAGATATTAATAGATACTATACAAAAAAAATTCCTTGGTTAAATGATTTAAGGAAAAAGGCATATTACTTACCTTTTTGCACATTAATGAATCTGAGATGTCCCACATAAAGAAATAAATTAGACTTTGTTTAGTCCAGTCTTTTCCCCACAGTACTTTTGGAATACAATGGGCAACACGGTACTTTCGAAAGTAAATGTTATACAGCAGAAACTTCTGGATTAGACAGCCAAGGTTCTTGGGTTCTGTTTTCAGCCCTGCCCTAACCTAGCTGAAAAACCTTAGGTAAATCATTTAATTTTTCTCTGGGCTTCAGTGTATGACCTAATCTAAGTTTCTTCTACCTCTAAAATTCTTTTTTATGTAAGTGATTTTATCACAAGAGAAACAGTTTATATAAAGCTCTCACCTAGCTGGAAACTTAAAGTTTAAGAATATGTTAATCTGCATCTAAAAACTTATTCAAAACATTATTTGCTGCTCATTCATTCTGAAAACCGTGGTTTGTTGAAGTTTTCCCTTAAAGGATATCATGTGGACAAGCATATCACAGTTTTAACATGGCCCCTTTTCAAAGCTATTAAATTTTCATAACTTGTATATTTTAATCACATGGAATTTTTTTTTTAAGTTCCTAAAGTAGTCTTTCACTTCTCTAGGACATTCCAAAAGCAGTTAAGCAATTTAACACAAGATCTGGGGGCCTAAAACTCTCACTAAGAAGGATGGACACCTGACAGTGTGGAGAAGAGAAATCCCAGGCAGCCTGAGAGAAGCAGCCAGGCTGACCTACAACGTGGATGCAGGACGTTGCTTTCTCACAGGCTGGCTGTGCCCCATCACGGTAATTTCCAAGAACTGACAGTTCACCTCTACTCTTCCCAACAAGTCACTATAATGGAGCATAGGTTTTTCAATGACAATTTTAGAAGTTAAAAGGTATATTTAGTTCAAACACAGCAAACATAAACAGCCTTTCAAAATACAGATTCAACCCTATCACATGACCATTTGCTGATATGCTATATGCTACAAATCTGAACCAGAAAATACCTCTTTTGATTTTTCCTCTTTAGTAAATCTTCCAAATTTCTCTATCATTTCAGCCACAAATATAACATCCATCTTGTCAGAAAAGTTGGCTGCTTCCACAGTGTAAGCCAATAATTGTCGGGCTGTGGCCACAGCGTTGGTAAGGTTGAGGGGCATCTATATTAAAAAGGCAAAAAGAAGCACTTAGCAAAATGATGGACAAAATTTAGACATCCTACCTTTGCATTTCAAAACATGGCAATGAATTCAAATTTTTTATCATCTACTCACTATGACCTTCTTAAAGTGCTTTTCCAAAACTGAGAAGACTGAAATATTATTGGAAACTTACCTGAAGGAATTATTTTTAACTTGGAATGGAATATAACAGTACATAAATGGGCTGCACCATCTCTACCTAGCCAAATTCTATATATACTCAATTCCAATTGCCTAGTAACACCTTTCCCGAGTATTCCAGCCAGGAAGGATCAATATCTGGCCTGGAACTCCTGCCACATGGGAGCATGAATCACTTATTTGCCTCTTATCTGTACTGTCATGCACTGCCAGTCATGCTTCCCATTTGTTTATTTATTGACTTAAACACGACTCAGCACCAACCATTACAAAAAGGGTATATCAGGTGCAGAGGAACGTAAGAAAATGTGTAAGACACAGAAAGCACCTGCCAGCAGCTTATAATCTGCTACAGTTTAAAAAAAGACACACAGAAGCAGAGATAAGGAAAAGCATACGAATAGTACAAGTGCAACAAGGGATCCCTTGTGACAAAGGATTTATAAAAGGAACTAAAGGGTAGCTTCCCAGGTGCATTTGAAGGATGGTTGGGATTTTGCCTGGAGATACAGATGATGAAGGTATTCAGGCAAAGGCACAGAGTCAGGTCGTAACTGGAAAGGAAGAGTGATGCCAGAGATGCCCTTCTCTGGTTGAGAAGGACAGGTCTGATCCCAAAGACACAGTCCACTGAAGTATAAACACCAAATCCTATGCTTTACTAGTATTAAAAAAAAAAATCTTGTGTATTTGGTGTGAGTACCACGTTTTATTAGCACCCTCGGCCGATCTGAAGACTTTCCAGTTACCTGATTAAACATATAAAGAACTCTAGTGACATCATTTGCATACTGGCAGCGAGAATAATCATCATCCGCCCAAAAGCCACCTCGATCACATCTGCGCCAGGCCTTTCTCTCATCCTGGGCGTTTCCGGGATAGATCCCACCGCTGTGGGTATTCCGAGTACACTGCAGATGTGCGGTAATGCCCGCCAGCGTTCTGGGCCACCTAGAGAGACGAAGACAAAATGGCCTAAGAGAACCTACGCTGACACTAGTAACAGCAGAGGAAAATCAAGGTTTAGAACATGTCACACAGAATCAGACAAAAATCAAGAAGAAACAAAACTCCTTTAATAGTAAGGACCCCAAAAAAATTTTTTTAAGTTAAAATGGACTAAACCGTTTTAAGCTACCAGCCAAGTGTATTTTACTACCCTAACAGAATATTTTCCTAAACTATTCTAAATATAAACAGGGAAATTGTATCTTACCCAGTAGAAAAGAAAAATGGTACACCAAATGGTCCTGCGTTTCTTTTTAATTACTGTTACTGTATTGCTGGCTTATATAACTATTAGTTACATAAGGTCAGAATCGTATCCAAAATAAATAGAATTTGCCCTGTCACAGAAGGAGAGTTAGGATATGTGTAGAAAAGAGCTACCATAGCAGGCCCAAGACTGCTCTCCTTAGAAAGGCCTGCTTGCAATGCTGGTCCTTCGGTGGCACCTAGGAACTTGGGGCTTGGAGTGTTCCCATGAACAGTTAACGGGTAAAGGTGATTCACTGTACCTAGACTGTCTGGACAAGCAATATGGTGTATGCTAAGCACCTGCTTTCTTCCTGGGGGTCTGAAATTTTGGTATCAGGTAGGCAGAGGATGCCTACATGACCAGCCCCCAACAAGAACTTCGGGTGCTGTGTCTCCAGTGGGCTTCCCTAAGCAGAAACACTATACAGAGGCTGCTGTCTTTTCAAGGCTGGAAGAGTAGTGAGCTCCGTGTGACCTTCCTGGGAGGCAGAGATAATCAAGAACCTTACACGTGGATCTCTCCAGAACCCACCTGTGTCTTTTTCCCTTATTATCCAGCTATGTATATTACTGTATCACTATATCTTAGATGTCACTACAGCTATACGCTGAATCTCGTAAGTCCTTTTAGCAAACTTCTGCACTTGGCTGGGATGGCGGGGGGTGGGTCTTGGAGATGTCCAATACCATATACAACTGAATTTATCTGGGTGAAGCCCAGATAAATTGTACAGTCACTGTGCAAGTGAAGTGACTACACTGACCTGCTGGTATGAATCAGCACTAACTGGATTGAGAGAAATCTTTGTTATTTGAGCTCTATTTCTCCAAAACTGGGAATGAAAATAACATATTTGATAATATGTTATATGTCATATATATATATTATATATATGAGTCAGTTATAGCTGACTCATAGCATATGAACTGCTAAATTATAATATCAGCCACACCAAAATAGAATGCATTATGAAAAACTATATAAAAGATGAAGCAAGACTAAACTAAATCTTATTAATGCAGTGGAAGTTGTAACTGTATAATATCTTACAGAATGTCAAAAGATAAATAATTCATTAATCAGTTAAATGATTAGACTCTACTTCTATTTTTAAAAATGGAAAACCCTCCAAAACTATGAGTAAAAACAGAAAATCCACCACAAGCAGAAAACATACTATGACTATTTAATGAAGATGTTGAATTTAACAAAATTAACAAATGTTATATATTGCACTTTAACGTATACTTTAAATATTTAAATATTATAGATTAACAGTTAATCCACATAAAAAACTTATCCATTGGCAATAATAAATTATGATTTCCACACATTCATGTCAAGGAGAATTTTAGAAGGGGGAGGGGGAGGAGGACGAAAGACAATTTTTAAAAAATCAATGGAGAAGTAGCTGAGGTAAAGATGTTATTGCTTCTTTACCTTTGACTTGAAAGATTAACACCAAAGGGTTTTTTTTCTTATCCTTAAAAATCAGACTTACAGCCACAAGGCAGCAATACCACCAATCATAAGACAGCTATGAACTGGGTATTCAACAATCTTTATGCTGCTTTACAGAGCTACATATTTCCCTTCATTTATATTAACTATATAACTCATTGCTAAAATTCTAAACATAAAGAACTTTAGGTAAATAACATATTTAAAAATAATGTTTTAAAGCAACTTTGAAAGTAAGGAGAGTCTAAGGTAAAAGTTTTTAGCTCTCACAAATTCTAAACTTTCTACTAAAAAAACAGCAAACAAATCACAGTATTTAACCCATTCTGATCACCTTAACGGAGTCCAACACTAGTGGCTCCCCAGCTTTCAGACCACCCAACAGCCTTCCTTTCTCAAAGTCCCTCTTGCTTAATTGCCAGAAGAACCAAAGGGGAGGAAAAATGGTTATGTGTTTCTGCTAATTATGATGTCCACTTAACTGCCTACGGTTAAAAGTCAATTAGCACCACAAAACCTTCCAAAGGTCATCCAAAAAGAGCCCTTAAAAAAAAAACAGGGGAAAAAAAAAAAAAAAACCAGGAAATGCTATTAGCACACTATTTTAGTAGAATTTCCAAACTGTTTCCTAAAGTAGTGGTTCTTAACTTTTACAATAAAACCACCTGATAAAAATGAACACTTCTCGGGCTTCCCTGGTGGTACAGTGGTTGAGAGTCCGCCTGCCGATGCAGGGGACACGGGCTCGTGCCCTGGTCCGGGAAGATCCCACATGCCTCGGAGCGGCTGGACCCATAAGCCAGGGCTGCTGAGCCTGCGTGTCCAGAGCCTGTGCTCTGCAACGGGAGAGGCCACAAGAGTGAGAGGCCCGCGTACCACAAAAAAAAAAAAAAAAAAAAAGAACACTTCTGGCTCAACTTTCAGAGACTTATAAATCAATAGATCTCAGATAAAGTTCAGGCACCTGTTTTTACTTTTAATCTCCATAAATGATTCTGAAATCACTTATGGGTAGTCCTTAGATATGTAAGGATATATATGTGAATACACGTATATTGCTCAAATTTTCTTTCTGAGGACAGGAGACTGGTCACATATGTCAATGCCTTTGAGAATAAAAAGACGAGGGGCCAGTCAGCCCTTTCCAGCACTCTCCATGTCACTGACCTGAAATCTCCTTTATTGTTTACCACCCTCTCGGGAGGACAGTACTGTGCAGAGCTTTCTAAGACCACAATATCGACGGTTCTCGTATTGTTCCCACGTTTGGACTGGACATGGCAGCCCCAATTTCCAGTCGATCCAGCCTGAATATTAGAAATGGTTAGGGCACTGCATGAAGAAAGAGTTGAAAGAGAGAGAAAATATGGTTAGGCAAGAAGGAAGACAACATGTGCTTCGATCATTCTTTGAGCAAACATGAATGTATGCTGTAGGACAAGCGCTTGCTTGCTAGATTAATAATAATAACAATAATAATAATAATAAAAACCCTCCATTTAAGTACTTCAGCAGCAAGTCAAGACAGGCAGGTAAAGGGAGACCTAAAATACTACGGTAAAAGCTATAGCAGAAGAATGAATGGAGTGGCACTGAGACTTCTCCCTCCAAGAAAAGGGAGGGCAGGCCACCACAGGGAGCAGAAACCAAGTGCCAAGGCAGAAACATCATGGCACTTCCTTCAGCAAAACTAAAGGAAAGTCAATTTCTGTTTTGTATATAAGTTCATTTGTAACCTTTTTTTTTTTTAGGTTACACATACAAGCAATAAAAACAGAAACAGACCCAGACATAGAAAACAAACTTATGGTTGCCAAAGGGGAAAGGGGGGAAGAGGGATAAATTAGGTGTCTGGGATCAGTATACACACACTCCTATATATAAAATAGTAACCAGCAGGGAACTTCACTCGGTATTCTGGAATAACCTATAAGGGAGAAGAACCTGAAATAGATACGTGCATACACGTATAACTGAATCACTTTGCTGTACAACTGAAACTAACACATTATAAATAAACTATACTTCAATAAATAAAGAAAAAAATCAAAAACAAAATGATAATTAAAAAAAAAACTAATAGTTTCCAAGTTATATCTACCTTTTCAGATCCATACTCAAGCATGAAGAAGACTACTATTATGAAGTGTGTAATTAATATTTAAGATGAAATATTTTGTGGAAAAGGAGTTAAAACCTGTTAAGTCTCTAAAAAGATTTAATAAATTACCAATTAATGCTTTAACAAAAGTAGCTTTCCATTTAAAAGTACACTTCAACTTATAGTAACAGCTATATTTCTAAATAGCTGTCAGAAAATTCAACTTTCAAGATGAAATCATAATTCTCTAATATAAAACCTATTAATTAAAGAGCAAATGTCAGAACCTTCAATTAAACTTTATTCCCCCCACATGATCTACTATACTTTGCTTTCATGTAGATACAAATAAATCATTAGACATAAAGCATGTATAATTTTAATTAACAAAATAATGCCTTGAAATTAAAACACATTTTTCTAGCTTCCTAAAATCATTAATGGCTATACAACAACAAATGTTCTAATAAAGACTTTGAGGCACTGTGATTCTGAACCAAAGAAAATATTTATCATCTTTACTAAGTTAGTAAACAAACTAAAACATTGAAATAAATATATTCAAGGTAAAATGACACAGAAGAGTTGGACATTAAATGTAAATAACCAGAAAGCCTGTCAAACATTATACTTTGCATAACTCTATCGAACTAGTTGGTGTATAAAAATTTTTGGCAATAAAAAACATTCCCTAATCCAGAGACCCCCAAATTTTCTTGGTTCATGGTTCCTTCACTGACTAGATAACTTCCACAATGCCCCTAGCCTCAAAGAAACACCTAGGGTGAAAGCAATCTACAGATTCAATGCAATCCCTATCAAACTACCACTGGCATTTTTCACAGAACTAGAACAAAAAATTTTACAGTTTGTATGGAAACAAAAAAGACCCCAAATAGCCAAAGTAATCGTGAGAAAGAAAAATGAAGCTGGAGGAATGAGGCTCCCTGACTTCAGACTATACTACAAAGCTACAGTAATCAAGACAGTATGGTACTGCACAAAAACAGAAATGTACATCAATGGAACAGGATAGGAAGCCCAGAGATAAACCCATGCACATATGGTCACCTTATCTTTGATAAAGGAGGCAGGAATGTACAGTGGAGAAAGGACAGCCTCTTCAATAAGTGGTGCTGGGAAAACTGGACAGGTACAAGTAAAAGAATGAAATTAGAACACTCCCGAACACCATACACAAAAATAAGCTCAAAATGGATTAAAGACCTAAATGTAAGGCCAGACACTATCAAACTCTTCGAGGAAAACATAGGCAGAACACCGTATGACATAAATCACAGCAAGATCGTTTTTGACCCACCTCCTAGAGAAATGGAAATAAAAACAAAAATAAACAAATGGGACCTAATGAAACTTCAAAGCTTTTGCACAGCAAAGGAAACCATAAACAAAATGAAAAGACAACCCTCAGAATGGGAGAAAATATTTGCAAATGAAGCAACTGACAAAGGATTAATCTCCAAATTTTACAAGCAGCTCATGCAGCTCAATAGCAAAAAACAAACAACCCAATCCAAAAATGGGCAGAAGACCTAAATACACATTTCTCCAAAGAAGAGATACAGACTGCCAACAAACACATGAAAGGATGCTCAACATCACTAATCATTAGAGAAATGCAAATCAAAACTACAATGAGGTATCACTTCACACCGGTCAGAATGGCCATCATCAAAAAATCTAGAAACAATAAATGCTGGAGAGGGTGTGGAGAAAAGGGAACCCTCTTGCACTGTTGGTGGGAATGTAAATTGATACAGCCACTATGGAGAACAGTACGTAGGTTCCTTAAAAAACTAAAAGTAGAACTACCATACGACCCAGCAATCCCACTTCTGGGCATATACCCCGAGAAAAACAATTCAAAAAGAGTCACGTACCACAATGTTCACTGCAGCACTATTTACAACAGCCAGGACATGGAAGCAACCTAAGTGTCCATTGACAGATGAATGGATAAAGAGGATGTGGCACATATATACAACGAATATTTCTCAGCCATAAAAAGAAATGAAACTGAGTTATTTGTAGTGAGGTGGATGGACCTAGAGAGTCAGTAAGCCAGTCAGAGTGCAGTAAGCCAGAAAGAGAAAAATAAATACCGTATGCTAACACATATATATGGAATCTAAAAAAAAAAAAATGGTTCTGATGAACCTAGGGGCAGGAGAGGAATAAAGACACAGACGTAGAAAATGGACTGGAGGACACGGTGCAGGGGAGGGTAAGCTGGGACGAGTGAGAGAGTAGCATTGACATATATACACTACCAACTGTAAAACAGATAGCTAGTGGGAAGCAGCCGCATAGCACAGGGAGATCAGCTCAGTGCTTTGTGACCACCTAGAGGGGTGGAATAGGGAGGGTAGGAGGGACATGCAAGAAGAAGGGGGTATGGGGTTATATGTATACGTAGAGCTGATTCACCTTGTTATACAGCAGAAACTAACACAACATTGTAAAGCAATTATACTCCAATAAAGATGTTTAAAAAAATGCAATTGACTATAACAGAATAAAATAGAAAAAAAAAAACACCTAGGGTGGTTCCAATGACTAAATGCAATCCTAAAACTGTATATATGTCCTAATAACTTAGTAGCCATTTGAAAAAACACACATCAATTAAAATAAGTATTTCATTCTTAACCACAACTACTTCCTAATGGGTTGTGCATGCCTATTGGGCACTCCAAAATTAATCAAACATTAGATACAGATCAAACAGTGATATCCATATTCCTTGTTCCAAAATTATTTTCACACACTACTTGCTTTGCACCATAGTAACTGTCAAAATCCCATTATCTAAAGTATGGCACCAGCAAAAGGGATGCAGCATCATGTAAATTCAACACCCGAACTGCCTGGAGCTGGTAGCTGTGTCGTGTCTCACTAATGTCCAGTATCACTATGCTCAAACACTTATAATACCACACAGTACCTCCGTTAACACACTGTGGCACCCCAGGACACATTAGCATACCCTCTGGGGAAAACGGTCCTAACCCAACTTTCAGCAATACCTTCAATGTCTAAAACCAATTATCAGAACAAATTTTTCAGGAATCCTCAACACGACATATTAGGAGATTTAAGGAGAAGGAGGTAGCTTCAATTTCAGTGTCTAGGAAAAATACAAACTCTGATTCTTACTAATGAAGGATCAACGACATGAGGAGACCAATGAAGAATCAAGAGCTGTATGAGGTAAACCAGTCCAATAACCACATATTTCCTTTTCCTACAACTTCTTTATTATTCTGGGATTAACTCTGTGTAAAGGACTTCTCAGGCTTCATATGAAAGATTTTCACTTTGGTAAGTGTCCCTACCAACAAAAAAATGTTACGTGAAGTTGCTATCCTTAGAATTAATTTTTTTGTAATGCTAAAGGAATTTAGATTAATTTAAACATGACTTACAGAAATAAATTTATAAAGTAAATCTAGTTACTTTATAGCTACAAAATTTAAGAGTTAAATTAAAGCTCTTGGAACTATATTCAATATCCTGTGATAAACAATAATGGAAAAGAATATGAAGAAGAATAATATACATATAATTCAGTCACTTTGCTGTAGAGCAGAAATTAACACAACACTGTAAATCAACTATACTTTTCAATAAAATTTAAAAAAATAAGGCTCTTTTATTCAGAAAAGGGTTCTATTACATTTTTAAAGCTTTATTGTTGTATTATATGTCAATTATTCTCTACTCAGAAAATAAACTGCTTAAAATATACAATTTGGGGACTTCCCTGGTGGCACAGTGGTTAAGAATCTGCCTGCCAATGCAGGGGACCCAGGTTCTACCCCTGGTCCGGGAAGATCCCACATCCCGCGGAGCAACTAAGCCCGTGCGCCACAACTACTGAGCCCATGGGTCTGCGTGCCGCAACTACTGAAGCCGAGCGCCTAGAGCCTGTGCTCCGCAACAAGGGAAGCCACTGCAATGAGAAGCCCACGCACCGCAACGAAGAGTAGCCCCTGCTCGCCGCACCTAGAGAAAGCCCGCACGCGGCAACCAAGACCCAACGCAGCCCAAAAAATACATATATATACAATTTGGTAAGTTTTGACATATGTATACACTTGTGAAATTATCACACAGTAAAAATAATGTAACAATTAGAATCTTCTCACTAGAACTTAATATTAAGTGCAAAGAACATATAAAAAACTTTCCTAACAATCTTATCCCCTAATAAAAGAACTCTGCTTCTGGTAATAGCAGAGTGGCTCCTATCAAACCACCCTCCCTGCAATTAACAGTTAGTTATAAGCTGTGAACAAAACTACAATATGATAACTATCTGAACACATGGAGAGTGATCCAAAGCAAGCAGAAACCAAAGAGGACCTGACAGTAGGAAGAAGGGAATGGCAGTGGGGAGTAACCAGGAAATTTTTTTAATGGCTTTTGCCCAAGGGCAGGCATTATTCAAATAGAAACTCAAAATCTTACCGGTTGAAAAATCAGAGGACAGAGGTAGAAAGGAGCCTGGCTGGAAGCCCAAACTTCTGCATATAAAATCCACCCAGCTCTTTAACTGACCCTGACCCTGACCCATGCAGACAGGGCAAACACCGAGCAGATTTCAGTGGCTGCCTAATACAGAAAAGCCAGATCCAGGAGTCTGAATTTAACCAAGGTAACTGTTCAATGAAACAAAACTAGCTGTCTTGAGAAGAATACAAAGGAATCCAGAGTCAGGGATCAGCAAACTTTTTCTTTGAAGGCCAGAGAGTAAATACTTTAGGCTTTGCTGACCAAGAAGCAACACTGAGAATATTATGTAGGTACTTTTATAACCATTTGAAATGTAACCATTTAAAACTATAAAAAAACATTCATAGGCCAGATTTGTCCCATAAGCTGTACTCTGTCTACTTTTCTATAGCAAATTATTCACAATGTCCAGGATACAATCCAACATTACCAGACATATAAACAATATTTTTTAAATAGGGAAATATAAACCATATTTATAAGAAAAATAGTAAAGGTGATGATCCCAAGATGACCCAGATACTGGAATATGAAAGCAAGGATTTAAGGGTACCTACTATAAAAGTTAAAAGACACAAATGAAAATATGCTTCTAACAGACAGGAAATCTCAGAAGAGAAAGAGATATTATAAAATAGAATATTCGAACCTCAAAATTCCCAAACCTGAGTCTCAACTCAGACAGCTTTTAGTTTCTTGGTAATTTTTTCATGATGCTTTTGTAATACTACCCTAAAGTGCCCCAGGAGAGAGCTGAGAAACTACAGATCTACTCTTCAATACTCAAGCTGAGGTCTATCTTTATGAAATTGGTAGGAAGGAAAGACAGAGAGACAGAAAAAGGCTTGGAGAGATACACAGAGACAGAAAGAGAGGCAGAGAGAAGGAAAGAGAAAATTCAATACCTACAGATTAAGATTTTACCAAAATAAAACACGATAAGTGATAACATCATATTTATTTTTATCCTGTTTTTTGTACTTTAAGTTCATTCGAAATAACTATTGCTATGCTTACACCAATCGTGGGTTGACACGTGTTATATTCTTTTATACTACTGGGGTGAAAAAAGGAAGTATCTTAAAATGTTACATTAATCTTAAGACAGTGAAAATTAGGTGATTCCCAAAAGTGAAATTCTAAGCTTATTAGTAGCAGGAAATTGTTAGAAATTAAGTTTGCCACTAAAAGTTTATATTTTTTCCTCTTGAGACTTTAAACAAAAAGTCTCTCACTTTTAAACAGTGTTTCCCTTTTATCCTATGATTTTTTTCCTCCAAAACTGGATGGAAAAGATAGCTATTTAATTTTAGACGATAAGTAACAATCAGGAAAAGAAATGTCAGAAGTTTACTTTTTTAAAAGCAAGAAGGTAAAATATTCATTCAAATTCTAACTAAACAGTACAATTTTGAAATGATAAAATCCAGAGACAATTTCTCATCTAAAAAAAGTTTACCTTGCAATCAACGAGCAGTTGTGAATCATGTTCTTTTCAACAAAGATACCTTGGGATTCATCAGTTTCGACTATTCGCCCATCCTGATACCATAACACTTGCATGTCTTGATCAATATATGAAGCCATACACTGGAAAGGAAGGCTGTCTCCTTCAAACACAACTTGACGATGAGATGGAGTCATGTAGAAAGATGGTAATTCAAGGGGAGGATCTAGAGACAGTAAAATAAAGACTCAGTTAACAAATACAATACTATATTCACACTCCAAAATTTAAAATTACAGAAATTCTAATTGAAATTTTAAAAATGGAAAAACAAATTTCTCAGTAATCAGCATTCTAATGTTAGTATCAACAAAGCTATTACTGACTTAAGAGGGTCCAAGATGAAAACACCGTTAAGTAAAATTAAAATGAAACCATTTCATATCAACTTTTACAAAGCTGATATATTTCCTTCCAGTAAGAAAAATAAAAGAGAGAAATTTTAACTACATATGCAAAAATGCACACAAATCTTTTGGCTCATTAAAAGCCTTTAAAATATTTAGTTCCTTTGTCTAAACAATAATTCTACTTTTAGTAGTATTCTATCCTAAATAGCTAATATGTAAAGATGTACACAAGGAAATTAATCCTTTTAATGTTTATAGAGTGAGAAATTATTAACCTAAATCTGCAGTAATAATTGCTATGGCTACATCTCTGTAATGAAAAAATAAAAGTATGGCCACATCTGTATAATGGATTGGTATGCATCTTTTATATGATGAGGAAACAAGTTTACACCATTTCCAGTTACAAAAGGTTACAAAATAACATTAGAGTATGATATTTTGGACAAAACATAATAAAAAGGTATAGAAGATGATACACCAAGATATCCTTGACATTAGCTACCTATGAATGATAAGAATGTAAGTATGGGTTTTGTTTTTTTCTTCTTTTAGTTTTTCATTTTTCCCCCAGCTTTATGGAGGTATAACTGACAAAATTATAAGTTATTTAAAGTGTACACCAAGGTAATTTGATATATGTATACATTATTTATTTTCATAAATCTTTAATCCAATGAGCATATTTTACATGTGAAACGATAATAAAAATAAATGGAAAAAACTGATACAGTTGTCTATTTTCAAACACAAAGACTAAACTAGAACCTACTCTATCATTTTAAGGACTGTGTTTGGTTTTCTGTTTTTTGTTTTTCATTTAGCACATGGTAAATGTGTTATTTCCCTCAAGTCTTCAGGTATTCTTAAAATTCATGATTTTCAACAGCTGCATACTATCTCACTGAATTGATGTGCCATAATTAAACCAATGCCCTATTTTTGAGAATTTAGGATATGTTCACAAAGTCTGAAGACTTACACACACAGCTGATGATTTCTTAAGAATTAACCCCTACATGCAGAATTACTATACGAAGTTGTATCAATTCTTTAAGAACACCAATACATATTGCCAAACTATCCTTCAAAAAGGCTGTATCAATTCACACCCCACCAACAAAAAGTGTGATTGTATCCTGAGATTTTATTACTATCAACAAATTCCTGATTTGCTGTTAGAAAATCTGAAGATCTATACTATTTATTGAACCTGGATTTCATAAAGAAAGCTGTTCAGAACCTAAGAACTTTAAACACCCATCGAAAAAATGTTTTTTAATCCAGCTGACTTAACTATCAGCAAAAACTAAATATTATCAAATCCATGAAGACTGACAGTTGTAATCAGTCCCAATGTGTAAACAGAACTCCGCAGTTTGTCAGGCAAAACAAGATAGCAAGTAAAATACAGTTAACCCTTTCTCAGTTTGTCTTCCTTACCGCACGTCAACAACTCCTGCTTCACACCTGTGACTGGCTGGGCCTGAAGAGACTTAGGATAAACACACCGTGTGTCCCGTACCGTGATGTTTCTCTCCTTTACCCAGCGATGCATCCAGAGTATGTTACAATCACACAGCAGATACTCAGTCTGAAATTCTCTGTAGCATACAAAATGCAATTTAGAAGTTATGGTGAATGAATTAAATCGCATTTTTGCTTTATGTTGGCTTTACCCTTTGGGTGGCAAGCACATTCCTGCTCACCCTTACCATGCTACGGCACATACTGTACCATCAACTGGTTATGGTCTCCTTTCCCTTGCGATGACGCCAAATGCCTGACCCCAGCTCCCTTCCCCACTGACTCGGGGAGTGACTCCAGTTTCAATCAAATTTGGCACGTGAACAAAATCTATTCCTCATCTATGTAACAAACTCCTGAAGCCCAGGGTACTGGAACACCACATCCCCATCCTTTGTGTCTATCAAACTGTTACCCTTTCATCAAGTCTGTGGTACAAATACTGGATCCTGAAGCCTTCCCCAATTTTTCCATCATCACTGCCATGTTCTTGGCTTAAATACCTGCAAACTCTGTTAGTTCTGGCAACATAAAGCAATATATGACTGTTTCACATGGTTATATTCTGTTTATCTGACTAGGATGACTGGCTGACTTCTAATTCCTAAGCACCACCTTCTGGTCAGTTTCCAGCACGATCAGTTATAAACACTGGCAATTTTGCCCAATTTTTGGATGAAAGTACTTCCTACATTGCTGCTATCCAGGGTCTCAAAAGCCAGATTATTTTTACAGCCTTTATTTCCTAAACTTCACAGAAATGGCTGACATGAGCCCACTAAAAGGAGATGTTTTCACTAAAAAGCAGTTTTCTGGATAAGAACCGTAGCAGTACCAAAAAGACCAGATAGAGTTTGATGCCGTGTGATTCTAGAACTACATACATATGTCTGCCATGGGGAGAAGCACCGTGAGCGCCTAACCTATCAGCTACATCCCAATGAAAACTGCTAAATGAGATTGAAATGATAAATTTAGAAAACGAAAGATGAGGAGGAGGGAAGGGAAAAAAGGGAAGAAGTCAGCATACATCAAACAGACATCTGGCAGAGAAGACATTTTTCACTGGAAAAAGAGACTCAAGCCCATATGTTATATACCATAAAAATTTGAAAAACATTATCTTTAACTGTAATTCCAACAGAAATCATTATAACTTATACTTTGAAATATATTAAGGTTTATCTGAAAATACAGTTAGCTTCAAAAGTAACTCCTATACAATCTCGCACTTAATAAAACTGTATTTTGGGGGGAAAAATCAGCCAGTTCTAAAGCTACAGAGAAATTATGTAAATATGACCTTACGCTGACTTCATAAAGCAGGCATTCTATGTAAGCATGCCTAGAAATGTCAGTAATAAGTTGTGAATTCAGTTTGGGGGATGGAGTTACAGGATAAAATTAAATCGCTAAAGCATAACAGTCTTAACTATAAATTCTTTTTTTTTTTTTTTTTTGCGGTACGTGGGCCTCTCACTGTTGTGGCCTCTCCCGTTACGGAGCACAGGCTCCGGACGCATAGGCTCAGCGGCCATGGCTCACGGGCCCAGCCGCTCTGCGGCATGTGGGATCTTCCCAGACCGGGGCATGAACCTGTGTTCCCTGCATCAGCAGGCGGACTCAACCACTGCGCCATCAGGGAAGCCCTATAAATTCTTCATAGGGAGGGAGGCATATTTTATACTTTGGGAATTTAATTAGCTGAACAAAATATTTTCTGATTTGGAAATACAAAGAGAAAAAAATTACCAATTTATTTACTTTAAATATAAATTAGAGAGATAGAGTAGTATTCTAAGGAGAAAATGGTTGTCCCAGCCTGAAACACATTATTAAGGTTTATGGTATGTTTTTCAATGTGAATGCAAGTTCTCAAGTGAGATTCTAATTATTGCAAAATCACAAGCTTTTCCTATGAAGTCTCTTAAGCCATATAATAACTTTTTAACTTTAAAACACTAAAATATATCTACTAAAACAGGAGAAAAATTCTTACTTACAAAGATCGTAATGAGCCAAGATAATCAAAAGTTCCTTGAGATAATGATGAAAACAAATTCCCTGAAAGGTTCCTGGAAAAAAGGAAATAATTACATTTTAAGCAATGCTAACAATTATATACCGTTTTATCTATTTTATATTTCCTAAAATGTCCTATCATTAACTACTGATATAAAGAATTTATGAAAGTTATTTTAAATCTTATGAAGAGAAACATCTAGTAAATATTTTCTCCAAAGTTGAAGAAGAAATTGTTCTTAACCTTATATAAGGCAGTAAACAAAATTATTTAAAATTACTGCTGGATAAGGATTTTTCTATCAAATATCATGTGAACCTCAAAGTTGACTTCCTGAACTAGATCTTCAGTCATACTCTCATTGAAACAAGAATTATTCTTCATGTGTTCACTCAGTATCACATAAGAAAGCAAAAATTTAAAAAAACATGGAAAACGAGGGTCTGAAGGGCCAGCAACAGCTGACAGTAACCCAGTAAAATAACGTTGGCAGAGTGAAATGAGTCCAGGGTTTAAGACGAAAGACTTGGGATAGAATTCCGTGTTGGCTTTGGGCAAATTACTTAACCTCTCTCGTTTCCCCCTGTATCATGGCTTTAATACCTAAACACTTGCAGAGTTCTGTATGAACGGCAGAACAACTTATGCTACAATGCTACAACAACTTATGCTACAACGGCAGAACAACTTATGCTCTCTCGTTTCCCCCGTATCATGGCTTTAATACCTAAACACTTGCAGAGTTCTGTATGAACGGCAGAACAACTTATGCTACAATGTGAGTAGTTTGTTACACCCATCATGCTTTGACCAAATCATTTTTTGTGATTTCTTCCATGCTTGACTATAAGCTCCAGGAGAGGAAGGACTTGTGTGTCTTATTTACTGGGGTACCTCTGTCAGCTAGTAACAAACTGGGGTATATAGTAGGTGCTCAATTGTGGTGGCTGACTGTTCAGACCCCACCTTTAGGAGGCGCTAGCAAAGACTCTGGGAAAATGGCAGCATGGTCCAACCATCACAAGATCTTTTCTGTGCCTATTGTAGTAACAAGAATGATAAAATTTTGGGACTTCCCTTGTGGCACAGTGGTTAAGAATCCGCCTGCCAGTGCAGGGGACACGGGTTCGAGCCCTGGTCCAGGAATATCCCACATGCCACAGAGCAACTACACCCGGGCACAACAACTACTGAGCCTGTGCTCTAGAGCCCGTGAGCCACAACTACTGAGCCCTCGTGCTACAGCACACCTAGAGCCCGGGCTCCGTAAAAGAGAAGCCACTGCAATGAGAAGCCTGCGCACCACAATGAAGAGTAGCCCCTGCTCGCCGAGTAGCCCCTGCTCGCTGCAACTAGAGAAAGCCCGCATGCAACAACGAAGACCCAATGCAGCCAAAAATAAATTTTAAAAAATAATTTTAAAAAAAAAGAATGATAATATTTGGACCTAGAGTTCTCAAGGAAGAAGTCCTGAGACCTGCAAGGAGGCCTGCCTCTCCTCCAGAGTCTGAGTTTCATCCTTCAAGTGTGGAAGAAAGTGACAATTGGGTAGATGGATTCTCCAGTGAGGAGAGAAAGAGAATTGATGGGGGAGAGGTCAGCTGTTACCATGACACCTGCAGCAATGTATTCCTGGATGGGAAGACAATATTATACAAACACCAATCCCTCACAAATTAATATACTGATATAATGGATTTCAGTAAGAACATCACTGGATTCATTTTTATTGCCTTAGGATTTTTTTGATAGAAAAAAGGCTGGATAAAATAATTTTGATCTTCATAAAAGAATTGCCTAGGAACTTAAAAAACAAAAAGAATACTTGCAAATCAAAAGAACCATGAAAGTGATGCCTTTTTCTTTTTTGGCCTATCAGAGTGAATACTGAATGTGGATTTGGAAAAGGGTACAGCTGATGGAGTGTAAATCACTGTAACATTTTAAGAAAGTAAACTAGATGCAATTAAAATGAACAACTATACTTTTATGAAGGTACCCTATGTGAAATTATATGACTTCTGGGATTTACTCTAAAATGTACGCAGGAAGACAAGAGATGTGAGGTGTAACTAAAACAAGACTGGCTATGAGTTACTAAGTGTTGAAACTGATTGATGGGTCCATGGAGATTCCTTATACAATTACCTGTAATATTTTTTTCGATGTTTTGAAAGAGTCCATAGTAGTAAGTTGGAAATAAAAATACATTCTACAAATATAGGATTTAAGTATAAACAAGATAATTGCAGCTTACAGGGACCATTAGATTCTAATTACTATGTAACTTTATTCTAATTATTAGGTATTATAATTTTTTTTTTCCTTGGAAATCACAGAGGAGGCAATCACATTGGAGACAGACATGCCATCCTCTCAGTAAGTACCAACACAACCAATTTTTCCTCCAGTGTTGGAACAGACTGCTATTTGTTTGGCTGGACACCTATGAAGTAATTGGCTTCGGCTGGTGGCCATAAAAACCTACACATACTTTAAAACATTAAAATCCCATTCCAACTCTGAGGTGCTTACACCAAAAGAAGCATAAGGAAACTGAGAATGACAACATTCCCAGCAAAGACACCGCTCTTGTGTCCTAATGTAGTTTACTGAATGGGGTGGTAGGTGAATTACCCACCTACTCCCACTCATGTTGTTTCTTACTCTGTCAATTTTTCTTTACTTACTTTTTGCTACACAGATATATTTGTATTCCTATAAGTTAAGTGTGTATGATGCAGCACCTGTGTATATACAGGAATGTTTACCAGGGCAGATTTGTTAAAGGAGGAGGAAAGGAATCAGATAGTATCTACATTAACAGAGGAATAATTGACTAAATTATGATCTGTTCTATACTTGGAATGTTCTATAGCTATTCACATGAACTAAATCAATATGTATTCTCCTGAAAAGATATTAAGGGTACGTCAGTAAAAAATGTTTTAAGTACAATGTCAAGTAGAGCACATTTTTAAAGCCCTATGTGAAAGCCTGCACATTTCGGGGGGGGGCGGGGAACGACAGAAAAATCTGAGAATATATACACCAGTTAGTACATGCTATCTCAGAAGGGTGTGTCTGAAGTGATGAAGGGGAGATTTAACTTTTGCTTCATATCTCTCTATATGGTTTATTACTTAACAGCACCAGTAATTTTTAATTGTAAAAAGGAAGTTCTTATAAATATCACTCACCTACTATTTCTGATAGAAAAATATTAAAGGTATAATTTTCTTAGGGGAAAACAGGCTTTAAACTGACCAAAATTCATAAAGAAAACAAAGGAAATCTTTGCTTTTTTTGACCTGCTGACAATTTCTCTGTAAATTAACTTCCTAAGTGAAGGACAGAGACTTCACTGAAGTCCATTATTGGGTCCCATCTTTATCTGTCAGTTACTCCTAGGGTTACAATGGGAATCTCTGGGAGGATGGTTTCACTTCCCAGAATTTCTCCATCAATAAAGGCAGAGATCAATACATAGAATTAATCAATTTTACCCACCACACCCAAGTCCACTGAATCCTCTGACATATATTTAAAAAGCCATTTTTGAATTTTTACACTGAATCGCCAAAGCCAAGATGTTTCGATATGATAAGAAGTATGGGTGAGAATGCAACAGGGTGTCTGCCAAGGTTTCCAGCCCCTTTGGCTAAGAGGCCAAGTCAGTCTGAGATCCCAAGTTCCAGGGTAACCCAGAAAGTTCAGCTGAAGAGGTAGCTGAGGAAATAGCTAGAACAGTGATCCACTCTAGACTGATTTCTTTTGTACACTTACTCTTTGGGGTGAGAAATAGTAATTAGGGAGCTTCTCTGATTCCTAACCTAAAAAATGTACTACATGAGGTGGATGGACCTAGAGTCTGTCATACAGAGTGAAGTAAGTGAGAAAGAGAAAAACAAATACTGTATGCTAATACATATATATGGAATCTAAAAAAAAAAAAAAAAAAAGGTCATGAAGAACCTAGGGGCAAGACGGGAATAGAGACGCAGACATAGAGAATAGACTTGAGGACACGGGGAGGGGGAAGGGTAAGCTGGGACAAAGCGAGAGAGTGGCATGGACATATATACACTACCAAGTGTAAAATAGATAGCTAGTGGGAAGCAGCCACATAGCACAGGGAGATCAGCTCGGTGCTCTGTGACCACCTAGAGGGGTGAGATAGGGAGGGTGGGAGGGAGATGCAAGAGGGAAGAGATATGGGGACATATGTATAGGTATAACTGATTCACTTTGTTATAAAGCAGAAACTAACACACCATTGTAAAGCAATTATACTCCAATAAAGATGTTAAAGAGCTTCCCTGGTGGCGCAGTGGTTGAGAGTCCGCCTGCCAATGCAGGGGACACGGGTTTGTGCCCCCGTCCGGGAAGATCCCACATGCCGCGGAGCGGCTGGGCCCGTGAGCCATGGCCGCTGAGCCTGCGTGTCCGGAGCCTGTGCTCCGCAATGGGAGAGGCCACAACAGTGAGAGGCCCGCGTACCGCAAAAAAAAAAAAAAAAGAGATGTTAAAAAAAAATTTACTACATGTCCCTTAACTAATCAGATTCTCTTTTCCACCTGTTAGACTGAGAAAATGCTATTCTCCATGTCTGAAATATAAATTGTTATCAGCCTTCACAACCGGCATGCAGCCTGGCTTAAGAGAGCAGAACACCCATTCAAAGTTTCCTGATCCACAGCTCTAGAACTATGTCAACCCAAATTATCACAAGCAACTCCACTGCAATGCATTCTTCAATGTTAAGAAGCTACCTCAATTACCAATTTTTCTTAGAACAGTATTTAAAGGATATGTCAGGTATAGTTCTATATACGCCATATTGTTGCATTTAAAAGAGCCACCATCACCCTTTCTATTTCAGCCTTCTTGGACCCTGTGGAAGCCTGCTGGGAACAGGACTTCTAACAGGACAAGTATGTCTGGAAGGTTGTGGTCCAAGGCCATTTTTGTTGGCTATAAGCGGGATCTACGAAACCAGAGGGAGCAAATGGCTCTCCTGAAAACTGAAGGTGTATATGCTCAAGGTGAAACAATTCTATCTAGGCAGGAGATGTGCTTATGTGCGCAAAACAAAGAACAACACAGTAACTCCTGGTGGAAAACCTAACAAAACCAGAGTAATCTGGGAAAAGATAACTTATGCTTATGGAAACAGTGGCATCATGGTTCATTCTAAATTCCAAAGCAATCTCCTTGCTAAGGCCATTGGACAGAGAATCCGAGTGACAGTATACCCTTCATGGATTTAAACTTAATGAAAAGTAAATATATAAAACTGTGGACTTGTTTTCTTAAAACAAAGAAAAAAAGAGCCACCATCATCTATTATTGCATGGGCTACAAAATCATCTCAATCAATCTCAAAGTAGGAAACGTGGTAGTGCTATTTCTATGTTTTAATGATTCACCTGGATATATGTCCACTGTGTTCCATGACCTGTAAATTCTCACAGGTATCAGAGAATTGGTAAAAATGTAAGATACAACCCAAGCTCTAAAACTTCCAAAAATGTTTGCTTTTAAGGCAGGAGGCAAATAAAAATAATAATAGTAAGCATATAGTAACTTGCCTTAATGTAAGCACTGTCCCACACAGCTCTTTTGCCTAAAGAACATTTGCTGATGGGTCAAAAATTCCTAGACCAAAGCTACATATCCATCTGAAACTAAAGTCAAGAAAATGGTCAAAAAACTTCAGACTCCCTTTTTCATTATTTGATTCACAGCTACCCAAAAGTATAACAAATTTTCTCCATAAATGCCTCAATTTGCCAATTCTTATACATTCCTTAAAATGAAAAATACAAAACTCTCGAGATAATGAAAGCACTGAAATGAAATTGTTTGTAATCCAGCTACAAAAAGGGAAACCGTAATTGATTTAATTAATTTCTCGCTATGAGTAAAGCTGTACACCAAATCAATCTTTTGTTTAAAAACATAAACTTGTCCAACTATCTTTCCTCCAGAATTAAAGGGCACACTGAAAAATACAAATCTGCTGACTAAGAAGCAGGAGTAACTTTATTCTGTTCTGGCAAGTGATTTGGAGACCCTCCCTTACTGTATAGATGAAATGATCGCACTACTTAAGCCGCTATAGCTTTTTCAAAGTTAACTTGAACGAAACAGAAGAAACATTCTAAAAAGCTACAAAGAGAAAGAACCAGGCATAGGTGATCTCAATACTAAAACTTCTACCCCTAAATCCTGCATTTCACCCGGCACCCTATTTCTAGATTGCTCTTCTCTAAATCATGATTTTATGCCATTTTCCCACATCAATGTCTTTCAGTGGCTTCCTAGGGTTGAATGATTTCTAAGCTTCAGTCTGCTTTTCATATGGTCTTGTATAAAGCTCTATTATAGATAACTGAACTTACTTCTACTTACTCTCAGAGTCTATTTTAAAAATAAAATTAAAATATATTTGATGGCATATACAAAGTTCTGCACTTATATTAGATACAAATTATAAGATACAGGTATAGATAATTCAAATGCTAATTAATCCTTATAATAACTTTGAGGTATTATTAATCTTACTTTATTTATTATTTACTTTACTTACTTACTTTATTAATCTACTTTTTCATCTGAAAAAGAGAAAAGCTAAACAACTCACCTATAATCACAAGGTCAGAGGTGTGATTCAGATGGTCATTTTACTCATAAGTCCAACGGCCTTCACCTTGACAAACTGGCCTCACTCTTATTTCTACCTCCTTTTATCATTTGCTTGACTTCTTTTCCTTTCTAACGATCTGGACCATCAGCTCAAGTTTCATCTCTTCCAAGAAATTTTCCCAAAGTGGCAAAGCTTTGATCATGTCTCTCAATGTGGACATGTTCCCTGGGGTATATACTACATCGTGTGTGTGTGTGTGTGTGTGTGCGTGCGTGCTGTGTGCGTGTTTGGGATGGAGGATATAATGCATTGTTATGTTTTGATGACATTATATCTCCATGATTAAATTGCCAGCTCCTTATATCCTACCACTTCTGTAACCTCTACAGTTGTTATTTTAATATTAAACATATAGGTGGTCATAAAAATTTGGGTACTGGTTCAAATGCTTCCTTGTATTATAATACAAAAGAAAGAGGTACTTACAGCCTAACGAGATTGGTGAGTCCTCGGAATATGTCTGCATTCAGACACCCTATTCGATTGTTTGTCAGATCCCTAGAGAGAAAGGGAAAAAGTGTCTTCAATTAGTTCTCTTGGTTAATGAAGGTTTCATACATTCAATATTCAAGAATGGCACCCAGGTATCACACAAGTCCTATCTCTTAAGCATCTATCTCTCTCTTAAGCATCTCTGTGCAGCACTATCTCAAGTGCAGCACTGAGAGAAGAAATAATCCTTGCTTTCACTTACTTCTGGCACGTACAGGCTAAACGCTGTTTAATTACAGTGCCCTTGATATTTCAAGCATTTACTCCTGTCAAATGACTCAAGATAAAACCGAAGTAGTAAAAATGAGACTCCATCTTATTGTCTGTGATGATCTACACAGCTAATCATGCTAGGTTAAGTTAGGGAACAGAGCCTGATCTCAGGCAACATCCAACGGACAATGGGTAAAAGGGCAAATTACCAAAATGCTGAAACTTTTATTTCCTCAAGAACATCTGAAACTTAATGCTTTCTAATTTCATTCCTTAAATACTCAGAAGTTTTGACTGTAATGAAAAAAACAACTGAGTTAGCTTTTACTTTACAGATCTGTCATTTATGCTCCAAGTCAAATTACTTTATAACTATATCTAGGTAACGGCCCATTTTTTCCAGTCACTCCTAACTTCTTACATTTCCTATCAAATGTTACTTTCTATCCATTTTTTTCTTCTCCTCAAGCCATGAAACTTTTTTCCTTTTAACTGTGTGATAATTTTAGTAAGTATTTTGTTCTATCTTTCTACACTATTTTTCTTCACACCAAGCACAGTGAATACAATTTTACATTTCAATCAGATTACATTTTAATTGGGAGGTAACTGACAATTTCTTCAAATGAGACAGCATGGCTTGCAACATTTTCCATCAGTGGATTTAGTATGAAAGCCCTAAAACAATTAATCTTAATTTTTCTCGGTTGTTAGATTTGAAATTATTGATCATTCTGAATTTCAATAAAAGAACTAAAACAAACTTTCTAAACCGAGTTTAAAAAATATTTTTATCATATTTTCTTCAATGCCCATATTATTCTCTGTAATAGAAAAGCATATATTCTTTGAATTTCACTCTGAGTTACTCTTTAAAGACTTGTACCACCCATTTCTAAATTAAAACTGATTCTAAATTGTATACCTGGTAATGGGGAAAAAAATGTATTAGTCCGAGAGAAATTACAAAGACTTTGCATTTGAATCCGGTACCTACTCATTAACTTTTTCCTCTAGATATTTCAAAAGCTAGTTTAGGTAATCCTGGTTTCCAAAAATTTCATAGCACTGCCTTCCCTTTCTTATGGAAACTTTTGATTAAAAAAAAAAATCTTAAGCAATGAAAGTCTTTATCTGCATTCGCTGTGCTCCAGCTCCTCAGAATATTAACGCTAAGTATTTTTAATCGTGTGGGACTTTTTTAAAATTCCAGCTGATTTTCCTCTATTTCTGGGCTTTACTGTTTAAGAAAATTAGGCATCATCTTGTGAAGTGTTGCTTAAACAAGCATTTCTGTGCTCTATTCATTATCTTGTCTCAATTCTGAGCTTTAAATGGTGCAACTACCACTGATTCTTTGGGAAACAATTTCATTACAGCTATACCTATTTAAAATGGAATTTAGGTATTGGTAATGGGTTTTAATTTGAATTGAGAATCAGCTTGAATTTGTTGATAAAGCAAAGGAGAAACTGAATGGGTCTAGGTTTTACCTACTTCTGGTAGTTTACTCTTCAGAAAGCCACTTAATCTTCCTGATCCAAATTATCTATAAAATAAAGGCAAAGGCATGGGACACTTACAAAAATACTTTACATGTGGCTGCCGAGTGAGATGCACAATTGAAATGAATGAATGATTGAAGGCCTCATAAGAAAAACTGCCTATAATCTAGAAGCAACTAGCAGAATATCTTTATATCTCATTGAGTTTACGTATAGGACTCTCTCAGCTTACAAGCTGTATACCATAAGTTCAATTACAAGTTAGCTGTTTGGAATTAAGAATGAATTTTCTATGGGAAGAACATTATAAATGACAATTACCTCCCTAGGCAAGAACACAAGAGACTACTTAATGTGTAATGCAATGAAAAAATGCTAAGGCAACATCTGGGACAATAATAGTAATTAAGTGCTACTGAACAAGAATTTTATTTAGTTTGGATAGCAGTACTTGAAAAATTATTTACTGAAGGATAAAGAACTGGATGGAGAACCTAAGATATTCTACAGTATCCTTGAAACATCCTGATGAACCTGCTTTTTATTAACAGTCAAGTTTCATTCAATCTCTACCTTGACATGGAGATATTATCAGTATTGATCTCCCTATTACCAGAAAACAGAACACAGTGGTGTGGATCACAGAAGGAGAGAATGAGTGGACTTGTCTGGCCATATGATGCCACACTCCTCCCTCCTTTTGGAAAAACAAGTTGGAAGGAAAATATTCTAGAAGTTCTCTAACTTCAGCATCAAAATCACTAGGAGGGACTGTGGAAACAAAGGTGGTTTAGCCTCAGCCCCAGAGTTTGATAGGGTAGGTCTAGCACCTACACTCCTGTTCCCCACAGGAGGACTCACATTCCATCCAAGCATGATGTCAGTTTGCCCCAGTAAGAAACAAGAAAATGACTCATTGTTATACATCAAGCTCAGTTAGCTGCTGCCCCTCCACTTCCTAATGACTGTTTCTGGAGATGCACGTAGCCTACTGATGGCCGTGTTCCGTGCCCCTGCCTGTGTCCGTATGGCTGACTCCTAACAGCTTCAATGACTCTTAGCAGCTGAACTCCAGCTACTGCTCCATCTCTCCGGGAGTATATTCCAATTCCATATTCAGGTTCTTGGTTGGTATATAACGATTCCACTGAACTGCAAACCTTCCAAGCAGTTCCTGAGTTCCCTTTGTATCTCTAGAGCCTGGCTCACTACTGGGCACACAGGATAGAATCAATGAATTTTTTTGTAACTGAATTGATGCTGATCTCTGTCTTCCCACTTCGATTACATTGCTATACCTGGTTGATACGTTACTTTTACTGAACTCTAAACCCAGCTTGATCCACTGCAACTCTGACGCCACAAATCTCATCACATCAACTCCACAATGAAAAAGTTCTGCCAGTCCCTACTGTCTAACAAATAGATTCGAAATTCTTCAACGTGGCAGGAAAGCATCAAAAGCCTAGTTCCCCCCTGACCAGCTTATCTCCCAACGTTTTTTCCCCCTTTCTACTTGAAGCTCTGGCCGAAGGACATGTTCTTTCACACCTATGTCCACTCTGCTTAGGATGCTCGTTCTGTTATTCTTCAATATGTATTCACCCCTCGGGGGCAAGGTCAAATCTAACAGCTGGCCGCTCTCAAGGCAGGTCATTCCCCTCTAAGGTGGTCCCCCTCCTTTCCCTGGCAGACTACTATCATTATTATTTAGGATGTGTTTGCATCATCTATTTGCCCCCAAGAGTCTGTGTGCTCTTCCAGAGAAGTCAGAGCATAAGTAAGTAGCCCGCACTCAATAAATGCATTTAGAAGGAATAAAGGGTGGTGGGACAGTCCACATGGCTTGAGCACAGGGTGACCTCTCAAATATGAGCATGTTCACACAGCAACCGTGACATGAGCACAGTAAGGGGAGCAGGGGTGTTTAGCTTCAGAAATAATAAAAACTGGTCTTTAGGTTTTGAAATGATAATACATAGAGAAAATATATGGAAAAATGGCAAGATTTTAAACCATTAATAGAAAGGGGCCTCAATTTTTAGGGCATTTACAAGAGACTGTTTAAACGTATTCATAACCTGAAAATCATCTACAGATTATGGCAGCTGGCAAAGCCAACCATCATGATTTCATTACCGTAAGAGGGATGCAACCATCTATCACCAAACAAACCATATTACTGTAAAAATAAACTGCCTTCTAAGCTACTTACATTAAACACTCCGTTTCTCTATCTAGGACCTGGCTAGATGAACTTCTAAAAATTATTAAAAAGCCACTTTTTTTATCGTGTTAAAGTTTAAAGTAGGTTAACAGTTACTTACAACAGTTCAAATTCATAAGTCAGCAATTCAAACACTTACAATCGTTTTAGCGATGACAGTCCCCAAAAGGCACCTGGATCTATACTACTAATAAGATTGTTTCGGAGGTCCCTGTTAAAAATAAAATAAAAGTTATTTATATCTTGACACTGCAGGAAATATTTAGGCACACTGCACCTATCTGCTATACAGAAAACAACAATAACAATAATAATAATGGGAGGAAACTGAAGCCAAAAAGGTTAGGCCAAAGTCATCCCAGCAGTAGAGCCAGAATTCAAAATCAAGAAATCTGGTTCTGAAGCCATTTGTTTCGGTCAATATAAGAATAAAGGTATATGTCAAAAAAGATATGTGTGCTAATATTATTCCAATTCAAAGTTATGACTAAACTACAATCTTACACATTATTTCTACAATCTCTTCCTTAGTATGCTACATTTCAGTTATCAAAATAAATCAGACTATATTTGTCACAAGCATAATTAAATTTTTTAAACCATTTTCAAAAATATACACTCTAAAATTCATGTCATTTGCTTATTCATATTTTTTCCTCCCCAGGCTTCTACGGCTAGGTTCTCTATAAAACAACATGTTCATTCACAAAATACAGCTCAAAGCAATGATCCACCAGCTCCCTATACAATGGCATCTGATAGCAGTCACAACTGACAGCAGTCCCCTGCTTATCCATGGGGGGATACATTCCAAGATCCCCAGTGGATGCCTCAAACTGAAAATAGTACCAAACCCTACATATACTATGTTTTTTTCCCTATACATACCTATGGTAAAGTTTAATTTATAAATTAGGCACAGTAAGAGATCAACAATTAAATAGAACAATTATAACAATATTTTGTAATAAAAGTTATATAAAATTGGTCTCTCTCTCAAAGTATCTTATTATATAAATGTATTGTCTTTTCCATCTTAACTAAGGGTTTAACACACACTGTGGCCATAACTTTTGCCAAGTGAGGTATGACGACAAAACTAGTACAAATTTTCTTCCTTTTTCAAAATTTCACGGAGATTCATTCTTACCATGAATCTAATCAACCTCAGCATACAATTTTTTTCCTCTCCTTATTAAAGTCAAGAACTTTCACCTTCCACCTAAGGTGCTTCACTTAAAGGAAGCACCTTACAGCTTCCCTTTAGCACATCCAAACTGTCAGCATCAGTATTCTCATGCTTTGGGGACGCTATTAAGTAAACCAAGGGTGACTTGAACACAAGCACTGTGAAACCTCAACAGTGGATCTGATACCCGGGACGGCTACTATGTGACTCATGGGCAGGATATGCTGGACAAAGGGTTGATTCACATCCTGGGTGGGATGGCGCAAGATTTCATCACGCTACTCAGAAGAGTGTGTAATTTAAAACGTAGGCATTGTTTATTTCTGGAATTTTCTGTTTAATATTCTCTGACTGTGGTTAACCATAGGTAAATGAAACCACGGACAGCAGAGCCTCGGATGGGGTGGGGTGTCTTTTGTATCCCCATTCTTCTCCAGTGCTCGGCTCTTCCATGCCAGCACACTACCACTGGGGGCACCAGTGAGCGTCACAGCCAGATCCCTCCTCCAAGGTGGATGTGGACCACCCGCTAAGGCGCTGCTGTCCTCTGGGTGCCTGGGCTCTGCTGAGACTCCCCAGTTGCCCCACACAAGTGTCCAGCTAACCTCTGTAGAGAGCTGACCATCAGCCACAGGAGTGCTGAGAAGCAGAACAGTAGCCCACTTCCCACATGCCTGCCAGTGGCTGGCCCACAGTTCAACTCTGCTAGACACCCGAGGTAGGCCCATTCATCAGGACTCACTCATAACCTTGCCCAATGGAGGCCTGAGTGGCCTCTGGTCATCTCTCAGAATGCCTCAGGTCAGACTGTGAACAGAAACTCCAATTTCTCTTCTTCTGGGAGTCTTTCCGGAACAATGGCAACACTGCCTCCTCCGTGTGTGAGCTTCTGACGCCAATCCTCGTAATTATCCATCACTGTCTTCATAATTATTCAGCTTAGGGATACACATGGAGTTGGTGAAACAATACAGAAATGCAGAGCAGTGTTGTGTGAAAGGAGAGAAGGTTAGCACTCCCCTTGACAAGGATGGAAGAGGCCTTCGGGCCTGACAACATGCATACGGTTAAGGCATTGCCACCTACTTCGTGGCATCTAACCACTGTTTTTGTCATACAGAGTGAAGTAAGTCAGAAAGAGAAGAACAAATACCGTATGCTAACACATATATACAGAATCTTAAAAAAAAAAAAAGGTTCTGAAGAACCTAGCGGCAAGACAGGAATAAAGACACAGATGTAGAGAATGGACTTGAGGACACGGGGAGGGGGAAGGGTAAGCCGGGACAAAGTGAGAGAGTGGCATGGACATATATACACTACCAAGTGTAAAATAGATAGCTAGTGGGAAGCAGCCACATAGCACAGGGAGATCAGCTAGGTGCTTTGTGACCACCTAGAGGGGTGGGATATGGAGGGTGGGAGGGAGACGCAAGAGGGAGGAGCTATGGGGACATATGTATATGTACAGCTGATTCACTTTGTTATAAAGCAGAAACTAACACACCATTGTAAAGCAATTATACCCCAATAAAGATGTTAAAAAAAAAGAAATGCAGAGCAAAGCGCAATGCAAACCCAGGGTGGCAGGTACCTCCCCGGGTTCTTTAGTCCCTCACTTAAGTTGAGAATTAAAAGGCCTTTCTGAAAGTAGTTCCTGGGCCACCGGTGCCGCCTGTTATCACAACACTGAGGTGATGTGTCTCAGGATCTTTTATAATTATTGCCCCATCATGGCCATTCTAGCCTGTGAGAAGCAGCCTAAATTCTCAATAGAAAATCCTCAGTTTGCTTTCTCAAGCATCCAACTTGTCTACTTGTGCTTAAGAAAAGGACACTGAGGAAGGCTGACTGCAGTGAGCACAGATCCACATGTTTCCTCCCAGTAATGAGGGAGGCACATTCAATTTTACTGACACCAGCTAATGAAAACTAACCATTGTATGGCCTGCTTCATAACTTGCTATTTTTTTTCTAATGGCTCATTCTAACTACATCTAACTAATACAGACAAGCTACAGAGTTAGGGCTGGTTTCTGGACAGGTTTCCTGGCAATTTCACAAAAGCATCCTGAGGAAACTGGCCCTCTGGCCCTCACAGTGCTGGTAAGTCACTGCTGTAAACCCAGCATTCTCGATGAGCCATCAACCACGGCTTCCAGCACTATCCATGCTGTTTCATACAGGGTGACAGAGGCTGACCAGAAATTCTCGAGAACTCTCCTCTGGAAGCACAACCACAAACAGTGACTCCTGTGCACGTAAACGTCATACCCACCAGCAAACCCTGTCCTGCCTTTTCCGTGTCTCACTCCCACCCTAACACATCATTCTTCCCTAGCTGGACACAGAATTGCAATTGCACTCCCGATCCTCCAAATCAGAGCCAGGTTCTTCTAAATAAAACTGAACCCTCGGGTACCTTGAAATTCTTTAAATAAAGGAAATGACTATTAAACATAGTATAAAATCTATGCTCTGGTTATCATTACTAAATTAGTATTTCATTGACCCAAACTCAGATTTTATGTTCCACAAAGATGGGGCCTTTGGGAGGTGAACAGGTCATGAGAGCAGGGACTTCATGAATGAGGTTAACGCCTTCGTAAAAGAGACCCAGAGAGCTCCCGCATCCCCTTTCGCCAGGTGAGTGAGGCTGCAGCAAAAAGACAGCCAACTAGGAAGTGGGCCCTCACCAGACACCGAATCTGCTGGTGCCCTGATCTTGGACTTCACAGCCTCCAGGACTGTGAGAAATAAAGTTTTGTTGTCGATAAGCCACCCAGCTTATGGTATCTTATTACAGCAGCCAGAATGAGCTTAGACAGATGATAAGTGGATGAAAAAGTAAACCATGGCTGAGAAACAGAATTACATTACCTGACCTTAATGATAAAAATCTTTTTAGTAAGTAAGAGTTAGCCACAGAATTATTAGGATATTCATAGTCAGACAATGTAGAGACCGCTGCATCTCATTCATAACCACTTACATTTCTCAATAAAGGTAGAGGGTCATGATGCAATTGACCTTCAAATAATTCAGAAAACGTGTACATGTAGGCATGTTCCAATATAAAGGGAAAAACTAATGGCATGTTGTTACTAATTACTGGGTAAGTAAATTTTTGATATGGGAGATTACTATAGGAGATTATTCTTTCAATGTTTCTGTATGTTGAAAATTTTAATTAAAAAGTTGGGAACAAAAATATTTTTAAGTCCCAGGAATTACAACTAATCATCAGGCCCAACTTATTAGTTCCCATCTCCCCTCCCCAACCAACCCCAATCCTACACCTCAAAGAGATAAGATGATTTTAGGAGAAAATTCAATCAATATGTTTTTGACCTATATTACACAAGCAAAAAAGTGCTGCAAAAAGAAATATATAATGTCAGTTCCATTTTTTCAAAACATGTTTCCCTTTTCAGATTTTAAACAGTATCTACAACAGGAAGTGACTTAGATAAAGCAGTACATAAATCTGTGGTCAGTGATGTACTGCATGTGTTTCTACAAAATATCTCTCATGAATAACAGAGGACTATAATATGATTTAAACATAAACTTTTTCTTCAATAATAAAGAATCCTAGACACATTATATAATATTTAATAATAGCCATATTAATCAGGTATTGCCAAAAGATATTTATAGTCAGATTCTTTAACATCTCCCACTACCCTTCACCAACCCACAGCTTCCCTAGTGAACACGAGTCTAACTTTAGGATCTACGGCTAAATCTGAATATGCTGCATCATTAAAATATAAATGAAAAGGCGCACAAGAATTGCTTAAACAAAATTAAAGGAATATCTTAACTGTTGTTAAAAGAGCTAAGTCCTTTAGGAAAGAATGCACGGTGTATCAGATAAGATGCTTTTTAGCTGCAAGTATCAGAAACCTTTACTTCAAAAGGCTTTAACAATAAAACAATAATTCTCACGGGGCTTCCCTGGTGGCGCAGTGGTTGAGGGTCTGCCTGCCGATGCAGGGGACACAGGTTCGTGCCCCGGTCCAGGAAGATCCCACATGCCGCAGAGCGGCTGGGCCCGTGAGCCATGGCCGCTGAGCCTGCGCGTCCGGAGCCTGTGCTCCGCAACAGGAGAGGCCACAACAGTGAGAGGCCCGCGTACCGCCAAAACAATAATAAAATAAAATAATTCTCAGGCATTACAAGAAATCAACAAGTAAAGCAGCTTAAATGGGTGGTTCCATCCATCTCTCAGATCCACCCTTCTCAGAATGTCAAGTTTGCCTCCAGGCTGACCCTTAATCAGGGTGTGACATCCAGGTCCAGAAATCACCTCCAAGCACAGAGTCATGAAAAAGAATGGACACTCTCCTTGTATCTTCTTAGGAGCCAAGAAATCTTCCTCCAAGCCTCACAGTTAACTACTCTTCATCTCTTATTGGCAATGCCTCTATCAACCCCTAGAGAAAGAGATGCTGTGGTGACCTAGAGCCATCATTTGGTGTGGAACGAAGGCTGGAAAGTCAAACACATTGGCCACTAAGCAATTCTAGAGTCAGGAATTAAGAGTATATAGGGGAGGTGTGTCACTAAATACTGGCAAATATATAACACAACCCAAGAATAACAATAAAAAATGAAGAGGGAGGTGGGAGAGAGGAAGGATAAATGGGTCGATGGATGAATTGATGGACAAGGTTAGAGACTGTAAACCACGTTTGGTTCCCTTGAGCAATGCCTAAGACACAGTAGTCTCAAAGGCTCTCTGTTCAATAAAGGATCCTCACCTTATTTATCTGATCAGCAACAACTGAGGCTTGACCCACACCCACCTCTCACTCCTCACACACTATACTTTCTCTGAGGCAATCTCATCACTACCTTGTCTCTAGACTCAAATTTGTATCTCTAGCCCAAACTTACCACTCCTGTGAGTTCCCTATCACATACACAGCTATCTAACTCAACATCTACATCTGGACATCTCACAGCCATCTCAAAAATCAGCATAGCCCAAGTTCAATGCCGTATCAGAAACCCTAATCTGTGCTTTATCGAGCCCCCCAAGTGATTCTGATGCACATCAAGTTGGATAACCACCAATCCAGGCTAGGGCACTGGTCTCTAAACAGAGATTATGGGCTTTAAATTATCTTAGATTTAACACAGCTCCCTACTTCCCCCTTATCCTCACCCCTCATTCCAGCAGTCAGTGCATCTTCTGCTCACCGTGGCTCAGAGTAAAAGCCAAGGTCCTTACAATGACCTACAGGGTCCTCTACAATCTACCCCTCACCCCTCATACCTCTCTGGCCTCACTCAGCTCTCCTTGCTGTTCCTCAAACAAAAGCAGCATGCTTCACAGCACAGCCTTTGCACCTACTATCCCTCTGCCTGTAACGTTCTTTCCCCAGGTGACTCAAGGCTCAATCATTTGTGCTAAGCCCCTGCACTATCACCATGCAAAACTCGCATACACACACAGTGCTGACACACCCAAACTCCACTCCATGTTTTCTTTACTCATAGTACGTCATCCCTCAGTTCCAGAACCCCCACAAATACCAAAACACAGATGCTCAAGTCCTTTGTATAAAACGGCATAGTACAGTGGGTCCTCCATACCCATGGAAGGTGGAACCCTGGGCAGGGTGGGGAGCCGGGCAACTGTACTTATGCTATAAAGCTGCTTGCTATGTTTACTATTCTGTTTCTCCCCACTGCAGCAGAAGCTCCATGAAGACAGGACCTTTGTTGTGTTCACTAATGAACTGCAAGCCTAGGACAGTGTGGGCTATTAATAAATATCTGTTGAGGGCTTCCCTGGTGGTGCAGTGGTTGAGAGTCCACCTGCTGATGCAGGGGACACGGGTTCGTGCCCAGGTCCGGGAAGATCCCACATGCCGCGGAGCGGCTGGGCCCGTGAGCCATGGCCGCTGAGCCTGCGCGTCCGGAGCCTGTGCTCCGCAATGGGAGAGGCCACAACAGTGAGAGGCCCGCGTACCACAAAAGAAAAATAATAATAAAAATAAATAAATAAATATCTGTTGAACAATTTTAAATTAGCTACTCAGAAAAGACTTAATAATGGTTGAGGCAATATTTGTACCAAGCATTGATATTAGGCCAGTTACCCTTTTACTTAACATGATATAATAAATCTACATCAGTTATCCACTGAACGCACTTTTAAAAAAATGCAAATTAATCCTTAAAAAAGGCAGACCATAACCTAGTTTCTAAGATGTCATAAAGATTTAGGTATTATGTCCTAAAAATAAAAACCTCAAACCATAAATTAAAGAAAAACTCAATCCAAATATTCCTACTTAAAAAGAAAAAGAAAAGCACACACACTCTGCTACTTTCTTATAAGGGACAAAAACAAATATTGGGTTGGCCAAAAGGTTCGTTCCGTTTTTCCGTAAGATGGCTCCAGTAGCGCTTAGTTGTCTTTAACTTCATTCGAAACAATTTGTTAGATTGTATTGTGACAGCTGTCATTATCAGCATGCGTTTCAAAAAAAACACTTATTGGGCTTCCCTGGTGGCGCAGTGGTTGAGAGTCCCCCTGCCGATGCAGGGGACGCGGGTTCGTGCCCCGGTCCGGGAAGATCCCACATGCCGCGGCGCGGCTGGGCCTGTGAGCCATGGCCGCTGAGCCTGCGCGTCCGGAGCCTGTGCTCCGTAACGGGAGAGGCCACAACAGTGAGAGGCCCGCGTACCGCAAAAAAAAAAAAAAATCAAAATTCGTGAATTTTTGTGTAGCCATTTTAATATTGAAGATGGAAGAGAAAGCAACATTTTCGGCATACTGTTTTATTATTTCAAGAAAGGTAAAAACGCAACTGAAACACAAAAAAAGATTTGTGCAGTGTATGGAGAAGGTGCTGTGACTGATCAAACGTGTCCAAAGTGGTTTGCAACGTTTCGTGCTGTAGATTTCTCTCTGGATGATGCTCCATGGTCAGGTAGACCAGTTGAAGTTGACAGCAATCAAACTGAGACATTAATTGAGAACAATCAACGTTATACCATGCAGGAGATAGCTGACATACTCAAAATATCCAAATCATGTGTGGAAAATCATTTGCACCAGCCTGGTTCTGTTACTCGATTTGATGTTTGGGTTCCACATAAGTTAAGCGAAAAAGACCTTCTCGAGCATATTTCCACATGCGATTCTCTACTTAAATGTAATGAAAACGTTCCATTTTTAAAACCAATGGTGACGGGCGATGAAAAGTGGATATTGTACAATAATGTGGAACGGAAGAGGTCGTGGGGCAAGCGAAATGAACCACCACCAACCACACCAAAGGCCGGTCTTCATCCAAAGAAGGTGATGTTGTGTATATGGTGGGATTGGAAGGGAGTCCTCTATGATGAGCTCCTTCCAGAAAACCAAACAATTAATTCCAACAAAGTACTGCTCCCAATTAGGCCAACTGAAAGTAGAACTCGACGAAAAGCGTCTGGAATTAGTCAACAGAAAACGCATAATCTTCCATGAGGATAACACAAGACCGCATGTTTCTTTGATGACCAGGCAAAAAACTGTTACAGCTTGGCTGGGAAGTTCTGATTCATCCGCCATATTCACCAGACATTGCATCTTTGGATTTCCATTTATTTTGGTCTTTACAAAATTCTCTTAATGGAAAAAATTCCAATTCCCTGGAAGACTGTAAAAGGGACCTTGAACAGTTCTTTGCTCAAAAAGATAAAAAGTTTTGGGAAGATGGAATTATGAAGTTGCCTGAAAAATGGCAGAAAGTAGTGGAACAAAACAGTGAATACACTGTTCAATAAAGTTCTTGGTGAAAATGAAAAATGTGTCTTAGTTTTACTTTAAAACCGAAGGAACTTTTTGGCCAACCCAATACGAATGATGGAAAACAAGCACGCTCCCAAATGAAAACCAAACATTTAGAAGAACAAAGTGGTAAGCCTAAAGAAAAAGGATCCATTCTAGACGGAGTCTGTAGGAGTGTGTCCACCTGCACCTGTTTTACTTTGTGGAACACTTAATACATCCAAAAAAAAGAAAACAAACAGAAAATTAATCCTCTTAAGAAGTCCATTCTTCATCCCAAAAGAACTGCCAGGAGAGCTTGCCTTGCAGGTTTACTCGATCTCTGGGGCTTATCTGCTAGCTAGCTCAACCCAGCCAGCCCTGTTATACTACCCTACGTGCCCTACCCCACACTACTAAGCCTATCCCTTATTCTGCATGGCTTGGCTACAGTAATTTTAAGGCCAGAGCTTTAAAGTTTGGGCCCTAGTCTGAATAATTTCTTGACCTATCACTTGCTTTTTACACCACATCCTTTTCTGCCATATTTTTAAGTTGTTTGATTTGTTTGTTCTCATTTTCAGGGGTCTCTAACTAGCCAAAGCAGCTGCAAACATTTGGCTGCCTATGTCTCTCAGGCAGAATTCTCCCAGGCAGCGTGTCAGTGCAAGTGGCTTTATTCGGGAAGGGACCTCAGCACACACTAACAGGAAAGTGGGGAAGTGAGCCCAGAAAGACAAGAGAACCAATAACGGGGGCATTGTTGAGGCGATCTCTGCTGTGCTCAACTGATACTCAGGCCCCTGGGCACCTGTGGAAGGCAGCCTAGAACACACTCAGGGTCGTTCCTCTTGTAGTGGTTACCCACCATCTGCTTTCAGTCACTGTTTGAGGGTTGCTGAGGCAGGGGTGGGAGAGTGGGGCAGCTTTCATTCCAGCAATGGAGCAAAGAAAGCTCTCAGGTTTTGCATTTGGAAGACTTAGGGAGAGACACTGAAGGGCGAGTGTTGAAGGAATAAAGTCCGCTACAGTGTTTTCAGGTGATTTTGAAAATTTTGAAAATGATGTCATTATACAAACATGAAGGCATTTATTTGGCTAGCTATGTCTTAAGTTGGATTCCCCCAAAGCAGCTCAGGACACTTCTAAAGCACTTCCTGGCAAAACAGCAGGCTGCTGTAGAAAGAACTCTCTCTCTCTCTCTGCTAACAAACCCCCGTGGCTATTCTGCTGCTCCCCTGGGAAACTCTAACAGAGGGTCCTAGCCCATATGCCTCAACGGCCACACGACCAGTTCTCCTGCTCTACATCATGCTGGATCCTGCGAAATTGGGATTTTGCTTCCCCAGGAAAGAAGCCTCAGATGCCCCTTGCCCTTGGATCCAGAACCTTATATTGGTTTCATGTGATCTTTTTCCCTCCCTCCCCTCATCCCAGGTAGGGACGGGGAGGCGAGCAAAGACAGAGCCCTTTCCTGGGGACCCACCAACATGTAAGCTCTTTCTATACTCCCTCTAACTCTCCAGTTAGCCCAGGGAAGGTGTATTGAGGTGAAGAGGAATTTTCTTTCTTTCCTCCTTTTTTTTTTAAATCTGTTTCAAACCTCTTTTTTACATTTAGGGTAGGACTTCAGGAACTCACTGGTCAAAAACTGAGTACTTTTTTCTGTTTTGTCATCACTTCTCCTGAGGTAGAGTAATTAGGAAACAGGCAGGGAAAATACACATCTGTTAATCTATCAAAATGCTACATCATTGTCACAGGCTGAACTGTGTCCCCCCAACTGTCTTATATTTAAGTCATAACCTCCAGTATCTCAAAATGTGACTGTATCTGGAGACAGGGTCTTTAAAGAGGTAATTAAGTTAAAATGAGGTCACACAGGTGGGCCTTAATACAATAGGACTGGTGTCCTTACAAGAAGGGGAGATGAGGACACAGACACACACACAGGGAAGACTTCGTGAAGACACCAGAGGAAAACAGATGGCAACTTATAAGCCAAGGAGAGAAGCCTGGAACAGATCCTTCTCTCATGGCCCTTAGAAAATAACAACTCTGCCAGGGCCTTGATCTTGAACTTCCAGCCCCCAGAACTGTGAGGAAACAAATGTTTGTTATTTAAGCCACCCAGTCTGGGGTACTTGTTACGGCAGCCCTAGCAAACCAGTACAGTGATTACACTCACAGAGATTGTTTTGGGCTCTATTTCAGACACAAAGTCCTAAAGTCTCCGCAGTCCTGGAAGAGAAGCCACCTAGATACACTATTGATTGTGTAAGAGCCAGAAGCAAACTGGAGTCCACGAGAAGCATCTTACAGGGATGAAAATCACAGAAGGGTACAAGAGATAGTCTTTGGGTTCAGTCGCAGGATGAGGACAGCAGTGCAAAGGCACAGAGCAGGTTAGAAAGCTAGGTAACCAGGCAGAGAGGGAAAATGAGAAGCATTATGGAAACAGCAGAAAGTATGAATGAAGAGATTGTTCAAGGAGTTGGTATGGAAAGTACTAAACTTAGAGAGTCTTTAAAATTAGTAAACCAAATCAGAAAGCAGCAACATGGTAGAAACTATAAATACGAAAGATGGTGCTGTGCCCTAGGGGAAGGAAAGCCACCAGTCCTCTCCCACACCTTCCTCTCCGAGGCCCCTGCACCAACACCCTACTTCCAAGCCCAGGTGGAATAATGGGGCAGCGCTAGGGAAGGTTTAGAAGCCGGCAACCAGCCTTGGGTAGTGAACTCCCACAAAAGGGTCAAGCAACTGGCTAAGGGCTCTCTTTGGTCTACCTTGTGCTCTGGAAATCAAGTGAAACAAAGGCCAGGGTCATTTCCACGAGAGGCCGCAGGGCCCTTTGCAGCCTTTGCAGTTCCCAGGAGGAACGTGGAGGAGGAAGGAGCAACACCCAGCTCGTGCCCACAGAGGAAGGCCCTGTGGGTGGGGTGCTTCCTCTGGGACGCTTGCCCCTCTCCTTCCTTCTCGGGGCCAAGTCTTCCAAGACTGCAGTCGGAGCCTAGCTCTACCATCCCTGTCCCCTTCTGTCTCAAGTGGGCGGCTCTCCTGCAAAGACAGTGTGAGAAGCAGCCATCCCCCCAGGCATGCGCAACCCTCCTCCGTGGCAGTGGTTAAGGCCAAGGTTCAGGCCTAGGCTTGGAAGTGTACATAGAAAATGCCAAGCATAGGGCATGCTTAGGTAAAGATGATCCCGGACAGAGGAAGCCCAGTCCCAGAGTCATCACTGGGATTTCAGGCTGAAGCCCCCAACAATATGACAGTCTTTCAAAGTCCCCCAGTGTGTGTGTGTATATATACATACACATATATGTACATGTATATATGTACATATATACATGCATACCTGTACACGTGTGTGTGTTTCTCTCTGGCCCTATATAAGAGAGATGGTGTTCTGGGATTCTGGTATAAACAGCCCCCTGGCTGAAAACAATAGCAACATTTTAATATCATCTAATATGTTGCTGGCAACCTAATGTTTCTAACATGTACAGGGATTTATTTTCAACAAATGGCTAAAAATAAGGCCAAAGACAAAGGAAATTAAAAAGTAAATGTAAAAAGGACGGTAATTCACACCATAGCACAGAACTGTAGCTATGCTGTCCACACTTCGGATGTACATGAACCACCACAGCAATCCTGGTGCCAAAAGTAACTTGTGTTTCTAAACACAACAGACACCACTTAACACCTAGGAGTGCCTGTCATCCTTCCTTGGAAAGGGCAAACCGCACTGACCCTGCCATCATTCTGAGCACCTACTCAAGGCCTGACAACGTGCTACATGCTAAGGGTATCTGTCAGGCACAATGACTCTTCTTGCAAAGAACAGAAAACCAAACAGGAACAGGCTGCCTCATTCAACTCTAACAGTCCAGAGGGAGTCATACTTCGGCGAGGTCCCGCCAGCTCCCCTACGCTCACACCCTGATGGGCCCACCCCACACTCCTCAGTGTGTCGGCTCCAGCCCAAAGCCCACAGCAAGGTGGCTTCTGTACCAGAAGTACAAGCATCTTTTCTGATGAAAGTGAGGAAATTCCTCTCCCCAAAGCCCCAAGCAAATCTCAACTCAGTTAAATTGGGTCAAATGCCCATTCCTGAACCAGTGACCATGGAATGTGTGTGGACTCTCCTATCAAGATAAGGCCTAGAAATGAGATGCAGCCAGCATCCTCTGAAGCACGTGGACTCTGTGGAACAGAACAGGAGGGCTTGAATGAAAACAGAAAAAAAAAGAAAATCTGAGAATTAAGCACTGCTGTGCCGAGATCATTTTACAGGTGTGTGTGTACACACATGTATATACATACCCATGTTTATATGTATACATATGCACACATGAGTGCACTGCTATATATATGTAAATGCACACACACACACACACACACACACACACATATATAAAGCCTAATTTAAAGATGTTTGATCTTAATGAAAAGGACAGGCCTACATAAAAGGATGAAGAACTCTGGATGTTACATGCTTAAATAACACATCTATGATCAAAGCAATAAAGTCCTGTGGGATTCAATTGTGGCAGAAGACACTAAGTAAAACAGTCAAGGAAGGGCACACAGAAGGAGAAAAAGTGAAGCAAAGAGAACTAAGAAAATGAGGAAAGTCTGTTATCCAACAGAAATGGAGATGCTCACTGTGACTGGCTCCCTGATGTATCGGAAACGTTATCCTAAGTGTATGAGTAAGATGCGAATTTGAAACTTGATCCTAGAATAGCATTCAGCACACAAGCAATTCAATATCCATTTTTAATCCATTAAAAACTCACCAAGGCAAAAACTAAGTGCTACTTGGCACACATCTTATCAGAAGCAAAACTAGACCTCATCATTAAACAAAACAGAATTATCACATTCAAAGATGGCTGAATAAGATAGTCAAAGTTTATCCGAAAGTACTTCTCCTGGATGTGTTTTTTTTTTTATTCTACCGGACTATCTTATAAGGCATAAACATTATGACAGAATTTCAAAATAGCATTGAGGCTTTAAAACCCACTATCATGCATGGCCTGTTTTGTAAATAAAGTCACATCCACGTTGATTCGTGTATGCATTCTCAAGATACTGGCATAATTGGGTCACTGTGACAGAGACCATATGGCCCACAAAGCCTAAATTATTTAATATCTGGCCCTTTACAGCAAGTTTGCGCTTCTGTGCTTTAATGAATTGTTTTTTAAAATGCAATTCTGAGATGTTTTATGATAAAATATTGGGAAAACTCAATTTTTATTTTGAAAAGTTGAGAGTTTAGTAACAGACTTACCATGAAAGTGCAGTGAATAAAATACCAATAAGAGATGATAATAAAAGAATACTCACAATCTTTCAAGGAGACTTAACCCAGAAAATGAGCCATTCTTCAGCTCGGATATTTTATTGTTACTCAGAATCCTAAAAATGACAAAAAAAAAAAAAGGTAAGTTGCCTAATATATGTACACCATCAATATCAAAGTAATTTAGCTTGTTAGGTTTCAATCTAAATACGAGGAATTCTAAGAAGTCATTTATTACCCAAAGAATTTTTGAGATGCCTGACCAAAAAAAGGAGCTTCTTTCTCTGAGAAACGACCCAAAATAGCTAACTTGCACATCTTGTCACATCTTGAATTGTTCCTGTCACACTGAACCAAAAACTTTGAAATAAAAAGGGAGAGAAGTCAACACAAAATAGCTCTTAAGTTCAGAATAAAAATAAAGAATGCCACGTACATTTACATAATTAATCAACTTACATAAGTTGAATACTTAAAAACTGGAAACAGAAAAATGCAGAACAAGTGCTCTACAGAATACTGACTTTAAAAGAAATACAGTATCTTCTAGATACCATTTCAATAATGCTGAATATTACTTGTAACTTAACCATATGCAAATCTGTATTGCGTGAAAATATGCTTTTTGCACACACGCACAGACACAGGTAGCTATATTACAATACTAAATCTCATGTATTAGGACGATGCTCTTAAAAAAAATGAACTGGAAACAAAAAAAAAGATTTAAAAGAAGTCCTAGTTGGCAGGACTTGCCTAAGAGCAGACAATGTGTACATGACCTTGCTTCCTCTCAAGGCTTTGCAACTACGCTCCTTTTGCAGCTTGGATGCCAACACAGTAAGTCCCCTACGTACGAACCTTCAAGTTGTGAACTTTCAAAGATGCGCCCATGTGCTGCACAAGTGGTTGCGCTTTTAATGAAGACCTGATGGAATTGGAGGCCCAGAGAAAGGACTAAGAGAGACAAGAGGAAGAAGAAGTAACTGAAGAGATTTACGACACAGGAAATGGCATGGAGATTTTCTTTACTTCAGGAGACACTGCTAGTTTTTGAGGCACAGGACCCGATCATAGAACGGTACACGAAGGTTGCAGCAGCCATTCAGAATGCAATCCAGTGCTACCATGTCATCTATGAAGAGAAAAAAAGACCTACTATCCAGACAGCACTGGATCGTTTTTTCAAGAAGGTAGGTAGAATTGAATCCAGCAAGGAACCAGAACCTGTGCTGTCAACGTCAGGCGTGAGTGAAACAGCAGCTTGCCCTCCATCTCCTATCGCTGACGATCCTTCAGCTCTACCATCTCCCACCTCCTCTCCCTCCTCCAGTCAGTAACTCTTCTTGCCTGTTCACTAGATGCCAGCCCTGTATGCCATCTGTTGTACTGTACTACTGTACTTTTCAAGGTGCTGTACTGTAAGATTAAAAATGTTTTATTTTTTGTGTTTGTTTTTTATGTATTATTTATGTGAAAAGTATTATAAATCTATTACAGTATAGTACTGTAGAGCCAATCGTGTTAGTTGGGTACCTAGGCTAACTCTGTTGGACTTAAGGACAAACTGGACTTACCAACGCACTCTAGGAATGGAACTCGTTCGTATGTACGGAATTCCCATACAGGAGAAAGTGCAAAAGCTACCTTATTTGGGGGAATGATACCCAGATAAGGTAAATGAAAAAACCAAGGCATAGAAAAGTTAAATTAATGGCCCAAGATCACACTAGCGGAGGCAGAGGCAGATGTGAACCCCGGCACGCTCCACTCCAAACCCCACATTCTTCAATATACACCAACGTTGGTCAAGAGCCACTCTTACCGGCATTTTAGCAGAAAATTCTCCATCCCACACAGTGTTGCAACTTCAGGGGCACCCTCACACTGCGTACAGGCTGAGTGCTGCCCCCCACCTGGGACGGTGCAACACTGTATAAACAAATGTTAACAGAGAACACCCCTGGGTCACAAGATTTCAGGTATTCATTTTCATTTTGTCTACTCTCATCTTTCTTTTTAAAAAAAATCCACTATGTGTATGAAAACAAGCAAAATCAGCCATTTGACTGATTTTCTTTGGCTTTAAGTGGAATTTTTTTTTTAATCCCGCTAATGCAGGTTAACATTTCACAGCATTTTGGTGAGATGATTACGGGCTTCTAAAGTCAAGCATACTTGTGCTTGAAGGCCAGCTCTATCACTTTCAAATTACACTAGTCTTGGGCAAGTCACTACATTTCTCTGTAACAGAATTCCTCATTCATGAATGGGAAGAACAGTATCTACCTCATATAACTCTAGAAGGAAAGCAGAAAACGCCTAATATACTCAGTGAGTATTAAGTTTAAGGTTCTATTTCCTTGGTTCTAAGACACATATCTTCCCTCATTTTAATGTTTCTGAAATCAAGATGTATCTGGCAATCAAAGTACATTACTATGTAGTATTTTCTCTCTCCAAGCTGTTACTAAAGCAAGGATGGTGATCAAAAACATGCCGGGTTGGGGGGAAGGGGGGAGGGATAAATTGGGAGATTGGGATTGACATATACACACTACTATATATAAAATAGATAACTAATAAGGACCTACTATACAACACAGGTAACTCTACCCAATACTCTGTAACGGCCTATATGGGCAAAGAATCTAAAAAAGAGTGGATATATGTATATGTATAACTGATTCACTTTGTTGTACACCTGAAGCTAACACAACATTATAAATCAACTATGCTCCAATAAATTTTTTTTAAATGCAAATGAAAAATGATTCGTATCCTCAAGGAATTTACACTTAGCAAAAAAGAAATAAACATCATAATCACATTCAGAAATGCAAGCTGGAATGTGAACTCTACATACTCAATCAGCAAAGACAGAATTTAGGTGCCAATATAAAGCTTAATATTCCATTCTTACACCTTCGGGCAATTTTCACATTAAAAAGACCAATAGCATGAACTGCAAGATTTTGTTCATTTTAACTAAGCATATGTAATCTTAAAATAAAAATTCAAAATCAAAAAAAGCCAATTAGGGCTTCCCTGGTGGCGCAGTGGTTGAGAGTCCGCCTGCCGATGCAGGGGACACGGGTTCGTGCCCCGGTCCGGGAAGATCCCACATGCCGCGGAGCGGGTAGGCCCGTGAGCCATGGCCGCTGAGCCTGCGCATCCGGAGCCTGTGCTCCGCAACAGGAGAGGCTGCAACAGTGAGAAGCCCGCGTACAGCAAAAAACAAACAAACAAACAAAAAGCCAATTAAAACACCATTTTCTCTAATCAAAATTACAAAAGGTTATTTCAAGTAAGGTGGTAGGCACGGGCAAAAGCAAACTTGGACTTGGACATGGCCACAAGGTAACTGGAACAATATTTCTCCAGCTGCCTAGCAGTCCACACCCAAGAGCCACCAGCCTTGCTTTCCTAAATAGGCACTGATCCTAAGCTAACAAGTTACCAAATCTGACAAAAAATATATTCAATGACCTTATTCAGACATGATTTATAACAGACAAAACCTGGAAACTATCGAAGAGTTCAGTTTGTGTAAGAGGAGTAGTTAAATGATGGTACACCAAACAACAAAATGTTATACATCCATTAAAAAATGATGCTTTTAAAGGAAAGTTAATAAAAAGGAAATTGTTTACAATCAGTTAAAAAGCAGAAAACAAAACTGATATCATTGATTGAAAAGATGCAGAGACAAAAAAAAGACTTGGAAGAAATACATCATAATGATCACTATCTTAGTGATGAGGTTTCTACTTCTCTTTTATTCTTTATAATCCTGCAGTATCTTTTGAAATATCTAGAATAACTCTTATTTTTAAAATATACTTTCTGATGATAAACCTAAGAATCTTAATTACCAAATACAGCTTGAAATTGACTTAATTTTGAGTATAATTATATCTTAGAAATAAACACTGAAGTAAGGAATACTTTATTTGTGCTTTGAGATTTAAGACTCGCATTTCTTATTTACATTCCAAAAAGATTTATGGGGCTTCCCTGGTGGCGCAGTGGTTGAGAGTCCACCTGCTGATGCAGGGGACACGGGTTTGTGCCCCGGTCCGGGAAGATCCCACATGCCACGGAGCGGCTAGGCCCATGAGCCATGGCCGCTGAGCCTGCGCATCCGGAGCCTGTGCTCCGCAACGGGAGAGGCCACAACAGTGAGGGGCCCGCATACCGCAAAAAAAAAAAAAAAAAAAAAAAAAGATTTATGTAGTGACTATTTGCAACTTAAAAGGCAGTAGTGCAAAGAACAATAGTGTTGATATCTAGAGCCCAAAGTTTTAATTGAGACCTCACAAGTAATAAATGATTCCATCTGTGACAAGTCACTTCACTTTTCTAGGTAGACTTCATTTCATCAATTTTAAGACAGAAAAGATTAGACCAGAATGATCACCAAGCTCCTTCCAGCTTCTTTTAATTTTCTATAATTATTCATGTTGTAATGAGCAAAGCTGTCGAACTTGATGGTGACTGAGAATTTACAACCAATAAACCAAAAGTAAGGAAAACAACACAATCTACCAAGCTCAGTGCCATTGCTATCCTGTTTCTGAATGAAGAATGAAACCCACATATAGAAGTAGCTTGGGAAAAACTGCCAGGGTGGTAACTGAATTATACTCACTTAGATTCGGTATTGCTTCAGCAAAAGGACTGTCATTTGCTCAGTCATAAAGGCTTTAGCAGAATTAATGATAGATTTTATTGAGAGTAAAAGGGAAGACATTTCATCACACTTAAAAAGTTATAACTGTAACCTTAAAGATAGTTTCAATATATTCAGTCTACATATTACTTGATGTGTTAAAGGATCTTGTGCAAGAAAACAGGATCGGTGTGAATAAATCTACTCTTCAGACAGCTTTTACACTCAATTTTGAGACGGAGGGACTGTGGAACTAGCAAATGCATAATATCACGTAACACATAAACCTAAAACCTATTCATACTCAATATGTTTGCTGACATCTTTGAAATTTCAAACTTTCTAGGAGGTAACTAAATGAAAAATATAAAACTTGACCAGAGTTATAAAGCTTATTATAGATACCCATTTCTGTTCTATACTAATGATGTTATCACCACATTATCTATAGACAACACCTCTTGAATTTAAATACAAGAACAGTTTGTTGTCCATTGCTACCATTTAACACAGAAACAAGTTAGTTCAGTATATCATGTATGCTGAAACATGAAAAAAAGAGTAAGACTTAAATGCAGACATGTTTTTTTAAAAAATCAAAACTTTATGGAGCAGAAAGAAATAAAAATTAAGCATTACAATTTCTCAGTTGCATGCTATTCCAGCTCCCAGAACGGAATGCTGTTCACAGGATCCACACCCTGTATGGCAGAAGACACAGAATAATTTTCCTTTTGAGAGGAAATGAAAATATATTTCAAGAGCATTAAATATTCAGAGTAAACGTTAGGAATATAATTCTTAAAGGCAATATGATTTCCTGAAGGAAAAAAAAAACAGATAACTAATCAAATAGGGTCATCAGAGTGGGTTGAATGGTGTTCCTCAAAAAGATACATCCCTCCAGAACCTGTAAATGTGACCTTAATTAGGAAAAGGCTGTTTGCAATGGAAGTTAAGGGTTTGAGATTGTCAAGAGATGAGATTGTCCTGGATTAGGGTGGGCCCTAAAGCCAATGACAAGTGTCCCAGAAGAGAAGGGAAGAGGACACAGAGGGTCATGTGAAAACAAGGGCAGTCTCAGAAAGAGAGGGAAAAAAAAAAGAAAATGGAAGGCAGGTAGATTTACCAGCATAATAACCAAAGATTTTCCAGAACTAAGGAAAGGCGCAAATGGGACTATGTTTTTAAATGTAGTATATTTTAAAAACTTCTTTTTTGGGACTTCCCTGGTGGTCCAATGGTAAAGAATCCGCCTTCCAATGCAGGGGACGCGGGTTCGATCCCTGGTTGGGGAACTAAGCTCCTACATGCCGCAGGGCAACTAAGCCCACGCACCACAACTAGAGAGAGAAAACCCACACACCACAACTAAAGAGAAGCCTGCGCACCACAACGAAAGATCCCACATGCCGCAACTAAGACACGACACAGCCAAAAAATAATAAAGTATTTAAAAAATGACCATTAAAAAAACCTCCTTTTTGACATTTTTAATGTTACAATATAAACAATATTTACATCTACTATCAAAGACAAAGGACTAATTCCCCAAATATATAAAGAGCTCTTTAAAAAAAACAAATTCTCAATAGAAAATCTAGCAAAGGCCATGAAAAGATAGTTCAATAAAACTAAACACTAATGGGGCTTCCCTGGTGGTGCAGTGGTTGAGAGTCCGCCTGCCGATGCAGGGGACACAGGTTCGTGCCCCGGTCCGGGAAGATCCCACATGCCACGGAGTGGCTGGGCCCGTGGGCCATGGCCGCTGAGCCTGCACGTCCGGAGCCTGTGCTCCACAATGGGAGAGGCCACAACAGTGAGAGGCCCGCGTACCGCAAAAAAAAAAAAAAAAGTAAACACTAATGGATCATAATCATATGAAGGGATATACAACCTCAATCACAAGAGAAATGTAAATTACTAAAATAAGACAGCATAAATCACTTATCCAAATAGGGAAAGATGTGATAACACATTTTATATTCGGAGAGAAACAGCCACTCATATTTTGCTATAAATCAGTAAAATCACTATGGAGGGCAAAAACACAAATGCATATATAATATTTGATTCATTTATTCCTTCTGGAAATTTACCCTAAAGACATACTTACACATGTGCAAAATACAGTACATATGTTATATATCAGTTATATATTTAGATAACAAAATTATTCATTGCACTATAAAAGCTAATTACTGGATATTTAAGTTGGTCCCAGGAATATGGGATTGGATTAAGTTATCCATTAAATGGATACCATGCAGAATGTGAGGCTGGGAAGCTCTTTAGGCATTCAATATAGAAAGACCAGAGACATACTGAAGACTGAGGGCATACATTTACATATTAAAAGTTACCATCCCTTGACATTTCTGATTTGCTAAAATAATAATACAAATGGATTCTGTACCAGATTTATCATGTAGAATAACACCTGTTACCGCTACATCTTGATCAAGAACAAGAAAAAGAGGCAATATGGCTAGGCTACACTTCTGAGTCACTAACCTCAACGGGCACACAACTTAAACCTTTAGGGCCAACTGTGATAAGTTAAAATCATAAATGTTACCTCCTCAAATGTTTAATGCTTTGCTTCATTTATCCCACTAATGAAAACTGGTTACTCCCCATGTTCTCTTGGGGGCAGCCAAATCCAACCCGCCACCTGTCTGCTTGACAGCCCAAGGGATCTAAAATGGTTTTTATGTTTTTAATGGTTGAAAGAAAACCAAAAGAATAATATTTTATGATACATGAAAAAATCTATGAAACTCAAATTTCTTAAAGTTTTATTGGAACACGAACATGCCCATTTGTTCACATATTGTCTACAGCGGCTTTGATGCTATGACGTCAGACTTGAGCAATGCCAACAGAGACTGTCTGGCCAGGGAAGTCTAAAATATTTACTATCTGGCCCTTTACAGAAAAAGTTTGCCAACTCCTGTTTTAGTGTACTCTGTCTCGGCTTATTCTGTTTTCAGGCAAATGAAAATCATGCTGATTTCTAAATTAATTCCTCCTAGCAAGTAAGAATAAGAGTATCTACTGGATTTCAAAACTCTCCATCGATTTGAATAATCTTTATTTTAAAATCACATTTAATTCCGCATGCCATCAGCAATTACACACATTTTGTCCCCAGTATTATCAGTTTGTTCACCATTGTGTCCTTCTGTTAATTGGATGCATTCATTCATCCATTCATTCATTCCTGCAGAAAAAATTCTGGGTGTTATGCTTCAGTCCCTGTGTGTCAAAAAATGTTTTGCCCTCACTGTCATATCGTCATATCATTTTTTTAAAATAAATTTATTTATTTGTTTATGGCTGCATTGGGTCTTCGTTGCTGCACGCGGGCTTCTCATTGTGGTGGCTTCTCTTGTTGCAGATTCTGGGCTCTAGGCACACAGGCTTCAGTAGTTGTGGCTCGCAGGCTCTAGAGCACAGGCTCAGTAGTTGTGGCACACAGGCTTAGTTGCTCCACGGCATGGGGAATCTTCCTGGACCAGAGATCGAACCCGTGTCCCCTGCATTGGCAGGCAGATTCTTAATCAGTGCGCCACCAGGGAAGCCCATATCACCTTGTTTTAACAGCACTTTTCATTATCGGAAATTACTCTTCAGATATTTGCCTATTTACCATGTCTCCCACGACAAGGTAAAAACTCATAAAACATAGGGATCTTTTCCAACTTGACTGTCACCACATCCCCACACACACACAAAAAAAAATCATAATGGTGGACATTTGAGAGATTCTATCATGCAGCCATTCTTTTTTTTTAACATCTTTATTGGAGTATAATTGCTTTACAATGTTGTGTTAGTTACTGCTGTATAACGAAGTGAATCAGCTACAGGTATACATATATCCCCATATCCCCTCCCTTTTGAGTCTCCCTCCCACCCTCCCTATCCCACCCTTCTAGGTGGTCACAAAGCACTGAGCTGAACTCCCCGTGCGATGCAGCTGCTTCCCACTAGCCATCTATTTCACATATGGTAGTGTATATATGTCAGTGCTATTCTCTCATTTCGTTCCAGCTTACCCTTCCCCCTCACCGTGTTCTCAAGTCCATTCTTCACATCTGTGTCTTTACTCCTGTCCTGCCCCTAGGTTCATCAGAACTTTGTTTTTTAGATTCTATATATATATATATATATATACACATATATATACATGTATGTGTGTGTTAGCATACGGTATTTATTTGTTTTTCTCTTTCTGACTTACTTCACTCTGTATGACAGACTCTAGGTCCATCCACTTCACTACAAATAATTCAATTTCGTTTCTTTTTATGGCTGAGTAATATTCCATTGTATATATGTGCCACATTTTCTTTATCATTCATCTGTCGATGGACACTGAGGTTGCTTCCATGTCTTAGCTATTGTAAATAGAGCTGCAATGAACACTGTGGTACATGACTCATTGAATTATGGTTTTCTCAGGGTGTATGCCCAGTAGTGGGATTGCTGGGTCATATGGTAGTTCTATTTTTAGTTTTTTAAGAAACCTCCATACTGTTCTCCATAGTGGCTGTATCAATTTACATTCCCACCAACAGTGCAAGAGGGTTCCCTTTTCTCCACACCCTCTCCAGCATTTATTGTTTCTAGATTTTTTGATGATGGCCATTCTGACTGGTGTGAGGTGATACCTCACTGTAGTTTTTTTTTTTTTTTAACATCTTTATTGGGGTATAATTGCTTTACAATGGTGTGTTAGTTTCTGCTTTATAACAAAGTGAATCAGTCATACATAAACATATGTTCCCATATGTCTTCCCTGTTGCGTCTCCCTCCCTCCCACCCTCCCCATCCCACCCCTCCAGGCTGTCACAAAGCACCGAGCCAATATCCCTGTGCCATGCGGCTGCTTCCCACTAGCTATCTACCTTACTGCGTTTGTTAGTGTGTATATGCCCATGACTCTCTCTCGCCCTGTCACAGCTCACCCTTCCCCCTCCCCATAACCTCAAGTCCGTTCTCTAGGAGGTCTGCATCTTTATTCCTGCTTTACCCCTAGGTTCTTCATGACATTTTTTTCTTAAATTCCATATATATGTGTTAGCATACGGGTATTTGTCTTTTTCTTTCTGACTTACTTCACTCTGTATGACAGACTCTAGGTCTATCCACCTCATTACAAATAGCTCAATTTCGTTTCTTTTTATGGCTGAGTAATATTCCATTGTATATATGTGCCACATTTTCTTTATCATTCATCTGTCGATGGACACTGAGGTTGCTTCCATGTCTTAGCTATTGTAAATAGAGCTGCAATGAACACTGTGGTACATGACTCATTGAATTATGGTTTTCTCAGGGTGTATGCCCAGTAGTGGGATTGCTGGGTCATATGGTAGTTCTATTTTTAGTTTTTTAAGAAACCTCCATACTGTTCTCCATAGTGGCTGTATCAATTTACATTCCCACCAACAGTGCAAGAGGGTTCCCTTTTCTCCACACCCTCTCCAGCATTTATTGTTTCTAGATTTTTTGATGATGGCCATTCTGACTGGTGTGAGGTGATACCTCACTGTAGTTTTGATTTGCATTTCTCTAATGATTAGTGATGTTGAGCATCCTTTCTTCTTTGTGTGGATACACACTCATTCACTCCTCACAAGAACACTACGAAACCGATACTATTCTTTTTTTCTAAAACAGTAACAACAAAAATTTGCAAGTTAGGCAACTTGCCCAGGTTCATATTCAGACCAAGTAGCAGACTGAAGATTCAAACAGTGCCTGATAGGTAAGTGGCTTGTGGGGCTAGGGAGGTGCACTACTCAGATCTCCCTTCCAGAGAGACCCTGCACAGGAGAGCAGGCAGCTGACCACTTCCGGCTGCAACTGTCCAGAGAATCTGCCTCAGTTTCCAAGCAGAGGCCACCCACTTTGCAGGCAATGCCAGCCCAGGACTGAGCACAGCAGCGATAAGTAGGTTCTCTGTTCCTGGACAGTACAGACTCCCCAGCAGTCCTGCTCTGCACCAGAGTTCCCTGCTGGGCTGGCCAAGACTTTCCCATAGCTGCATGGTAGTCTGCTCCACCCAACTGTCCTTCCTTCCCCCTCTCCTTTCACAGGGGCTAGCCCTGCATCTCAATCCAGAGGTGTTCCATACCCACTTCTGCTTCATCTCCCTTTTTTCCCATAGTTATTTCCCCGTGTAAACATCTCATTCTTCTAACCCCACTCTGGCATGCACCTCCCAGAGGATCCAACTGATAAGATGCCCACAATATCTGTTCAATAAATGAAAGAAATAAAAATACAGCTGGGTTTAATGTTCTGTGTTCAAATGTCCCTCTATAAGGAATTAATGATACAGTATCTACAATGTCCGGGCATGCAGCTGTAAAGATGAGACACAGAAATCTCAGTCCCAAGCTCATTCCTTCTCTGAGACTTACGGGAAAACAATGGGGGGGGGGGAGGTCAAAAAACCTACCAGAATATGTCTAGTTTTCTTCTTTTAATATTTCAGTAAAAGTTGTCCCAAGATACTTTTTTCCACATTTGAACCCTTCTAAAATTAGAACCATCTTAAAATGGCTATCAAAAGAAATGTCCAGCTACTAGGAAAAGTTGTCACTACTGGCAAATACACAAACCGTGGCTGAAATGTGAAGTCTGGATCCTTAATTACAGCTTAATGTTCATACATTAAGATTTGACTATGATACAGCACTGAAATAAAAAGTTGTGTAATAGAAGACTGAATATTATATGACAGTCAGCATAACTAAAGGCAGCAGAGTAAACCTCCCAGAATTTAACATTTAGGAAAGACGGGTGGGATTCATGCATGAGCCATGGAGAAGTATCACTCAAGCAGCTGATGTCTCTCATAAGCCGCCAGCTAATTTATAAGGGAAGCAGTTTAACTCCCAGTGAAACATGATTAAAAGGGGGAGGGAGGAGCTTGTTAAATTAACCAAGTAAAAAGGACAAACAAAACCCTAATATTCTTTATAGACAGACAAAGCATATTGCCAAGACTAAAGATGCAAAAGAAAAAGTCAAGATCACTTTTATAAAAAGCTCAGTGGGTTAAGATATGCATCAGGTTATCAAATGTCTTAAAATACATTTATCATACCTACGTAGAAAGAAAAAGGAACTGATACAGGGGTAAAGTGTTATTAATAGAAAAATCTGGCAAATCTGGATATAAAGTATATGAGGGTTCTACAGATTATTATTATTCTTTTAACTTTCATGTAGAGTTTGAAATTATTTTCAAATGAACAGTGTAAAAAGCTTCGTGTTAAAATGACACTATGCCTAACAAGAATGGTCAAGTGATTCCGAGGACCTCTGAATGAGAAGGCGGGGTGTCCACTTAAATATTGAAGCAGTGGCATTTCATGGTGTGGGAAAAAGAAATAGACACTTACAGAGGAACCAGCTCCCTCACTGAAAAGCTGTTTGCCATCTGACTGCTGATGGCATCTACCGGCTTTTTCCTTCTACGTCTGTTCCTTAAGTTGGTTGGATACTACGTCTCGTAGACCCATCCTTCACATCTCTCAATTCTTCTTCATAATTCTTAAACCTTCTGCTTTCAATTTTGAAATAAATCCTCAGCTGAGTTTTCCCGACCACTAATTTTCTCAGCCTGAAGTGGTTCCCATTTTGCTCTTTGGGCCCATTTACTGCCCCCAGCCAGCATGTTCTAACATTACAATCTCACAGTTAACTTCTCAGACAGCCTCCTTTTCTCAACAGCTCCTTTCCCACACCAACTCCTGCTTTATAGATTGCCCTTCTCCTGGATCTGAGACTAGGAATTAGAAGTTTCGTTTATTAACTTTTCCTTAATCACGCTGTTGATCACATGCCTGATGACACGCGGTTGCTTGCTCATCTTTACAAATGGGGGTCTGGGCTGATGTGTATTCCTCGCTGCACAGGGTTTCTTGAGCGCACTTGAAAAGAATGGGGAATGGGTAGGAAAGGGAGGTGAGCAAAATGCCTTTATTTCAAGGCACAGAAGCCTCATATCCTTGGAAGGAACAAAAGAAACCTGAGGTCCCCGACGTAAACTTCAACTTCCAGCTACAGTCACCCATTGGTATTCTGCCTTGTCAAATCTCCCAGCTTATTTAAAACTCAGCTAAAGGGCTTTGTTGCAGAGGCAAACCCTACCACCAAGCCCTCTGAGTCAAACTCAATGAGAGCAGAGCTGGAGCAGCTGTTTCAGGGCTATGAATTCCTGGCAGAGCACTCTGCTCACCCACTTCTGCTGCCACTCCCTAGAGTTTCAATTCTTGGGAATCTTCCAAGATCCTGTTAAGAATATTCATTTGTCTAGTTATTCCTGCTTTTGTCTTTATTGGGTTTTAAGTACCTTCACTGTGCAGTTTCGCCATCAATCTGATCCCATCTGTTTTATTTATTCCACAGCGTCCTCAGAGCTTCTGGAGCACAGCGGCACCTTTCTCAGTTTTCAGCCCCATTAGTTATGGGTTTGCTCATATTTTTATACTACTTCTGTCATTTTCCACAGAATTTTGGGAGGAAATGAGAAAAAGTAAACAAGCGTGGTTCAATGCATATCCACTGACGGGGCTGTAAAAGAGTGACTACCTAAGAGTGGAGGGCTCCTTCCTCTCCTGCATCCTCTCCGGAGGCTGAATGCCTGGGGTCAGGCTTGCTGCCTAGCCAATCCCGTGCCGTCACACAGGGAGGCTAGCCTTTCCCTTTACGAAGTTGACAAAACCCAGAGAAAAATCTCAACCACCTTTCACTTAACAGAATGATGGGTTTTTTTGTTTTTTTGTGTGTGTTTTTTTGTTTTTTGCTGTACGTGGGCCTCTTACCGTTGTGGCCTCTCCCGCCGCGGAGCACAGGCTCCGGACGCGCAGGCTCAGCGGCCATGGCTCACGGGCCCAGCTGCTCCGCGGCATGTGGGATCCTCCCGGACCGGGGCATGAACCCGTGTCCCCCGCATCGGCAGGCAGACTCCCAACCACTGCACCACCAGGGAAGCCCCAGAATGATGATTTTTAATCACAAGGGTACCTGTTAAAGCAATGCCTCATATGTCAACCAAACGTAAAGCTCCAGGTTCCCTGTAAAACAATCAGGTGTCGCTGAGCACACCCGTTTACCAGTGCCACAGCCATCCTGGTCCAGCATCCAACTGCCAAGTGCAAAACAAGGGAGTTGGATGGGGGCCTGCTGGCAGGAAGCTGTGGTTCTGTTCCCTGGCCTGGTGACTATTAAACAACAAAATTCACCTGATCAAATTTTAAAGCTCTTACTTGCTTTACCCAGTGATGCATGGATTTGTTGAAGTGGGGGAGAGTTCAGTAGACTAAGCCTGCCTTCGTGAAGCTGTAAGCAATAGTACTGTCACCTTCAATCTCTGCAAGGTGAACAATTTTTTAAAAGTAGACAGCAAGTCAAAGGTATCACCTGCTAACATACTATTATAGGGTCACAATATAACTTATCACCAGACACCTGATGTTTACATTCGCATTAATAACTACACCAAGACAACAGGTGTCAACCTGGGCATATGGTCACCCTTAACGACTCAAATGGTTCATTAAATAACCTTTCAAGTTATTGAAAGGCATTTCTATCAAAGACCTAACATTTTTTTTAAGGCTTGTTTTTTCCTATAATTATTTCAGAGTCTTTATTCAGTAGTTTTGTAACTAAAAAGGACATAATCTATTTTTCTGCTTTCTCATTAAGCCATAAGTTCGCATGTAATCAAATAGCATTTGGTTAATTAATAAAAACTAAAAGGTTTTTTATGCCATACTAGCTATTCTTTCCAAAATGCCTAAAAATGAAAAACTGTTTATTAAATAACACTTCATTTTATCTTAGGAACACATCAGCTCAATGAGAAAAGGGAGCCCATTTTTCAAGGTGTCTGTAACATCATAAAGAACACTGGGCACTTAATATTTATGAATATAATAAAAGCAAGTGTATTTGGCATTTTAATCAAATAAAGAGCTTTCTCCTGGGACCAGAATGAGTTTTTTCTAGGATTTCAAGTCTGATTTTTAAGCTGAAATTCACGATGAACCTACTACGCACTGAGAGTACATTTGAACATCTACTGTGTGCTGGGAGCATCATTAATTAAAGGACACAAAAATAAACCTCAGACTAATATGACACATGAATCTCAGTGTGAAGTGCTACAAGAAGGATATATGATGATTCAAAGAGAATACAGAGTTTAAATGTTGCTGAAGTGCAGAATGATTAAGGGAAACATTTCTGATCTTTGTTGTTAAAAAAAAATGAATTCAAAGGGCAGACAGGGAGGGGAAAATCCTTTTAAACAGAGATAACTTCTCTGTATTAGTTTTCTTTTGCTGCATAACAAATTACCACAGACTGCTTTAAATCAACACCTACTTAGTGGCACACAGTTCTGCAGTCAGAAGCCCAGGCACGGAGTCAGCGGGTCCTCTGCTCAGGGTGGACGCTAGCTGCAGAGAACCTGGGTACCAATAGTGGGGATGCTCCTAAATTAATGAATGAGGCCCTAAATTAATGAATGAGGTGGAGGGAAGGAAGGATGTGACTACACACATTACGTGGGAAGTATTCTTGCCAGGGTCACGCTTCAATCTGAGTGGTGAAAAGTGGTACCTCGTAATTTTAATTTCCACTTCCCATTGTAAATTTGTGTTCTCTTCCTGTGAAGGTCTGGAACTGTCCTTTGACCATTGTAACACACTAATTTTAAGTATGAGCTCTCAAGTCAGACTGCCTCAGCTCAAAGCCTGGTTCCACCACATACTGCCTGGGTGACCCTGGGGAAATTAATGAGCTTCTATGCCCCACTTGCTCAGGCACAAAAGAGGGATCATAATAATAATGACCTCATTAAGGAATTATGAGAATTAACTAATGCAACACAACCCTTCAAACACTTACGACAAGATCTGGCACACCCAACAAACATTACCTATTATTATTGGCCCATGTTTCTAATGGATCATTGGTCTTTTCTTCCTAATTTGTAGGAGGTTCTTAATACATGGGAACCAGCATCTTCCAATACAATCTTCCAAAAATTCTTAGGCAGCTGGTCCAAATGCCAAGTGCCAGTCTCTATTAGAATATACTCAGAGAGCACATTTTGGAAACTATTACCAAGGCATGAAATCATCATTTCTGACAAGGACAGTGCTTACTACTAAGCATAGAGTCTAAATAATTCTATTGGTAAGAAATCTCCTGAGACCTTTGTAAATTTAGAGCCACGCTTTTAAGGTAGCTTTTGAAACTATATCAAACAGGGAAGAACCCTGATATGTACAAAAAGCCATATGACCCTAAGATTATAAAACCAAACAATTAGTCCCGTCATTAACAGAATTTTAGGCTTCCAGGGCCATTGGCAAATAAGGGCACGTGTGCCACCACATCCCTGTCCCATGCCAGATCAGGAGTCAGTCCTGGCACTTTCCTGACAAGCTCAGGCAACACTCCTAATGGCTGCTCCCAATTCACAGGTGCTGTCATTCAAGTAATCTACTTGCCATACTGGTTCTATTGCAGAAACTCTATCATAGACAATTATGACCTCAGTGTACTTTTTATAACTGTTGGGGGGATCGTGACCAGGAACTGACCTGCCCACTGATAGTGAGTTCTGTGTACAGAGTCAACAAGGAAGTGCTGTGAAAGAGAATCAGCCAGAACACTGGCGTCAAAAGATGCGTAATAAACATGTGGTAATACGGGCAAAGCAGTAAGGCGGCGGGGGGGGGGACGTGCAGGCAAAAGAAATAATCATGTGATACAGAACCTGTAGGACATCCATACAGTCTGAAAATAAAGGAAAAATACATGTGTGTCTGTGTGTATGAAGTCAAAAAAGGCATCTTCACTTTGCTAAAAAAAAAAGTATACGTTTCTGAACTTTATGGACAACTTGTACATTCCTTTGATACTCAGAAACTCAGATAAGCAGGCTGGTGGACTCACTGAACTGAGGTTTAATAATCTATATTCCTATAACAGGAAAGAACGGGATCTGCAAAGAGACAACCAGAGTTCAGTGCTAGCGCTCATCAAGGGTTCAGATCTAACTCAGGAACTCAGGGACCAAAAAAAATTAAAAAAAAAAAAAAACAGTTAATAGGATGAAAGCACAAGGTCCCAATATTGGGATCAGCCCCAGGGAACGAGGGCAGGTCTCAGTCAGTGAGTGAGGGGCAATCAGCCTAGAGCGGTGAGAAAAGGCATGCGGCCAAGAAAACATCCCTGCACTTGGTTACTATTATAATGAAATGAATTCCTTCTAAGACATAATTTGAGCTTCATTCAATGTGCACATGAACTCTGTGGATTTTTTTAAAATATCACAGTAATCTTGAATTTCAGCAGTTAAAGAGCCTTAAAGATAATCTAGTCCAAAACCTCATTTTCCTCTTCAGGAAAGTGAGAGCCAAAAAATTATGATGTGCTAAGGGTCACCATTGTACTTGGTAGCAAAGCTAACGTAAGGCCCCGTATCCATTCAGTCTCGTTGCTATTTCCTCTGTATCCTGCTTTCTGGTCATCTTTATCAAATATGGGATAGGCGTGCCAGTTCCCTGCTTACCCAGGCATAACTGTGACAGGTAGTTGGGAGCGTTCCCTAAAAAAAGAGTGTTATGCATTCTTTTCACTTCCCACGGAGACCCACCAAAAATGCAACTACCCGCTATGATGTGAGTATTCCTTTCATCTTAATAGGGCAGCTATATTTGAGATAGGTCATTTATTACACCAGGATAAAATTTTCAATCTCAAGAATGCAGGTAAGAGGACTATTTAATAATCAATAATACTACACTGCAGTCCTAAGTAGGACGCTCTGATCGTTCCCGCAACCTCCTGATGATAGCAAATGAGATGTTAAATTTCTTTCCTTCAGTTACTAGGACACAGTAAGTACTAGTTACTTTGTTTTCCCATCAGTCAGCCAGCTCTAAGGCAATGGTTCAAAGTAAACAAGTTCCCGCATATCTTTTGTTCTACTAACGCTTATTCTCAAACCCTACTGCCAACATGAGCATTTAGGTTGTCTGTGACTTTTATGAACAGAACAATAGTGAGAATTACAGGCCTAAAGGCCACAGTCCTAGGCCAGAAGCCGAAAAGGTGTGTAACTTGAGAAGATCAATTTACCTGTCCACGCTCAGTTGGCACACCTGAAAAAATAGGAACAATGCCAACCTTATGAGATTGTTTTACCAGCTGGGATGTGTATGTGGGGCACGTGGCACAGTACACGGCACACGATAAACATCGCAATGTTGGCAGTCATTAGAACTTGTAAATCAGCTCAGGGCACTGACACATAGTGGACCCTTGAAAAACATGGAGGTGAGGGCAGCAACCCTCCACTCAGTGGAAAATCTGAATAATAACCTATAGTCAGCTATCACTATACACGGTTCCTCCACAACTACGGATTCAACCCACCTCAGATAGTGCAGTACTGTAGTACTGAACGCCTGAAAAACTTCCACTCATATAAGTGTAACCACACAGTTCAAATCCATGTTGTTCAAGGGTCAACTACATAAAGTTCTGGAGGCCAAGGCGCTTTAGACACCTTAGTTTGCACTACTTACAGTAGTTTAAGATAATTACCAAACCGGATTTGGGAGAAAGTCGAACTAGCATTAGAAGTTTTTAACCACCTACATTAGCTAACTCAATCATGGATGCTTTAAGGTTTCAACAGAAGTAGAAATAGAAACAGCAGGTCTACCAAATTTAATTTCAACAGAAAGCTAAGAAGTTTCCTGAAATGCCACACTCTTTTTTTTTTTTGCGGTACGCGGGCCTCTCACTGTTGCGGCCTCTCCCATTACGGAGCATAGGCTCCGGACGCGCCGGCTCAGCGGCCGTGGCTCAAGGGCCCAGCCACTCCGCGGCATGTAGGATCTTCCCGGACCAGGGCACGAACCTGTGTCCCCTGCATCAGCAGGCGGACTCTCAACCACTGCGCCACCAGGGAAGCCCAATCCCACACTCTTGAAAGAACAATGAGAAGGATCTTCACATTGGCTTTACTATCAACCTCCCAACAGAAAAATAAACACTTTCCATTTACAAGCTGTCACCATCTACTCTCACTCTGGACGTACTCAGACTTAGTATAGGAAGTCTCCATAATCCCCCCTCATCTCTGCTCCATGCGGTAACAGGACATCTCCAATTTTTAAACTTCTATAAAAACTAAGATGAAAAATGATGGAAAGACTAACAAAGCTTAAAAAGGGAAAATCTGACAAAGTTCTTACATCATGGCCCCAGTCTGTGGTTGCTAAGCTGTTCTAGCTAAACTGATGGGCAAGTTTTTCAACTTTATCCCTGAGGGAAGAACTCAAAGACATTTTTTTTTCTTCCAGCAAGGAGCCCTGAAAAATCAAGTCATAGCAGACAGTTAACTAGGGTTCTCTAAGTAGGCCATAATCTCAAGTAGACAATCTCTACTTATCATGGTTCAGAGTAGATGACACCCACTCCCTAGGGCTTTGCCTTCAAAAGCACACCATCCCCTAAGGAGGTACTGCTCTTTGTGGCCCATCTTGGCAGGAAACCATGCAACCAAGCTAGCCATTTCCCCATAGGAGCTTCTGAGCCCAAACCATGTCAAATAGCTGAAATTCAATAATTAAGTGATCATGGTAACAGATGTGGTGACCAGAAGAAGACTATACACACGCAGTGGAGGAATGAAAGATCTTTGAATCTAAGCAGATTCCAGGCAAGGCACAGTGCAGAAACTAGACAATGGACTGAAACAAATAAAAGGTAAGGTACTGCAGGGATGGATTCACGCCTCCCTTTCAAGAAGGTTAATTGTGAAGGAAGAAGAGTAACTACTCCAACATGGTGCTGCTACAAGGGTGGTTTGGGGGAGGGGAGTTTTTTTGTTTGTTTTTGGGTTTTTTTTTTTTAAACAGAGGCTATGTATGCCAAGGAGAAACATCACAAACTAGGAGAGAAGCTGAAATGATAAGTGATAGTTTCTCAAGAAGTAGGAGGGAAACAGATCAAGAAAAGGGGAGGAAGAAAATGAAATAATCTGGGCAAAAGAGAAGCACTTTTCACTATCGAAAGCAGAGTGGGAGTTTAAGCCTTGACCTTGTAGGTAGGGTATTCTGCTTTGAAGACTCTCAAGCTTATCTACGATAGATTCATCATCTTGTGTTAAAAATAATGTAAGATTCTTCCCCTAATTCTACCTGGGGAAAAAAATAGTGGGGAAAATGATACTTCTTTATACAAAGACTTACTGCGTGTTTATGTGATAGACACTGAGAATACAGACATAAACATCACCATTAAGAGTTCACAATCTGGCGCGGCCACCATGGAAAACAACATGGAGTTTCCTCAAAAAATGAAAAACAGAACTACCATATGATCCAGAAATTCCACTGCTGAGTATACATCTGAAGAAAATGAAAACGCTAATTTGTACCCTAATGTTCATAGCAGCATTATTTACAATTGCCAAGATATGGAAGCAACCTAAGTGTCCACTGACAGTTGAATGGATAAAGAAAACGTGGTATATGTATATAATGGAACATTACTAAGCCATAAACAAGGATGGAATTCTGCCCTTTGCAACAATGTGGATAGACCTACAGAGTACTACGCTAAGAGAAGTAAGTCAGAGAAAGACAAATACTCTATGTTACCACTTATATGTGGAATCTAAAAAATAAAACAAAGGGATGGATATAACAAAACAAAAACAGACTTTCAGATACAGAGAACAAACTAGTGGTTACCAATGGGGAGAAGGAATGGGGAGAGGGGCAATACAGGGGAATGGGATTAAGAGATACAAACTACAATGTATTAAATAAGCAACAAAGATAGATTGTACAGCACAGAGAAATATAGACACTATTTCGTTACAGATTATACTCCATTTAAAGTTATAAAAATATTGAATCACTATGTTGTATATCTGAAACTAAATCAATTATACTTCAATTTTTTAAAAAAAGAGTTCACAATCTGGTAAGAGAGCGGGAACCGTAAATAAATCATTCCAAACAGTATGACACCTGCAGCAATGCAAGCAAACGTGAGGTAGGATGTGGTCACAAGGAATGGAGGAGTCAGCCTAGCACTGATTGCCAGGGTGGACTGCAAGTCACATGGTATCCGAAAGACTTAGGATTCTCATCAAATCTTCGCTAGAAAGGGAGAGATCACACTTGGTCTTGTTTAAAACAAACAAATCAAAGGTTAAAACAAATAATCTAATAGAAAGCCCATCTGTCTTAAAACACAGTACTAGAGATGAATACACCCCTAGTCAATTTCTCTTTGCCTTTTCATGAGAAAAGAGTTGGGAAGAATTGCACGTAAAACAAAGAATTGCTTTTAAGTCTTATCTTGATGGGAAATGAATCAATTTAATTAGACTTAGATTCAAGCAGTCTTAAAGAAAGAAAAGTTTAACAACTGCATTACAGAATCTGTATTACAGTTACATCTCCAAAGCCTGCTTTAAGTTTCCTTCATTTAAATCTCAGGAGGGTTTAGACTGAAGTGTCATCCTCAACACAATTTACAACCTGCTTTCTACCCGGCTCACGATATGAGGCCATCACAGAAATGCCAATTAAAAGCCTACCACTATTCTAGGTGCTACAGTTGCAGGAAGGAGCAAAACAGTCTCGCTGACCTCGATGGAACTGACATTCTAGGGGAAGCTAGGTCACATACCTGGAACTATTTATTTTAATTCAGAAATGTCTTCATATAGGGAATGAATTTAACTCACAATCACATACTATGCATTATGTCCTGTGCTGGGGGGATGCAGGGGAGAGGGCTGGGGATAAGGCTGGAGGAGCTCAGATTACCCCAGGGATCCTTTATTTCCCCACAGCCTGGGTTGGGGACATGCTTATTCCTCTTCTGGGGAAACATTTTGGTCTGCAAGTACGGTAGTCCCTCCCTATCTGCAGGGGATATGTTCCAAGACCCCCAGTAGATGCCTGAAACTTTGGGTAGTACTGAACCCTTTACATACTGTACTGATTTTTTCCTATACATACATAACTCTGATAAAGTTTAATTTATAAATTAGGCACAGTAAGAGATCATCAACAATAAACTAGAACAATTATAACAATATACTGTAATAAGATTCTATGGAGGTAGTCTCTCTCAGAATCTCTCATTGTACAAATGTAATGTCTTATCAATCTTAACCAAGCACTTATCAAGCACTGTGGCCATATAACTTTTGCAGTCTGAAATGCAACAGCAAAATTAACACAAATTCTTTGTCCTTCAGTATTTCATGGTTAAAGGATTTGTTCTTACTGTAGATCTTAGCAACCTCAGTATATGATTTCTTTTTCTTCCCTTGTTAAGTCTAAAACTTTCACCTTTTCACTTAAAGGAAGCATTTTACAGTTTCTCTTTGGCACATCTGAATTGCCAGCATCACTACTCCTACACTCAGGGAATCATTATGAAGTAAAATAAGGGTGACTTGAACACAAGCACTGAGATACCAGGACCGTCGATCTGATAGATGACCCAGACGGCTGCTAAGTGACTAACAGGCGGGTATGCTGGACAAAGGGATGATTCACATCCCAGGCAGGACAGAGCGAGGTTTCATCATGCTAGTCAGAATGGTGCACAATTTAAAACTTATGAATTATTTCTGGAATTTTCCATTTACTATTTTCGGACCATGGTTAACCATGAGCAACTGAAACTGGGGATGAGAGGGGACTTGGGTACAATTCTTGACTAGGTGAAAGCACCGCTTTTACATGTAGGGCTAGCAATCCTGCCAAAAGATTTTCTTCATGTTCACGCCACTGTCAACCAGAAGAATTTAATAAAAATATTCTAATAAGTAGGTAGTGAGGGTGATGGACAATTTAGCCTTCTTTGTATAGGATTATATTCCACAGATTTGCCCTTCCCCCTCCCCCATCCTGATTTCTCAGGAACAAAAGATTTCAAATATGCACAGTTCAAACATGTAAATTTAAACTTAACAAGGCAAAATATGGGAAGAAAAAAAGGACAAAAGGGATTTTTTATTTTACTTAAACTAAGAACCAAGAATGTCAGTCATGCGAATTGATAAAGAGCTAAAAGCAACTAGCAAATGGCTGCCTGTTATACGAGTGGATTTAGCCTAGCAACAAAGTTATGTGCCCTGCTAGAGGAAATCTCTTGTCCTCGTCTGCCCAACATGCCTGTCCGTTCTCAAGTCAAGAATACGACAGAGATGCCCACAGTCCTGCCTCCTTAGTCCCAGCCAAAGCAGTAAGAAAATAATGAGAGAAATGTATTATCAGATGAGGAGTGGCTGCTTAAACAAAATGTGTCAACTGGGGAGGGAAAAAGCTACTAGAAACTAAAACTGTACAGAGGAGGCGGCCAAATACAAATGAAACTTTTGTAGACATGTCAAACTATATTAAACTTCACTTATAATCAGAATGTAAATTAAAATAAGCATTTTTTTTTTTAACTTATCAGACTAGTAAAGACTGAAAAACAAAATTCCCAGAGCAGACAGATATTTGGGGAATTGGGCCTCTCATAGTTTCTCTATACTATTTTATTATTTTATATTAGTAATGAATTATTACTGGAAATAAATCTCTATTTTAAATTTAATATAAAATAAAGGATTTAAGGTAGACGGAGGCAGGGGCCATATGTGTTTCGTTGCCTATTCCATCTGAGTATCAGGCCCTCAAATACTGGTTTGGACAAATGCTTGTGCCCTTAGACTTTCTCAGTTCATTCCTTTAGTACCACAACGCATCTCCAAAATTTTATTGCCCTTAAGCCCATGACTTGGTATTAAATCCAACTTCAGCACATCACTTGCCACTTTACAAAGTCATTTTTCTTCTCTCTTATGCATAAGGCCCCACTCTAAAGCTCTCAGCTCTGTCCTAAAAATGTCTCTTGATTTTCACCCATCCTTGCTCCACCTGGGAACAGTCCCCTCCCTCCCTGCCCCCCTTTTGAGACCGTGTTCCTCAATCTGTTCCTCTGCTCCTTCTTCTGCCTTCTTTTGTTGCAGCAGATGGCAGCTGGTGAAGACGGTTACTCCTTCAGGTCGCTGTGCTGCTAGAAAACAGGTTCTCAGCCCAGGTGACAACAGAAGCACCTGCAGAGCCGTGAAACATACCAACTTCCAGGTCCCATCCTGGACCAGTCAAATCAGATCACGAGATCTGTGGCCCAGGCATCTGAACTTTTAATGTTCCCAGGTGATTCAACACAAGGTGGAAAATCTCAACAGCAAGCTCCGCAGCCAGGTTTGGGGGAGGTGGAGATAAACGCCTCTGCCCCACCCCACTGGACCACCCGGGGCTGGGATGCAGGGCCTGGGGCAGTGGGACTCTGGCCTGGAGCACCCTCCACACAAACATAATCACTGTGTGTGTGTGTCACGACATGAAAATGCTTGGAAAGAACTGCTGTAAATAATGGAAGTGATTATGCGCTACCAGAGATCTGAGACCTACTAGGTTGGGGAAAGGCTTTGTGCCCGGCAGACAGATGTGACGGGAAAGAAAAGGTGGTCACTGACCAAAAAGGTCTATCAGTCCCTTTAGCGAGGCTGTTCCTAAAACCAGTCTTGCAGATTTCCCTTTACAAACCCTATTGCCTATAATAATTCCCGAAAGTCCACCAGTTACCCCCCTGCTATCTCCAGCTCTCTTAGCAGAGTGTGGCAATGGAAGAAGATGCAGGTTAAATCACATCAAAAAGAGCCAGATCCAGGAGAAGTGTGACAGATATTGTGCATCTGGAAGGCCGGAGGTGGAGTTCCAGGATGGGATACAAGCACACAAGACTAGGATAAAACTGGTCTAATGGCCAAAAAAAAAGTCACACAGGGGCTTCCCTGGTGGCGCAGTGGTTGGGAGTCCGCCTGCCGATGCAGGGGACACGGGTTCGCGCCCCAGTCCGGGAGGATCCCACGTGCCGCGGAGCGGCTGGGCCCGTGAGCCACGGCCGCTGAGCCTGCGCGTCGGGAGCCTGTGCTCCGCGACGGGAGAGGCCACAACAGTGAGAGGCCCGCGTACCGCAAAAAAAAAAAAAAAAAAAGTCACACAGGCTCGCCTAAATCAAGCTGCCCACGAGCAGAGTAGGCAGTGGGTATCTGCTGAATGAACGCAAAAGCAAGCACTTTTAAAAACTAGTGGAGGAATTATAAAGACAGCCACTAGAGAAGAGTGATTATCAGAAGTCAGCTCTGGTCTTTGGAAGGTCCCTGTTGTAGGTAGGAAAACAGATTTAAGTCCAGGCCTGCAGACAAAGAGGAAAAAGAAGACCAGGGTGTTGGGGGAAGTAGGGTGGGATTATGAAGTGGGGAGGGGGTAGGCCTGGATAATTCTTATACCAATCCCTTCCATTTTCTCCCTTCAGGTCCTGAACTGGAGGGATCTGAGGACAAGAAATGTTTCCCTGAGTGAAAAGCCCAATATCTGCAATGTGCCCAGCATGGCACTACCAGTGGCCAGGAGAAATGTGTCCCTTTTGTGAGGCACCAGCTACAGCTCTGGCCCACCCCATCCAACACACAGGAGATTCCCTCACTACACAGGCAAAATTTCTTAAAAGATTAGTGGTGGGGGAAAGAAAAACAGCTTGGGCGAGACTGCTTACTTTAAAACCCCCTCTTCAGACTAAAACTGTCTGCACTTGAACATAAATGCAAGCTAAACCGTGCATAAATCATAAAATGATATTAGAATAAATTTAGTCAGGCAACAATTAAAAACTCATTGAGCAAGTCTGCATCTACAGCTTCCTAATTTTTGCAAAAACTGACTTAATAAGTTACTAAAATTTAAAGAATTCTGTATCCTAATTTTTGTCTGTTTATGAGAAAACTGTTGACACAACAATAAACTAGTTATGGTCTCTGGACTTAAAGATTCCTCCACAGGAATACAGACAATACAGAAAACAACTGCTTTCAGAGAAGCAGCGAAATGGGAAAAAAAAGTCACTGAGTACTACTGTAAGAAACTTCACCTGTCATTTCCTGACTTACTTTCAAGAGTTTTTACTCTCGGTTTTGTTTTTGTTTTTGTTTTTTTGCCTATTTTTAAAAGCCATCTTTACAGGCTCTTGGGAATAGAAGTTGTAACTGGATTGGGGCAAGGACCTCCGAAAGTTCCTGTTTACTTTCTTTTTTTTTTAGATGTTGGGGGTAGGAATTTATTAGTTTTATCTATTTATTTTTTTTGCTGTGTTGGGTCTTCGTTTCCGTGCGAGGGTTTTCTCTAGTTGTGGCAAGCGGGGGCCACTCTTCATCGCGGTGCGTGGGCCTCTAACTGTCGCGGCCTCTCTTGTTGCGGGGCACAGGCTCCAGATGCGCAGGCTCAGTAGTTGTGGCTCATGGGCCTAGTTGCTCCGCGGCATGTGGGATCCTCCCAGACCAGGACTCGAACCCGCATCCCCTGCATTAGCCTAAAGATTCTCAACCACTGCGCCGCCACCAGGGAAGCCCTCCTGTTTTCTTTTGTTTCTGGTATTTTATTTCTGATTTACTGCCAAACCCACCAACTTCTCTCATCTACTCCTGATGCCAGAGGACTCCAAGCGGGCAAGAAGCAACAGGATTCAGGGGCTGGGTCATGCAAAACCTTCTCATCATACTGGAAAAACTTAAGACTTGCTTTCATGGACCAAATGCCTAAATCTGCCCAAAATTCTGCAATATTTCTGAGCAACTTGCCAGCACACTGCCTAACGTGTGTGCTTATCATACACATAAGAACATGCAGTTCAAATGTAACTGTCCATAGATTTACTAGACCCGTTCTTGAATAGGGGATCCAACAGCTGTGAAATGCTGACCTAAACTAAATAAATGTTCTCATTTGCCACAGTAGGGTAAAAATTTGAATTCACATCCCTCTACTTGTCCTGACCTCCCAAGATACAGTCCTACCTTTATTGGCATTACGCTTATCAATAAAGACAATTTATGTTCCCACCCACTGAGGTCTCAGAGCCCTTCCTTTGAGGGCCTGTGCATTACGAGAGCATCAAGTATCTATAAAGTGACAGAAGAGCACAGATAAGAAGCGCTAGGGAAGGATCAGAGCACTGGAAGAGAGAAAGAAGAGTTCATAGCAGATGAGCTGGATTGAGAAGGACCCACAATTTACCAGAAAAGGGATACCAGGAGAGAGTGGCAGACTTAGCCAAGGCACACAGGAAGCAAAATACAAATCCGCTCAGGGGACAATGAGATGCACACTTTGGTTAAGCAGAGAATTTGTGTATAAGACTGATCCTTGAATGAAAGAATCATGTCTTATTTTATCCCTGAATACCTAGCACTCAGCACTGAGCCTACAAAATTAACAGTGTCTCAATCAGTGTGCATGGGGGAAAAGCTGTGCTGAGTATCGGGAAATACAGCTACAGAGGTATAGGAGACCTTGCATTCAAAGATTAAAAACCTTACCCATTGGGGTCTTCCCTGGTGGCGCAGTGGTTGAGAGCCCGCCTGCCAATGCAGAGGACAAGGGTTTGTGCCCCGGTCCGGGAAGATCCCACATGCCACGGAGCGGCTGGGCCCGTGAGCCACGCCCGCTGAGCCTGCGCATTCGGAGCCTGTGCTCCGCAACGGGAGAGGCCACAACAGTGAGAGGCCCGCGTACCGGGGGAAAAAAAAACAAAAATCTTTACCCATGACCCACTAGAATTCAGGCCACGACAGCTTTGGGGGCTGTTCATTAAAATCACCCTGCTCTTTGGGAATTCCCTGGCGGTCCAGTTGTTAGGACTCTGTGCTTTCACTGCCGAGGGCCCGGGTTCGGTCCCTGGTCGCGGGACTAGGATCCTGCGAGCCGCGCAGTGTGGCCGAAAACAGCAACAACAAAAATCACCCTGCTTCTTCTTCTCTCCCTCTGTTGCCCTCACCTGGCAAAGCAGCAGCCTGGCTAATCCCAGCGCTCCTCATCTCTAAACTGAATGCAGCTGGAGAGAAATAACAGCGCTGACCATCTCCCTTTGAACTGGATCACAAGGCAAAACGGACACAACTCCACGCCGGTGACATTTCTGCCATCCCCAGGACGGTCACTCCCTCACTTTCCAAAAGAACCACTTCACTCCTCTTTCACCTTCCTCTTCACACCATCTACTCACCCCTCCTCCCTCACCCTGCCTCTAGGTCTTTAAGAAAATAAAAGCAAGGGGGCAGCAAAGCCCTCTTCATCCCACCTGCCCTGCCCACAGCCTCCTGCCTGCCTCTGCCTGCGCTCCCTCCTTTCACCATGTGAGGATGGGACATCCTGCTGCATCAAAAACCAAACCTCCCACCTGCACTCCAGCTCCCATCCCATCTCACCTTCCATCGTGCATTTCACCCTCTCCCCAACTATTCCCAACCATACTCAGGCGCTAATGTTCCCTTTCCATCACACCAAACTTCTTCCTCATCGAGGTGCTATCACCACCATCCTCACCCTGTTCTCCCTTCAATCCACCCCAACCTGCCTTCCGCAGCCTCTAATCCACGGAGGGCACCAAAGCGCCAGGCTGTCAAATCCAGCTTGGTCTTACTGTTCCTCATCTCTCAGCATCTCTCAACTGGGGCGCCCCCAATTCCTGGCTTCAAACCTGAACTTCTCTTGGCTTCTATGACCAGATACTCCCCAGGTGCTCCCCCTACCTCACCAGAGGCTCCTTCCTTCTCAGGCTCTTCCACTGCTCCAGGAGGCTTCAGCCTGGGCCCCCTCCACCTCCCATCTGTACACTCTCCCCTAACTGACCTTGGTCAGAACCGTGCTTGAAATACCATGGATAGACCAATGGTTCCAAAAACCCTCTCTGCATTTCAGTGGGGCCAGTCCGTCACCACCCCTCACTGTTACTGCAGAATGCCCTCCCCCGCCCCCAAAACCCCATCTTTCACTCCCCTTGAGCCATGCTCAAGTCCTAACTTCTCCAAGAAAATGAAAAACTCTTCCAATGCCTCCACAGCCCCACTGCTCTGTCCTCTTTTCAGGCTTCCTAAAGCATTTAAACAATCAGCAGTACAGGATTTATTACTTAATTACAGACATTCTGTGATTGTTCCTGAGATATCTGCTTTGCTTTAGTGCAAATCTTCTCTCTCCGACCAGGTTTAAGTTTCCAAACAATACAAGCACTTCTTTTTGTGGACCTGGCACTGAGCTGCATACACTGGTGACGTCCAATTATCAGTTTTCTGATAGCAAACAAACATAACATTTGATGAAGTAGAATCGCCACGTAGCATCATGAGGAAAACACCGTTGGAAAGGCAGGGCTAAATCTGTACAACCTTCTACCACTGATGTCCTCAGAATTTTTAAAACTTAATATTGAGCATCTCATATAAAACATAGGAATAAAGTAAACAGATTTCCAACAAAAACATTAAATGCAGTTAAATTTTTATTCCACGTGTGTATAAGAATAATAAACGGAATTTAATCCTTTAATACAAAAGGCTACATGAGATACAAAAAACAGGTCAAGCTGAGGATTTCTGCCAGACCTCTCTAGAAACATGGCTATGAAAATGTGTTGTTCACTAAGACAGTTGAGGGCTTCCCTGGTGGCGCAGTGGTTGGGAGTCCGCCTGCCGATGCAGGGGACGCGGGTTCGTGCCCTGGTCCGGGGGATCCCGCGTGCCGCGGAGAGGCCGGGCCCGTGGGCCATGGCCGCTGGGCCTGCGCGTCCGGCTCCGCAACGGGAGAGGTCACGGCAGTGAGAGGCCCGCATACCGCAAAAAAAAAAAAAAAATAGTTGAAAGATCTGAGCTTTAAGCTATCAATATATTGAGGTCCAGTTCATCCACTAAGTAGAAAAGGCCTTATTTTTCATTATTAAAGAAAGAAAAAAGAAAACTTCAATCCTTGCCATCCTTTCAACCCCTATCAACTTTCCATGCAACACCTGCATCACAGCTCAGCTGAAAATGCTTGGCCACACCTAAGGAATGAAAACTCCCACCAGAGAGCCTGTCTGACCTTGACCTGCCCCCCACCGCGCCCCAACGCCACCACCACCACTCCAGGCACTAGATACTTGCCCCTGACTTTCAAGCAATATCAAATGCATGGCTTCACAAGCATCTCCACACCTGTGGGCATGCTGGGGGCTCCCACCTTCCATCCCCTCATTGCCTCACCATTTCCTTCACTATCACCTTTCTCATCCTTCTCAAATTGACTCTGGATCCTCAGATCCTCCATCCCACCCACTATGCCCTAAAGGGGCCTCAGTTGCCCTCTTCTGGGTTCCTTTTTCTACTTGTGCACCCTGATATTAGACCGTTTACCATACTGTCCTGAGACTTATTCATGAATCTCTCTCCCCAAATACCGTAAGTTCCTGGAGAAGAAAGATGTTTTTAATCTATATTTTGTAGTGAACCGAAAGGTGTCTCCCAAAGCCATAGGTCCAAGTTCTCAGCCCTATACCTCTGAAAGTAACCTTGTTTGGAAACAGGGTCTTTGCAGATGTAACTAAGTCACAGATCTCTAGATGAGATCATCCTGGACTTCCGGTGGACCCTAAATTTAATGACTGGTGTCTTAGAAGAGAAAGAAGAGTATTTGAGAGACACACAAAGGGAAGGCCGTGCGAAGACAGAGGCAGAGATTGGAGTTGGGTTGCCACAAGCCAAGTAATGTCAGAAGCTGAAAGAATCAAGGATTCTCCCCCGGAGCCTTTGGAGGGAGCATGGCCCTGCTGAAACCCTTGATTTCAGACCTCTGACCTCCAGCACTGCAAGAGAAGAAGTTTGTTGTTTAAGCCCTCAAATTTGTGGTAATTTACCATAGTCCTAGGAAACTAACACCTAGTCCAAACCTCAACATACTGCCCACGACCTCAGCTCAATAAAAAACCGTGTTGAACTAAGAAGATGAAGACAAGGGGTGATGATGAGAAAACATCTGAACTGCAGGGCAGGGATCTGGGACACGGACCCCTTGCCAGGCGTTCACCATGGGAACTTGGACAAGTCCCTTATCCACAGCGACCCTCTGATTTATTCCCTAATAAAATGAGGAAACTGGCCCAGAAGACCCTCCACCAGGTCTGATACACCTTGAACCAACTTCATCCAGAACATCAACTTTATATGATCCTTAAATAAATTATAATTTCTTCCCATTCACTGAATAAATTTTATTAATTTTACTTGTATCTAAAGAACTTTCAGGTAAAAAAAGGATTAAAATGGCATTTCAAAGGCACTTATATTTTAATCAGCTCAAAAAAATTCAGTGAAATAGTTTGATAATATGCTGAAAAGTGATTTTCTGTAATATCAACTTTTTTCCCCCGCAAAATCAACAATTTAAAGTAGCTGCTTTAATCCACTGCTGACAGTTCAGAAAAACTCGACCTAAACTTGAATCAGCTTAAGTGCCACTGATCCAGAACCCAAATGTATGATGACTAATTTCTTCAGAGTAACAAGGGAGTTGGGCAACGCAAAGGTTTTCTCCACTTGACTCCAGACTGTAATTATGGTCCCATACCCAAAATATCCACTTCAAAGAATCTGGCTAAGAAATAAATACAGCTGCTGCCGCTACCAAATGGTCGAGTGTTGGTAAAGGAAATCAAACAAAACAAAAACTCTTTTACCATTTTCGGGCCTCCATAAACAGAAACACACAATTTTCCTGTGTTAAATCTTTCCTAATTCAAACAAATGGCAATGAAGAACAAAGGTGTTGGTAATGAAATTTGTACTTGTCTTACCCATAAATCCTGCTTGGGTTAATTTGGGTTAAATTAAAAACCATATTTGGGGGTTAAATTAAAAACCGCAGTTTAAGTTCTTTCACAGGTCATGCTGCTTCCCTTGCCTTCATGTTTTTATAGTGGCAGCCTTGATTCTTTTTTAGGGAACCAACAAAAACAACAACATAGAGGAAGACGGCGCCGAGGGACTCATATTTCAGTTCGACAAAATACCCATTAGAAACACTTTCAAGCCTTCCCAAACCAATTCGTCGTTCAGAAAATAAAATCAAGAGTCACTGGGGACACGGGTTCAGCTAGAATTGGCAGAACCACGCTTGCAAAACTGGACCGTGAATCGTAACACAAACTGAGTAACGAGACCAAAAATTTTTCCTTCCAGGTGGAAACTCAATCTGAAAATCAAGTCCTTGAGTTGCAAGCCTCAGCAAACCCACAGTTTGCAAATCCGAAGTTCTCGGCTTTTAAAAAGATGAGCGCTCACACCCAAGAAAACGGAGCTGGAAGTTGCACGATTTCATCTGAAATATATTTCTGGCCCTTAAAAACAACTCTATTTTAAAAGGTGCTCTTTAACTGTAGTAAAACTAAGATAGCAAAAGCGAAGAAAACAGTCTGGGGGTTTGGGGATCACACACCGGGGCGTTCAAAGTCCTCGTGCTGCTTTAGTATCCTGCAAACTTGCGTCCAAGTAACTTAAGTTGGAAGAAGCTGAAGGACTGGCGAATCTAACCTAGCACTGTGTTTTCCGGCAGCCCACGCACTGGATGAATGAGCTTTAACTCTGCGGACTGCCTGTTTACTTCCATCCTCACGTGGCACCGCGCAGCTCAAAAGCGCCGCGCCCGGACCGCGCGGGGAACCCGAAAACTTTTACTTTGCAAACTAGCGGAGCTCGGAGGCAGCTCGGGGACACATCTGCTCGCCTGCCGCAGAAACGTTCCCAGGCCGAGCCCCCCGGGCCTTGCCCAGCACCAGCCCTGCCCGCAGCTTCATTCACACAAAGGCACAGGGGTGCCGGCGGGACCCTTTTGCAAGTCGCGCGGAGAGAGAAGCGGCACGACAGAGAGCGCCGGCAGGGAAGGAGGGAGGGGACCGGGCGCTTGGGCAGAGCGGCGCCCCGCGGGCTACTCACAGGGTGACCGTGCGGTTGGGCAGCGTGTCCGGGGGCAGGACCTGCGCGAGCTCCAGGCTGCTGCACACCACCTTGCCCTCCGCGGCGCCCGCCGCCCTGCCGGCCCCTCGGGGCCGCCCGTCGTGCTTGCAGCCCAGAGGCAGCGCCGCGGCCCCGCCGCCGCCTCCCAGCAGCGCGAGCAGAGCCAGCGGCAGCAACAGAGGCGGCGGCGCGCGTCCCCGCAGGCGCTCGGGCGGCTCCATGCTGCGGGCTGGGCGGCGGGTCGGGGCCTGCCGGCCGAGCGGCAGAGCACTGGCCTAGCGGGCCGCCCCGGCGCCAGGGCGGACGGGAGCGCAGCGCGGGCCCGGGGGCGCCCGGAGCCTTGTGGCGGCCAGAGGGCGCGCCCTCCTCCGCGCCAACATGCTCCTTTGTCCGCTGCAGCCGCGCTCGGCCTCTGGGTGGCCGCCGGGTCACGGCCGCGCGGGTCCCTGCGCCGCTCTACGGCCGAGCGGGAGCGCCGCCTCCGCCGGCCACTGCCCGCGGCGGCTCCTCCCCGCCTGCCGCCGCCCCCGCCCTTTCTCCTCCCCCTCCTCCCCCCTTCCTCCTCCTTCTCCCCCCTTCCTCCCCTCCCCCCCTTCCCTTTTTTCTCTTCCTCCTTTTTCTCCTCCTCGTCCACCTCGTGGTCTCCTGTCCCCTCAGCGCCCGCCACCCGTGGCTCCGGGAAGGATGTTGGCGCTCCCAGGCCAGCGCCGCCCGTCGCGTGTCCACGACCCCACGCGTGCCCGGCTTCCGGGCAGGAGTTGTGGGCCCGCGGGAGTACGGTAACTCGTGGAGAGGGCGGAAGAAAGTTCTAGCCCAAACTCCAGCCACAGTGGCCACTGTCTGGCACGCTTCCCTCCTCCTCCTTCGCCGCCCTCCAGACAAAGGCGCCCTGTGCGCCCCTGGGGGCCGCCCGTACCACCCGGCGAGCCCCAGTCCCAGGCTTGGGGTGAGGGAGGAGAGCAGGGCTGAATTTCTTTGGAGAAAGGCAAGGAGAGAGGTAGTGCCCCAAACCAACTATCTTCAAAGGACTCGCCTTCCCACCTCTCTCCCCACGCAGGGATCGCGAGCCTTCTCTTCGCACACCTTGGTCTCATTTGTCCCGAATACAGGAGAGCTAGGAACAGGTTCCTCTCCCGGAAAGAGGACCCTCCAAAGCCGTTTCTGGCCTTCAGCAATTCCACTTATAACCCTTTCAAAGGATGCATCGGGGCCTCGCTGGACCGGCAGCCTTTGGAAAAAGAAATTTCCCTCTGGCATCCAAAGATACCTCAGATGTAACCAGTTAGAGCAATTGTGAGCAAACCAGCCAAGAAACCCCAGCTGAATGGATTATTCTAGGGAAGGCAGTCAGCCCCGCCCTAACATTTGCAAGACCGGGGTTCAAGTACCCTATGTTTAAATATTTACAAAGAATATATCAAGCTTACAAATAAAATATATTCTGTGCTCCTATCTTGAAAAATATACCTTAATAACGACCTGGAAGGCCAGGCATGTGCACAGAGCTCTTAGTTACGTTGGAGCTCCACCCCATACATGGCAAGGAGGAAAGAGCCAGACCCCAGCCCTCAGTCTACACATACTTCCATCACTTTTGCTTCCTGTTCCAGCTCCGTTGATGAACAAGAGGGGCTTTCCGCACAGGTGTGGATGCCCCAGCCCACTCAGCCAAGCTCCCTGCACACCCTCAAACAGCCACCCCTTGGCAACCCCTCAGGCCTAGGAGTGCATACACTGGTTGTGAGGTCCTCCCTTGAGAGAACAGTTCTGGGAAGAGGCCTGCTCAGGCCCTGGAAGTAGCCTTGGGAATTTTCGATCAGTGAATTACAGGGTCCTGGGCTCCTTGGACAAGGTCTAGAAATAGAAAGGGAACACAGGCTCTTGGGGACCACATCCCTTGGCCCTGGAGATTTTTCGCCCCTTGGGGAGGAGAGCTAGGATGATGCCCTCTAAAATGCAAAGCCAGGGCAGGGTTTTTCTTCCCTGAGTCTAAGGTCATTACTGCCTAAGGCCCCGACAGAGTCTATCTTAGGGACCGATTCCTAGGAATCTCTGTGTGTCTAGAACTTCCTTAACAGTAAATAAATGGCCTTTGTTTAACACACACTATTGCATTAAGTTGAATAATGCTTCATTTTATCGACGTTTTTTGAAAATCAACGATGTGAGCCCATGTGTCCATTGCTAATAGTGCGTTCTGTGTTAGAAATGTTCTAGATCTGCGCTGTCCAATATGGTGGCAGCAGGTGGCTATTTAACACTTGAAATGTAGCTAATGTAGGGTCAAAGATAATTTTTCACCTTATTTAATTTTAATTAATTTAAATTCAAATTTAAATAGTCCAAGGTGTTTAGTGGCTACCCTGTTGAACAGTGCAGTTCTTGACACTGATGGATAGAAAAAGTGGGAGATCATCATCACCACTAAGTAGCTTTAAATCTATAAATAAACTTAAGTGGTGAAATTAAATAAATTATCTTGAATTTATTTAAAGAATTCTTATTCCCTAACAAAATCATCACCATCATCATCTGTTTTCTTTATAAATATAAAAACTTCTTACTGTAGCAATATGGAAGTTTATTAGCCACATTACTATTGTTATAGCTACAAACTGTCATGTGAACTCAGAATCTGTGAATATCTTCACATACTCTGTTTCAGCCTATAGTTGAAATAAATGTGCATGTCTGTTTTTATATTTGTTTACCATGAGTACTAACATCAGTTTGATACATATCCTCTTTTTACTTCACTGTAGTTGAGAAAGTTGTATAAAGTACAGAATTATAAAAAAGAGATATATCAAGAAGTATCATGAATCCAAGGAGAATTATGGAGGAAATGCTTTATTATATGGATAATTTCAACCATTCTTGCACAGAAATCACTAATTCTATCTTTGAAAATAAGAAGCACTACAGGTCGCAAAATAGTAGTACAGTATATTAAAGGGCTTCAGAAAGTATATCTTTCAACCCGGTAGTTCTTGGAATGCACACAACACTGAGTTATCATTCTGTACCAGCATGGGTTCGTAAGGACATAGCAAATGGTCCTTTCCCCACTTACAAAGATCTTTGAGGATGATACTGCTGAAACTTACCATCATTTACCCTCAGTCACACCAGAATCTTTGCTTTAATTAAGCTGCCCCAGCCCTGACAGCCTCTTGGTCTATTATTGCTGATGCCCCCTCAGGCATCAAGAACATCATACCATTTGAAGTTACAGGACTTAATAGGTCCTTTCAAAGTTTTCACAGTGTTTTTGATTATCCCACTTGAGAACATCCTATAGGAACCCTTTGAGAAATCACTCATTAACCATATTCTTGTACATGTAGTCCTATAAAGCTGTATTGCGTCAACTGTTGCTTTAAGGATTGTAGATGGACCACATTCCAAGGCTTCTAGGCTGCGATTCCTGTCTTGCTATGTTATGTAAGGCTTGTAGGAGATACCAGAGAAACACTCAAAGATGCTTTGTTTATCTTCCTACTATAGATTCTGTATTAACTATGTATACGTGTAAAAATATACAATTTATATATGTAATAAATATGTGGATGTATATACATATATACCACCCTATTTATTAACAATTTATTTTCCGTGCCTGTCTTCCTCCTCTTCTACCAGACTATGAGCTCCTAGAGAATTTTTCCCACCCCTTCTTAAATTACTCCCTCCCACCTTCAATCACTCCCTATTACATTAATCTAGAATCTAGACCAATCATCTAGACTGAACTAGATAACAGGGCTTGTTCAAACCGGAAGATGGCTACCTGTTAAAATTTGTATATAGTTTTATGTTAGCCTCCCCCATTACAATACCAGCTCTATGATGCTTTGTCTTATTTGCTTTTTATGGCGACTCCATTAGTTGCTAAAGAGCCATCCCCAAACTTTTCCTCCCTTGGAGGCTGGAAAAGCTACATAATCATTTCCCCAGCCTCCCTGGCAACTACTGATGGCCATAATCTAGTTCTAGCCAAAAAGAATCAAAGGTTGTGCAATATGGTAGATACTAGACACATGTGTTTAAATTTAAGTTCAAATTAATTAAAATTAAATAAAACTAAAAATTCTATTCCTTAGTCACACTAGCCATAATTCAAGTGCTCACTAGCTATATGTGGCTGGTGGATACCATTTTGGGCAACACAAGCTATGGAATAGTTCCAACATCACAGAAAGTTCTACTCTTCGATACCAATCTGAGGGGAAGCCTGCTGAGAATCTTCAGGATAGAAATTCTGTGTGTGATAAAAAAGAGACTTACAAGAGAAGATCCCTCTCGCCACCCTCATTATTCTTGCTTTGGAAATGGTATTGTGAGGACATGATACATGGAACTGAAGCAGGTCTTTTGAGACCACAAGGCAGAAAGCATAAAGGAAAACTCCAAAATCATAGGAAGAAATGGAAAGCCCCCCCCCAAAAAAAATTGGGTCCCTGAGGTCATAGTTGAGCTGCCACTCAAGCCTCTGGACTTATTTTTATGGATTATGAATATTCTCTGGTTTAAGCCACTGTTGTTATGGTTTCCTAGTGCCTACAACAGTGCCTGACACATAGAGGAAGTCCAAAGTATTTGTTGATTCTTGAAGTTTAAATCTTACTCATTTTTACGTTCCAAACATCTAACACAGTTCTTCATATATATTAGCTGGTGAGTATTGAGCAGATTGACTCATGTTCAGTCTTCTAAACAAATGGAAATGTGTAATATCATGATTAAACTGACAGCAGGAAAGAACAGCAACTTTTAGCACTTGAAATGTCTCAGTGACATTTATAAACCCTGTTAATAAACAGACATTCCCTGTTTATTTTTGCATCATTTAATGTTAATCTATTAATTGTGACAGCTGTAGCTTTATATTTTTAGTCATTACACGGCATGTGCCAGAATGCGTGCTTGGTAATTACCCAAGACCCAGACAGAAACAGCAATAGTAGCTCAAATAACACCCTAGCCTCTTTAGACAGCATTGGCTCCTGTTCTGGCTTACTAGTTACTAGAAATAGTGACCTTCGGCAAGTCACTAAATCTCATCCTTCAAAATGAGAGTTTGAACTGGAACCAGCTTTAAAGTGCTCTGATTTTATCCTGCTGAACCATGAATTCTATTCTGTTTGTCTGCTGCAGCCAGACTATTATTGGAATGTATCCCTGTGACAGTTAAATGCTCTTTTTAGATGACCAAATATCTTTCTCAAATGGTATATTCTCTACCCACTGCAATGTAATTACCATCAGTTGTAAATATAAAGAAGAAATATGAGGCAAAAATTGACCAGCAGTGCCACGTGGGGAATTACCTTGATGTAATAGGAGTCTCCAAGTACACGACCAGGCAGGTTAGCACAGAGGTGATGGAACAGGAAGGCCCACAGTGCAAATTAAGATGCTCAATTCACACAGTTTATTATATCCATTTAAAACACACAGGAAGAGTGAGAAGCAGGGAAAGAGTTGGGGTAGGTTAACCCACAAGGGTTAGAATGCAAACAGATGAAAGATCTATCACCTGAACATACACAATGTGCCTATGAAATCTGAGTTAGTCCATCTGTCTGTCTCTTTCTTCTGACTCAGACACATCAACCTTCCCCACTGCTGGTGCGGTTACAAGGACCAGAGCAGAAGTTTAAGCAAAGTGACCCAACAGATTTAAGGTATCTGGGGCCAACATCTCACTTGCTCTGTCAGAGATGCAGGGGCAATTGTGCCTGGTCACAATTACAACCTGCCCGATAAACAGCTGCGGACTTTATTTGTGCTTCCTGGACAGAGGGTACTTGGGGCCAGACTTGATGTTACCAATGAAGAGGTGTTTTCAACCCAGTAAATACTGAGCGCCTCATTATGCCTTATGCATATTTAGTGAATTATAAATACTTATCCTTCCATCCTTTTCTAAATGAGTGATTTTCTCTTTTGTCCATCATTTTATCTGTTCACCTCACACGACTCTACTTTCTTTCTCTACGTCTACCACGTCTCACAGGTTATTTGCTTCTCTACTTAGTGTCATCAATTCTCCTTCCTTTTTTCCTATTATTTTTATATCAGAATTAAGTATTTTAAAGTAATATAGAAAATATAGTACATAACAGAGGAAACGACAGACTTCGGGGAAATTTAGAAATAGAGTCCACACCAGAGATGTAAATAGCTTCTCCAAATAGCAGTATTTTCTGAGTGTTTATCTCCCAAATATAATGAATATAACCTGTCTTGTTATATCAAGTATCTGTGTTATTATAAATTTTATTCCTATGTGCCAATATAATGATTAAAATCTATCAACCAACTAGTAATTATTAATGATAGGCATAGTAGCAAACATGCCAATCATGAATTTTCCATCTAAAATTTTTTTTTAAATAGTAGCTTTCTTCCTCCTTTGTGTCAGTTAACATTAAAATCCATTTGTTGAACTGAACAGAATGAGAAAGTATATTTGAAATTATGCATTTCTCAACAAAGAAATTACTACTTTGAACCAACTTCTGAATCTGCATGTTGATAACGCATTGACTATCTTGTTATTTGGATTTCTGTAATATATTTTTAAACACATTCCTATGTCACTTAGAAGCCTCAAACATTATTAAGTCATAAACAGTTTGGTCATATAAACTCAGTCAAACTTTAAAATTTTAATTTATATATATTAATTATTTTACTCATTACATTACATGTATTTTGGGTAAGAGAACTATTTTAGTTTATATGTCAATAAATCAAAACTCATGTACATGCTAAAATACAGAGGATTGTGCTAAAGTATAGAGGAAAAAGCACTGATGTTTTTAAGTCAGGAGATTCGCATTAATATGTTAATCCAAATTATTTTTTATTATTTTGGATTAATAAAGATTAATAATTTTAATTATATTTAAATAAATTGATTTAATTATTTTAATTTAAATTAATTTTTATTAATCCAAATTAATTAATTCTTTATCTTAGGCAAGTTACTTAACTTCTTGGTGCCTAGTTTTCTTCATTTGTTATAAGGTTTAATTTAAATTTAATTTAAATTATTATGATTACATTGAAAGTTCCTAGCACATGACTTGCACTTAATAGGTGCCTATTGAAGGTTAGTTGAACCTGAATCTAGCCCATTGCCTCATATTCCACATGAAGAAGCTGGAACCTAAGGAGGTTAAATGAATCTGTCTAAGGTAATACCCTTGGTTCATGTGAAAGCCTGAATCAAAGAGCTAGGAAAACTTTGCAGGTGTAATTGTTTTCCCTTATAAACCTATAACCAGACTTTCTCATAAACCTGGTCATGAGTCATGATTTAAGCAAATCACTTGCTAAATATCTCTGTTTCCCTACCTGCAAAATGAGAAACTAATAATTGCCCCCTACATTCTAGTATTATCGGAAAGGTAAAGAAGTGATGTGTGGAAGAAACCACTGGGAAAAACTTTCTATGTAATTATAACATATCATTATAAACATTATAAGCTACAAAAGCGTTTCATCTTTAATAACACTACATTACAATTATATATATATATATATATATCAGCTCCTTTCCTCTCTAGATCTCTAAATGCCTCCAAAATAAGTGCCATGAACATTCTTAGACAATGCTTCTACTAGGAAGACAAAATGGAGAATTGAGATAATCATAACAGTTTAGGAGAAAGCAAGCCCATGTTCTCCATCCAAAGGCTCCAAAGTCTTTCACCGTCAGGAAACTTACTCATCTATATGAAGCCTGTTTGGCTATAAAAGCTCTGTATATTAAATTCTAAATTCACTTAACTTCTCTAATCTTCATTATATAAAACTCAGTCCCTTCCGATGGGAATATGTAATAAAAACAGCCTCTCTGGCAACTAATAATGCAAGATATAAAGAGTCTTAAGGGGAGAGGGAGATTCTATCCAGTGCTGTGTCTCACCTTACTTGAGCCTCTCAGGTTTACTCATTACACAGTTGGCTAAGAATATTTGCTGCTTTTATTTCCTTTTTGTGTGTGTGTATTCGTCCCCCTCCTCTGCTCCTTGCAGCAGAACTCTGAAAGGAGGAAGTTGAGAGTCAGGCATTCATGGATCCTTCACCAAAACACCATGCAATTCTATCAAAATTATTCCTATATTAGTCAAAACTATTTCAGGTGAAAGTGACAGAAACACAATTCCAACTAGTTTAAACACAAAAAGAAATATATTCATTTATGTAGATAGAAAGTTGCTTCAGGCATAGCTGGATCCAGAAGCTGAAACGATGTCCCCAGGTTTCTTTCTCCATCTCTTAGCACTTCGTTGGCTTTGTTCTCCATCAAGAATTACTCTGTAATTGGAGAGCCACTGGCAGCTTCACCTTTATGTCATCCTCACATTGCAAAATCCCAGCAAAAAAATAAAAACAAAAACAAAACAAAAACAATAATTGCCCCTTGCAGCATTCCCAGTGAGGGATGTGATTGGCCTATCCTGCATCATGCATCCCTGAAGAAGGGGTGGAGGCAAAGAAGTCCTCTGACCGGCCTGGATTGAACATACATCCCCTGGAACAGGTGTTAAGATCAGCTGAGCTCTCCAAGCACATTCTTGATGGTAGGAAAAACCCTGTCCAGTATGCTACCTTTACCCCTAATGGTACAATCCTCCCTCAGTATCTGAGGGCAATTGGTTCCATTGGTTCTAGGACCCTCACCCTATACCCAAATCTGCAGGTG